>NC_141874.1:373860442-374163472 GCF_056163025.1 Triticum urartu
CACCATACTCACTACACCCCGGAAACACCAAGATGTATTTGGATTTGAAGGAGCGTTTCTGGTGGACTGGAATGAAGAAGGATATTGCCGAGTATGTAGCCGTATGTGATGTATGTCACAGAGTGAAGGCAGGACATCAGAAGCCCGTACGATTACTGCAGCCTATGCCAATACCCGTATGGAAGTGGGATAAGCTTGGCATGGATTTTATCACCGGATTACCCAGGAGCCAATCGGGATATGATTCTATCTGGGTAGTAGTGGATCGCTTGACAAAAGTAGCTCACTTTATCCCAATGAAAACCACCTGTACCAGTGCGAAGTTGGCCAAGATATACATGACCAGGATCGTATGTCTGCATGGAGTTCCGAGGACCATCATATCAGATAGAGGAACGCAGTTTGCTTCAAAGTTTTGGCATGAGTTGCACCAGACTTTGGGTACCAGGATAGAGTTCAGTACAACTTTTCATCCGCAGACAGATGGACAAACCGAGAGAGTCTATCAAATTCTGGAGGACATGTTGAGGGCTGGTGCGCTAGACTATTGTAACGCCCCGTGACCGATGTGCCAGGTGTCGTGCAGTTATTCGCTGTTGTTGCCTTGTCATTGCTTGCCTGTCATGCATTGCATATTATGTCATCATGTGCATTTCATTTGCATACGTGTTCATCTCATGCATCCGAGCATTTTTCCCGTTGTCCGTTTTGCAATCCGGCGCTCCGTTCTCCTCCGGTGGTTATTTCTACCTTCTTCTTGTGTGTCGGGATTAAACATTTCCGGATTGGAACGAGACTTGCCAAGCAGCCTTGGTTTTCTACCGGTAGACCGCCTGTCAAGTTTCGTACCATTTGGACTTCATTTGATACTCCAACGGTTAACCGAGGGACCGAAAAGCCCTCGTGTGTGTTGCAGCCCAACACCCCCCCAATTTGGCCCCAAACCCACCTAAACCTGCTCCATCATCTCGGTCGTTCGATCACGATTGCGTGGCCGAAAACCGCACCTCATTTGGACTCTCCTACCTCCCTCTACCTATAAATATGTGTTCCTCTCGGAATTTTCGCGCAGATAAACCCTAGCCCCGCTCCTCGCGCCGCCAGACAAACTTCCCACCACCAGCCGGACATGTCCGCCGCCCGCAGCCACCTCACCTCCACCAATCGGCGGCCACCATGTTAGCTCCGCCGCCTCCCGCGTCCACTTGCGGCACGCCACCTGTCCGCGTCGCCTCCCACCGCCGCGCGGCCCGTGGGGCCCAGATCCAGCCCGCGCGGGCCCGGTCGCCGCCGCCGCCCGAGGCTCTCGCCTCCCCGCGCTTGTTTCCCCGCGCCGCCGCCTGGGCGCCCGAGCCGCCGCCCGCGCCGTGCGCCGCCTTCGCCACCGGCCACCGCGCCCCGCCGCCTCGCACCTTGCCGCGCTGCCCCGCCTCGCCTACCGCCCGCGCTGCCCAACCTCGCCGCCGCCATCGCCGGCCTCTCCGGCCTCCTCCTCCCGACCGGATCTGGCAAGAACGCCAAGTCTGGTGACCCCGAGCACTGTTCCGGCGAAGCTCTGGTCGTCCTCGAAGTCCGTGCCGCGAAACCCTAGATCTGTCTCGGAGTGGTAATTTTCGCAAAGTCCCGAAGATTTCCCTGTTTCATGTGCCCTTGTTCGCGGCTCCGTAACTTTGCATCCGTAGCTCCGAATCATGCATATAGCATATCAAAATGTTCATCTCAGAGAGTACATCATTTCATTCCATTGCATCATTTTCATTTAAATTCATCTTGATGCCCGAAATGCTATTAGAAGAGGGCTACTTGAGTTAATTGTCAGATCTGCTGCTCCATTTAGCTTTTTGTCATTTTTGCCATGATTAATGTGTGCATGATATGCCCTGATGCTCTACATATGTTTTGTTAAGGGTTTTGTCATCTTTCCAGAGGTGCAACCCATGTATTTTTGTGATGTGTGTGGTGACTAGTGCAAGCTTGCAAAGTGGTGCACTTGCTAATTCTGTTTTCAGGGACTTAGCAATTCCACTAAGTCCTTGAGCTGCTTATCTCATGATGCCATATGTTCATGTTGTTTCCTAGTGATCCGTGCCTCTTTTGAGGATGATCAGTAAGGATGTTTTGTTAATCTTGTAGTGCTCTATCCATCTATGTCTTTGTTTGCATTTATGGAGCACCCTAGCTTGAGTCAATCGAGCTCTACTTTTGCTACTTTGTGAATCTGGGCAGATTGTCAACTTGTTTGCAATTTTGCCGATGATGTTGTAGTTGATCCGTGCATGCTATGCTATTGTTCTTGCCATGTATAGATTGAATTTTGTGCCTTCTTGATGGATGTATGCTTGTCTTGCCATGACTTGCACCATAGTGAGTGCATCGAGCTCATAAACATGCCTACTTGAGTTATGTTTCAGCATGTGCCAGTTTTCACTAAGTCTGAAAACTGATTATGTTTTTGCTATATTCACATGCTTGCAATTGTATTTTCTGATCCCTTTTGGCTCAAGGCCACTAAGGGACTTTTGTTAAGATCTTTGAGTAGCTCCATGCCATGCTTTACTTTACCATGTTCAGGTCCTGTAGCATGTAGTTTTGTTGCTCCGAAGAGGGCTACCTGATCTGAAATTCCAGACAAGTGTTAATTTCACCAAGTCTAAGATCTGTTCGTCATATGCATTTTTTTGCCATGCTTGTTTGAACCTGTTAATGGATGAATTGGCCGTAGCTCAGTGCTAGACTTTTATTAATCATCATGAATGCATCCCTGCCATGTATTTTATTGTCATGTTTGGGTGCTGTAGCATGTTCATCTCATTGCATTTAGATGGCTACTTGCTGTAAAATCGCAGACCGGTGCCATATTTGAATCGCTTGCCATTTCCAAACCATAACTCCGATTCTGGCGTTCTTTATATTGTTTTCAAGCGATTTCATCTCACCTTTCCAGTGGCACACTTGGTTTTCCATGTTGAGGCCAGGTTCTTTCATCTCTTGTGAAATCATGCATATGCTTCGCATACCGCATCCCGCATATCATATCATGTTCATGTGTTGGTTGTTTACTATGTTGTGTGCTTCTTTTCTGGTGTTTGCTTCTTCGGGTTGGTTCCGATAACGTCGTGTTTGTGAGTACCTATTCGTCTTCGTTCCGGTTGTCTTCTTCATGGACTCGTTCTTCTTCCTTGCGGGATTTCAGGCAAGATGATCATACCCTCGAAATCACTACTATCTTTGCTTTGCTAGATGCTCGCTCTTTTGCTATGCCTATGCTGCGATACCTACCACATGCTTATCATGCCAACCATATTGTTGAACCAAGCCTCTAACACACCTTGTCCTAGCAAACCGTTGATTGGCTATGTTACCGCTTTGCTCAGCCCCTCTTATAGCGTTGTTAGTTGCAGGTGAAGATTGAAGTTTGTTCCTTGTTGGAACATGGAGATGTTGTTCTTTGTTGGAACACGTTTACTCGTTGGGATATCACAATATATCTTATTAAATTAATGCATCTATATACTTGGTAAAGGGTGGAAGGCTCGGCCTTATGCCTGGTGTTTTGTTCCACTCTTGCCGCCCTAGTTTCCGTCATATCGGTGTTATGTTCCCGGATTTTGCGTCCCTTACGCGGTTGGACTATAATGGGAACCCCTTGACAGTTCGCCTTAAGTAAAGCTCTTCCAGCAATGCCCAACATTGGTTTTATCATTCGCCACCTAGCCTTTTCTTTCCGTTGGGTCGGCCAGCCCAAGGGTCATCATTATTTACCCCCCCGGGCCAGTGCTCCTTTGAGTGTTGGTCCAAACTGTCAGCCGCCGGTGGCCACCAGGGGCAACTCTGGGCTTGCCTACCGGAAGTTTAGACTATCCGGTGTGCCCTGAGAAAGAGATATGTGTAGCTCCTATCGGGATTTGTCGGCACATTCGGGCGGTGTTGCTGGTTTAGTTTTACCCTGTCGAAATGTCTTGTTGTACCGGGATACCGAGTCTGATCGGAATGTCTCGGGTGGAGGTCTATTCCTTCGTTGACCCTGAGAGCTTGTGATGGGCTAAGTTGGGACACCCCTGCAGGGATTTGAACTTTCGAAAGCCGTGCCCGCGGTTATGGGCAGATGGGAATTTGTTAATCTCCGGTTGTAGATAACTTGAACCTTAACTTAATTACAATGATCCAACCGCGTGTGTAACCGTGATGGTCTCTTCTCGGCGGAGTCCGGGAAGTGAACACAGTGTTGGAGTTATGCTTGACGTAAGTTGCTATAGGATCACTTCTTGATCATACTTTTATCGACCATGCTTTGCCTTCTCTTCTCGCTCTCATTTGTGTATGTTAGCCACCATTCATGCTAGTCGCTTGCTGCAGCTCCACCTCATAACTTTACCTTACCCATAAGCTTAAATAGTCTTGATCGCGAGGGTGCGAGATTGCTGAGTCCCCGTGGCTCACAAATACTTCCAAAAACCAGCTTGCAGGTGCCGATGAGTCCGTGCAGATGACGCAACCAAGCTCAGGAGTAGCTCGATGAAGATCTTGTCCTTTGTGTTGTTCCGTTCTAGTTGATAAGTAGTGGAACCCAGTTGGGGTCAATCGGGGACCTTTGTCACATTTGGGGTTCTTCTTTTATTTTGGTTCCGTAGTCGGACCTTGATTGTATTTGGATGATGTAATGCTTTATTCATGTAATTGTGTGAAGTGGCGATTGTAACCCAACTATGTATCTCCTTCCCCTATTTTATTACATGGATTGTGTAAAAATTACCTCACTTGCGACATTGCTTTCAATGCGCTTATGCCTCTAAGTCGTGCTTCGACACGTGGGAGATATAGCCGCATCGAGGGCGCCACAACTATGGATCTAGTTGGGATGATAATTTGCCCTACGCGAAGTTCTCATACAACAACAGCTACCAGGCTAGTTTGAAGATGGCACCGTTCGAAGGCCTGTATGGAAGAAGATGCCGAACACCATTGGTGTGGGATGAAGTTGGAGACCGCCAGTTGTTTGGACCGGATTTGATTAAAGAGTCTGAAGAGAAGGTTAAGCTGATTCGAGACAGACTGAAGGTAGCTCAGTCCTGACAGAAGAGTTACGTAGACTCGAAACACAAGGAGGTAGCTTATGAAATAGGATTCAGAGCATATCTGCGAGTGTCACCTCTACGAGGAGTTAAACGTTTTGGAGTTAAGGGAAAGTTAGCCCTGAGATTTGTGGGACCGTACCGTGTTTTGGAACGCATGGGAGAGGTTTCCTACAAGTTGGAGCTACCCGAAGGACTATCAGGAGTTCATGATGTGTTTCACATTTCCCAGTTGAAGAAGTGCCATGCAGAGATGGCAGATATTCCTTTGAGAGATACAGTGCCTCTGGAAGCAATTCAGTTGGATAGTGATTTGACATATGAGGAGAAACCTGTCAAAATTCTCGAGTTTGCCAGCCGAGTTACTCGCAGCAAGGTTATCAAGTTTTTCAAAGTTCAGTGGAGCCACCATACCGAGGAGGAAGCCACCTGGGAAAGAGAGGATGATCTACACAAGGACCACCCACACCTATTTTATAACCAACCCGAATCTCGAGGGCGAGATTCATTTTAAGGGGGGTAGGTTTGTAACATCCCAAATTTCCAATTTGGAATGTTATACATAGGTCATTCATGCATATCATATTTTATTGCATTTCGTGTTGCGATCCTGGAAATTCTATGCAACTCAAGGACCCATGGAGAGAGTTGGGGATTTCACCATTTTCATATTTGAATTTTGTCAAATATCGAAACAAGGATCATTTTGGTTTTAATAAATTTTCTCTCCCAAAATATTTCATATTAAAAATATAAGAGAGGAGATAATATGACTTCTCCAAAATAAATGAAATATTGGAGGAAAATACTAAAATCAAATAATAAGTTTTATTTGGATTTTATCGCTATTTTATTTGAATTAGGAAAAATACGTGTTTTTCAAAATTGCATTAGAGGCCCAAATAAATGTTCACTTTGTCCGGAATATTTTTATAGGACCGTGAAAATTTATTTCGGGATTTTTGGAGTCCGTTTAGTATTTTATAAAAAAAGGTAAACGACTTATCGGGCCGTGTCCGGCTAGGACACTTGGCCCGGCCGGCTTTAAAACCCGAGGCCCGCGACCCCAACAGCCCAAGCCGCGTCGCCGCCCCGCCGTCCTGCGCCGCCGCCCCTCTGGAGCCACGCTGCCGCCGCCCCGCCATCCCGCCACCACCGCCGACCTCGCCGGAGGTAGCCGCCGCTGTTCGTCGGTTTTCTAGGAAAAACCATTCGGTTTTTTCTTGATCTGATTTTTTTATATAGATCGGTTTGTCCGGTTTTCCGTCGGTTTATTTATTTAGTGGACGTTCGTCCGTATGTTCGTTTCAACGAATGCTGTTCGTCCGTTAGCCGCAGACAGTGAACGTTTGTTCGTTAGCCTGTTCGTCAATTTTTCTTTTTCCACGGTTTTTCCGCGATTGTTTTCGATCGCGATTTCTGCCCTGATCTCCGTTTTAGTTTATATTTTCGCTCATTTATCCAAATCAGGTGAAACAAGCGCCTAGATCTTCATCTCGAAGCCCTCTTTCTGTTTAACCATCTTGAACATGATTTTGACACAGAAAAATTTGACTTTAGTCCAGATTAGTAATCGAATCTTGTTTCTTTCACAGTTTGAGTTTCGTTGCTCCGTTTGATTTGATTCTTTTTGCAAACCGGAGTTCTTTAGTTGAACTTTCTGGTTAGATCTTCTTATTTTAGTTTTACTCGTGCATCTTTGCTTGATTGCTTATGTATGCTATTGTTTTTTTGTGATAAAACATCCGGAGTGCGAAGCGTGCTACTACGAGTCACTAGGTTTTGCAGATTGTTAGCTAGGCAAGTAACACAATGATCATACTCTTTCATACCCATTTTTTATGCATTAGCTACAACCCTCAAACACTACATGATTAGGATGTGATTAACATGTGGGTATTGGGAAGTAGTTGATGAGGTAGAACCTATTACTTGTTTCATTATCAAACCCTTGGGAGTTACTTCTACGTTATGCTTATAGCACTATGGTATGCTAGGAGACGTGGATTGGATTTGAGTGTATCCTTGACAGATGTGAGTTTGTTAATTAATGGTTCAATTCTAAGGTGGCAACTTTAATACACATCTAGGTGGATTGTTGGTTTGGGCACCTGGGGTTATACCAGTGTTGTCCTAGGAGATCCCGGGGTTATACCGTGTGATCCTCCTATGGTCCACCACCCAGGCTCAAAGAGATCATAAGATTATTCATGCTAGAAACTTTCGTGTGCAGCCACAAGCTATTATGGGCTCTAGCATAGTGGAGTAAGTTGCATGACCTCTTCCAGTGGTAGGCTAGCAAATGTAAGGGATGTAGGTTGGTACTGTCTACCCGGGGTTAGAGTTAATGCTTCTGAAAAACTGTGTCTCGGTCATCCGTTTCTCAAACACCATGTAGTGCGAGAAATCCAACGGAGGAGATCAAATCTTGTGAGGAAAAGTGCGCAAACCTCTATAGAGTGTACAAACTAATCATGGTTAGCCCTGTCCCCAGTTATGGACAACTTGAGTATCTGGTTCTTGGATTATTATATGGATCTCATCACTCTAAATTAACCTGTTGGGTTTATTATTACTTTTAATTGGGATTGAGATGGGGGTACCATTCTCAACATTTCAACTACCATTATAGTTAAATAAAATATATTCCTTTGTCGTAGGAAAAAATTGGCTTTTCGCAAAAACATTATAACCATAGAGCCTGCACCAGCCAAATATGCATGTAGTGATAGTATTTACCTGTTCATTGCTCTACTATGTTATATTGCCAGCATATTCCATGTGTTGACCCGTTTTCGGGCTGCAACATATCATGTTGCAGACTTTTCAGATGAGGAGTAAGATGCCATAGGTCGTTTGTCATGCACTCAGCTATGTCGTTGGAGTTGATGGACTCACTTTATCTTCCAAGTCTTCCGCTGTTATCGTTTTTAGATGGCCTTAAGCCATATTTATTGGAATAAGTTCTCTTTTGAGACATTCGATGTAATAAGTGTGTGATTGCTACTCTGTTATAAATCCTTCGAGTACTGTGTGTGTCAGCATTACCGATCCAGGAATGACACTGAACACAGAGACTTGACCATCTGAGGTCGGGTTGCTACATTCCTGTTCATGCTTGGGTACACAACGTCTAATAACACCATCCACTCCTTTATAAAGGTGTGGGTCATCCCAAAAGTAATGTCTCAAATCATAGAAAAACTTTTTTCTTTTGTTGGTATGTGAAACTAGGTGGTATAAATTTAGCAACAATGTAATTAGCATAATCATCATACCATGGAGCACTACGTGAAGCATTTATGACAACTAATTGTTCATCGGGAAAGCTATCATCAATAGGTAGTGGCTCATCAGGAACATTTTCAAACCTAGACAAGTTATCTGCTATGGGGTTCTCAGCAGCCTTTCTAGCAATAATATGCAAATCAAATTATTGTAGAAAGAGAGCCCATCTAATAAGTCAAGGTTTAGCATCTTTCTTTTCATAAGATATTTAATAGCAGCATGATCAGTGTGAACAGTTACTTTGGAATCAACGATATAAGATCTGAACTGATCACAAGGAAACCCAACTACTAAAAATTCTTTTTCAGTGGTAGCATAATTTCTTTGAGCATCTAGAGTTTTATTAGCATAATGAATAACATTCAATTTCTTATCAACTCTTTGTCCCCGAACAGCACCAATAGCATAATCACTAGCATCAAACATAATTTCAAAGCGTAAGTTCCGATCTGGTGGTTGAATGATACGCATCCAACTTATCTATAATTTTTGATTGTTCCATGCTATTATATAATCCATCTTAGATGTTTTATATGCATTTATATGCTATTTTATATTATTTTTGGACTAACCTATTAACCTAGAGCCCAGTGGCAGTTTCTGTTTTTTCCTTGTTTTTGAGTTTTACAGAAAAGGAATACCAAATGGAGTCCAAACGAGCTGAAGCTTTATGACGATTTTTATGGACCCAAAGAAGCCCACTAAGTATCGAAGATGGACCAGAGGAGCCACAAGGCACCCACAAGGGTGGTGTGCATGCCCCCTACCTTGTCACTGCCTCGTGGACCCCCTGACACGAAACCGACGACAAAAATTCCTATAAATCCAGAAACCCCCAGAAAGAAACCTAGATCGGGAGCTCCGCCGCTGCAACCCTCTATAGCCACAAAAAACCAATCGAGAGCCTGTTCCGGCACCCTACTGGAGGGGGAAACCATCACCGGTGGCCATCTTCATCATCCCGGCAGTCTCCATGATGAGGAGGGAGTATTTCAGCCTCGGGGCCGAGGGTATGTACCTGTAGCTATGTGTTTGATTTCTCTCTCTCTCATGTTCTTGATTTGGCACGATCTTGATGTACCGCGAGCTTTGTTACTATAGTTGGATCTTATGGTGTTTCTCGCCCTCTATCTTCTTGTGATGAATTGAGTTTTACCTTTGAGGTTTCACTATTATCGGTTTGAATACTACTATCGATTTGAGAACACTTGATGTATGTTTTGGCACTCAACTTGCGGATTCCTGAGGTAACATTGGGGTAATCTACACATAGGGTTTGATGCATGTTTTCGTCCTTGTTTCTCCGATAGGAATCTTGGGGCACTCTTTGAGGTTCTTTGTGTTGCATTGAATATTATGAATCTGAAGTTGTTTAATGCATATCGTATAATTGACCCATAGATACTTGTGGTGACATTGGAGTATCTCGGTGACATTAGGGTTGATTGAGGTGTATCATATGGTGTTATTTTACTAAGAACTCTAGGGATGGTTGTGACACTTATAGGAATATCTCAATGGATTGATCGGAAAGAATAACTTTAGTGGTTTCTATCGGGACCCCGATCCTAAGTCACACCGATCTAGCATGTAACACATCATATCATTTTGCGGCCTCACGCACGGTATTCCCACGGGTGCCACCTTACCTGGCCCGGGACCGTTTGCGCCTTTTGGCTCACGTATATGATAGTGTCGCTAGCATACATATGACAAAGAACCCGGGCCGACATGGCTAGTCGTGAATCCAAAGCGGCACTAACTCATGAGGACAGGCATACATGAATCACATCGAGCATGTCGGTCATCAACGTGTGAATCCGGGTTGTAGCACTTGGCTAACAGGACTCCGGTAATCCGGGCTGTAGCAGGCTAGGCAGGACTCCGGATGTCACCACGTGACATTTCCCCGAAGGGAAAGACACATGAACGAAGTGAAACACATGCCGGCCAGTCAAGTGTCCTGAGCAGTAGTGCTGGGCTATCAGGACTCCGGTGAACCGGGCTGTAGCGGACTACTATGGCTCAAGGAAGCACTAGACTACATTTCCCCATAGGAGAGGCTGCCAAGGATAAACAACCAGATTGTCGGATCCCACACATAGCAATACACGTTACACGTACGCATAACATGCAAGTATGTGCTGTACAACATGGCATCAAAACATAACGCAAACTCATATAGATAAAGGCCCAAAAGAGCCACATAGCATTAAATACAAGCAAGGGTCACATGACCCATCATTAGGAGCATACAAGCAACAAGCGGAAGCATTACATGTCTGAGTACAGACAACTACAAATGAAAAAGGCTGAGGAGCCCGACTATCTACAACATCCGATCAAGATCGTAGCTGAGGTACAAGCTACTTGTCGAAGTCCACGTAAACTAGTAAGACCGAAGTCTCCGCTGCAAAAACATAATTAAAGCAATATGAGTACAAAGGAACTCAGCAAGACTTACATTAGATCCTATCTTACATACACTTGTATCAAGAAGGTAATGTGGAGTTTAGTTGCAGCAAGCCAGCTTTGACTCAGTGGCTATCCTGTACTACGACTGCTGGTAACTCTTTTGAGGTGGCGCACACGAGTCCACTAATCACCACGTCAATACACTACTATGGATTCATTCCCGTCTTCCTACGAGAAGGCCATCCATAGTACTCACACTTGTCTTGAGCATTTTAGAGTTTCCACTTCAAGTTGTCTATGTACCACGTAAGCATCCAAGAAGTCCGTAACCGAGGACACGACTATTCTAATAGATCATGATAACCCTGCAGGGGTGTACTTCTTCACACACGTTCTCACCACTTATCACCATGTACACGTCATGTACCTCGACAACCTTCAAGCGGAAGCCTGGCGAGGGTGTCGGCCATGACCTGACTAACCACACAGGACTGTAGTCCAGGTTTATCGCCTATTCGGGTTCCATCCGCAAGGAGGTCCGGCCGGGGTGTCGCTCACGGCCCCAAACGATGTGTGCAGGGTTCCCAAGCCCACCTCGCCGGATGGATCTACGCTTGGTACACCGTGCCACTTGTGCCTAGTCTGTCCCAAGCCCACCTGGCCGGGTGCACTTGGTAGACTACTAACACTACCTACAAACACCAGAAACTAATTGCAACTCCTGGACAGAGATCAAGTTGGTTAATAAGTCGAGAGAGCTTGGAGTGCCCGGAGCCCAATGTGTGGTAGTAGCTAGTCATTGGACAACATACATAGAACTCAGTGCTTAAGGACGGTTCCAGTGAGACAACCCACCATGTACTCCTACATGGCCTCTCACCGCTACCTTTACCAAATCGTGTTCACACGCTTAACTCTCAGCACTAGAACATATCGTACCACTCCAATTCATTCTCGATGAATCAGACCTGACACAACTCTAAGCAATAGCAGGCATGGCATGGCAAGAACACAACATGGCTCAATCAACTCCTACACATGCTAGTGAGTTTTAACTATTTACTGTGGCAATGACAGGTCATGCAGAGGAATGGGTTCAACTACCGCAGCATAAAGTAGCAGTTGAATTGTTTTTGTCCTAATGCAATAATGAGAGCAGGAGCGAGAGAGTAGGATTGTATCGGAATGAACAAGGGGGTTTGCTTGCCTGGTAGATCAACAGGGGGCACTGCTCCACTGATAGGTACTCTCGAACACTTTCCGGAGTAGGACCTATCGAGAAGGAACGGTGTCGGAAATCAAACACAAGCATATGCAACATTATGATGCATGAACATGGCATGAGTATGTGATGTTGTTTGAGCTAATGCAACTAGCATTCATTTGGTTAAAGTCCAGTTGAACTAAAGATTCAAATGCACCTTTAACATAAGCTCTTAGATATGCCATAAGTGTGTTTTCATATATACAGCATGTATAGATGGTTTGTCATGCATGAAAATGGTACAGATGGATAGATTGAATTTTTCTGATAATTTTTCATATATAAATTATTTCAATCTGAGCTACGGTTGAATTTCTATGAATTTTTGAAGTCTATATCATTTTCTGGAATTTCCTGATTTATTTTAATACCAGAAAATGATATATTGCGTCAGCATGACGGCGGCATTGCGTCAGCAGGTCAAAGGAGCTGTCTGAGTCAAACCTGACGTGTGGGATCCACACGTCAGTGACTCAGTTAGTTAACAGGGGGTTTATTTAGCCTAATTAGGATTAGTGGGCGCCGGGCCCACTGGTCAGTGACTAACTAGGTAACTAACCTAGGTTAATTAGTGTTAATCTAATACTAACTAAATGTCAGGGGGGTGGCCCACGCGTCAGTGACACAAGGGGGAGGTCAAACTGGGCCCACCCAGTCAACGGTCAGCGGGGTCAAAGCCACCGGCGGCTTGATGCCGGCGAGCCAGACGCGGCGGAGGGCCTCGGATTTCGCCCTCCGGCGACCATTTGGACGGCGGAGACCATTGGCGAGGAGCCAGCGCTCGTCCATGTCATCTGGAGCAAGTGGGAGAGGCGGGGACTGCAGGAGCTCACCGGAGCGGAGCTCGGGGCGGCGGCCGGAGCACGGGCTTCAAGCGGAAGCGGCTGTGGGGCACGGGGAGGCCACCCGAGGGGCTCTGCGGCACCCTTGTGGCACCAGGAGCACGGTGACGTGCTCGATTGCGCCTGGCTCGGCCCCTGGCCACGGTGGCGCCATGGCCGGCGGCGAGGTGCTACGGCTTCGGTCAAAACGGCGGCTGCGGTGATCGAGAAGCAAGGGGAAGAGGGGCAAACGACGATGGAGCTCAGAGCGGTCGCAGAGGGCGTCGAAGCGGGCTCGGGGAAGCGTTGGTTGCCGCGAATTGGATGGTGGCGATCCATGGCGGCCGAGGCCGAAGACGAGCGCGATGAGCACGCTACGGTGCGTCCTGGCTTGCCTGGGTCGGTGGAGAAGACGAGGACGGCATCACAGAGCTCGTAGACACGTCAGAGGGACGAGGCGGAGACGGTGGCCGCGGCAGCAGCGATCGGCGGCGACGAGCTCGCTCGGATGCGAGGAAGGGGAGAGGTCCAGGGGAGGAGGGAGAGCGAGAGTGAGCACGAGAGGTCCGGGGGAAGTGCGTGGCTTCGTCGGGGGCCTCCAGCAGCGAGCAGGGAAGCAGGAGGTGGCCGGCGCGTGCTCGCGCGCGTCGGGCACTCGCGCGCCGTCCTCCTGGCAGGAGGTAGGCGACGACTAGCGTCGCCAGTCGGCTGGGCCGGCTAGAGGAGCTGGGCCGCCAGCTGGGCTGCCAGGCAGGTAAGGCCAGGTGAGCTTTTCTCCATTTTTGTTTTCTTTTCTATTTTCTGACCTTTGTTTTGATTTAATAAAAATACTAAATCAAGTTATTTTCTTCTGAAAGTTTTTGCAGGGGCCTAAAGGATTATTCGAAAGCCCCTCACCAAAATTCAGAATTATTGGACAATATTTTATATATATATAAATATTTATCCAACGCAAATAATTACTGGATTAATTCCAAATGGTCAAAATAAATATTTATGATCTCCTGAAAATATTGGTTTGAATTTTACCTCTGCCCAATATTTTCAGAGAGAGACATGAACATTTTCTTTGACCCTTTTGGAGCAATTTTTTTATCTGGGTCATTTCCAGAAATGATTTCTGAGGTTTTACAAATCCCCATTTCAAATTTAAATGAAATTTAAACGTGATGCACACATGACTAGCTAGCCTAGGTCATACCAGTACTAGGGATGTGACAACTCGCCCCCACTCGGAAGAATCTCGTCCCGAGATTCAGGAGTCGGCGGGAAGAAAGCGGGGTACTCAAGTCGAAGACGATCTTCACGCTCCCAAGTAGCTTCTCTCTCGTAATGATGAGACCACTGAACCTTGAGAAACTTGATGTTATGACGTCAGGTGACACGCTCTGCTTGATCAAGGATGCAAACAGGGTACTCTCGATAAGTGAGGTTATCTTGGAGATCAAGCGTTTCGTGGTCCACTCCGCGGATGGGATCCGAGAAGCAACGCCTGAGTTGAGAGACGTGGAAGACATCATGTACTCGAGAAAGATGTGGGGGTAGTTCCAACTGGTAGGCAACCTCTCCTCGTTTAGCGAGAATGCGAAAAGGACTAATGTATCGAGGAGCCAACTTGCCTTTGATACCGAAATGATGGGTACCCTTCAAGGGAGTAACCCAAAGATAAGCCTTGTCGCCAACTTCATAAGCCACTTCCTTATGACGACGGTCATACTAGCTCTTTTGACGAGATTGGGCTGTTTTCAAATTCTCACGAATGACGCGAACTTGCTCTTCTGCCTCCTGGATCATATCTGGTCCAAAGAATTGTCTTTCACCGGTTTCTGACCAGTTCAAAGGTGTTTGACATCTTCGTCCATACAGAACCTCAAAAGGAGCTTTCTTGAGGCTGGATTGGTAGCTGTTGTTATAAGCAAACTCGGCGAAGGGAAGACACTTCTCCCAATCCATACCGAATGAGATAACACAAGCTCTAAGCATGTCTTCAAGAATCTGGTTGACCCTTTCCACCTGACCACTTGATTGAGGGTGGAAAGCGGTACTGAAGGAAAGATGGGTGCCCATGGCAGTTTGGAAACTCTCCCAGAAATGAGAAGTGAAAAGACTACCACGGTCTGAATTGATATCTAGTGGAACACCATGAAGTGACACTATTCGAGAAATATATAAGTCGGCGAGCTGACTAGCAGTGATACTCTCTCGAACAGGTAGGAAGTGAGCCACTTTGGAAAGACGATCAATGACTACTAAGATAGCATTATTCCCTCTCTTGGTCCTGGGAAAGCCGGTGATGAAGTCCATACCAACTTTATCCCATTTCCACTCAGGAATAGCTAAAGGTTGAAGGGTGCCAGCAGGTCTCTGATGCTCTGCCTTCACGCGACGACAAACGTCACAGTTAGCAATATACTGAGCGATTTCTCTCTTCATCCTAGTCCACCAGAACCTCTGGCGTAGGTCCTGATACATCTTAGTACTACCAGGATGAATCGTGAGAGGAGATTCATGCGCCTCCTTAAGGATTAATTGTTGAAGATGTTGATTCTTGGGAACCACCAAGCGACTCTCAAAGAAAACAACACCACGATCATCTATAGAGAAACTACCACCAACTCCTTTGTTAATGTTTCTCTTGATCCGGGAAATTCCCGTATCCTGCTGCTGAGCAGAGATGATTTGATCCACAAGAGTAGGTTTCGCCACCAAGGTAGAAAGGAATCCGTAAGGAGCAAGGTGGAGGTTAAGCTTACATAATTCCTCATGGAGAAGTGGTTGGCCCTGCTGCAACATGAGATTGTTGTAATAGGACTTACGACTTAGCGCATCAGCCATGACATTCCCCTTACCTGGGGTGTAGGTAATCCCTAAATCATAATCTGAGATCAACTCCAACTAACGTCTTTGCCTAAGGTTTAAATCTGGTTGGGTGAAGATATACTTGAGACTCTGGTGATCGGTGTAAATCACGCAACGTTTACCGAGAAGGTAATGTCGCCATGTCTTAAGTGCATAGACTACGGCTGCAAGCTCTAGATCATGTGTAGGATAATTCTCCTCATGTGGATGCAACTGTCGAGATGCATAGGCAATCACATGGCGATCTTGCATAAGAATGCAACCTAGTCCCTGTCGTGAGGCATCACAATAGATAACAAAGTCCTTAGTGAAGTCCGGTGGCACAAGTATGGGAGCAGAAGTCAGGCATCTTTTCAGTTCCTGAAAACTATGCTCACACTGTGGGGACCACTCAAACTTTTTATCTCTCTTGAGAAGTTCCGTGAGAGGTATGGCCACTTTGGAGAAGTTCTCAACGAATCAGCGACAATAACTGGCTAGACCAAGGAAACTCCTAACTTGCTTAACTGTTTCAGGCGGAGTCCAATCAAGAATGGCCTGAACTCTTTCGGGATTGACAGCAATGCCCTTACCAGAGATTACGTGGCCGATATAGGTCACTTCTGGCAACCAAAATTCGCACTTGGAGAACTTGGCATAAAGGCGGTGCTCTCTGAGTTTTTCTAACACAAGTCTAAGATGTTCGGCATGCTCTTCCTCGTTCTTCGAGTAAATAAGGATATCATCGAGGTAAACCACGACGAACTTATCTAAGTACTCCATGAAGATCAAGTTCATCAAGCGAGAGAAAGTAGCTGGAGCGTTGGTTAGACCAAAGGACATGACGGTGTACTCGTACTGACCATAACGAGTGACAAAAGCCATCTTAGGAATATCCCCATTTCTGATCTTGATTTGGTGGTAGCCTAACCTCAAATCCATCTTGGAGAAGACTGAGGATCCAGCGAGCTGATCATACAGATCGTTGTTCCTGGGGAGCGGATACTTGTTCTTTATCGTGACGAAATTAACGGGACGATAATCGACAACCATTTGGTCCGTACCATCCTTCTTCTTGACGAAGAGGATGGGGAAAGCCCAGGGAGAAGAACTAGGATGGATGAAACCCTTTTTCAAGGATTCATCGAGTTGTTTCTTAAGCTCGGCTAGTTCTAAGGGTGCCATCTTGTAAGGTCTCCTAGAAATTGGGGCGGTTCCGGGGATAAGATCTATAACAAACTCTACATCTCTGTCAGGTGGAATACCTGGCAGTTCTTCTGGAAAGACATTCGGAAAGTCGTGGACTACCGGAATATCTTCAAGGTCAGGAAGAGGGCTGGCATTTAGAGAATATAGTTGATGCCTTGCAATTTTGGTGGAGACAGTGACTACCTTGCCAGAGGGGTGTGTGAGCTGAACAGACCTGGTGCAACAGTCAATCCTGGCATAATGAGCTTTCATCTAGTCCATACCCAAAATAATGTTAATATCTGAAGACTTGAGGGATATCAAGGAAGCTAGAAATACAAGTCTGTCAACATGTATTTCATTGCCATAACTTATCCTAGAAGTTTGCCACTTGGATCCAGGAGTTTGAATGAGTAGTGGGGAGGGCATATCACAAAATGACATGTCGTGCAAATGGGCATAACTTTCGGAAATGAAGGAATGAGATGCCCCAGTATCGAATAGAACCGAAGTTGGGTGACAGTTGACAAGGAGTGTACCAAGAATGACATCTGGATCATCATGAACGTCTTTAGCTGAGACGTGATGCACACGTCCAAGTTCAGTGGGAGCTGACTTGGCACTGATCATCTGGTGTGAAGGCTTACTACCACGGCCAACAGACTTCTCGGGCTGGGGTGGAGCAACACAGGTCTGAGTGCAAATACGGGCAATGTGGCCTGGCTCTCCGCACTTGTAACAAATCTTGGAGGAAGGACAAGGACCCGCATTGACAAGTGGTCTACCAATAGGCATGGGTGTAGCATATGGTTAAACTGGGTGAGGTGCCACACAAGAAGGCCTTGGTGTATAACCGGGTGGAAGAGCGGAGTTCGGAACCCAAATCCGGCGCTTCTGAGAACTAGAACCGGAGGAAGAACCCAAATCACGGGTGTGCTTACGAGATTCCTCATAGGTGAGTTGAGCTGTCTCTGCATTAATGGCCTTGTTCACAAGAGCGTGGAATGTATTGCAACGATGCAAGTGGAGATCACAACGCAACTTGGGGTTGAGACCCTTCCGGAATCTAGCCTGCTTCTTGGCATCTGTGGACACTTCTTCTGTAGCATAGCGGGCGAGGTTCTCAAACACTCTACTGTAAGCATCAACAGCCATCTTACCATGGGTGAAACTACAGAACTCTTCTCTCTTGCGATCGATGAGAGCTTCAGGAATGTGATGCTCGCAAAAAGCCTCAGTGAAATCTCTCCAGGTAGGAATTTGACCAGTTGGAAGCATAGCCTCATAGTTCTGCCACCAGAGACTAGCAGGACCTTCCAGGTGATATGCAGCATAAGTGACCTTGTCACTTTCAGCTACGTTCGCAGAACGTAGCTTGTGTGTGATACTATGGAGCCAGTCATCTGCATCGAGTGGTTCAATGGAATGATGGAAGGTAGGTGGTTTCAGACCAATGAAATCATAGATGGTCGCTGACTCTTTGCACTGGGGTGCGGTGTTCTCCTCGATACGTGCTAACAAGCGGTTAGACTCATGCTTGTTCCTCTCCATCTCTAACATGAACTCTGTCAACGAAGACTGGTCGGGAGGATCCTCCTCATCCCTACCACCTCCGTGGTTCAGGCAACGAGCAACAAAACTTCGGTTAACTGACGACATCCTGAGAAGCGGAACCAAGGACGACGTCAACAACAACTATAGGATGCAACATGTACCACAAGGAAATTTAGTATCTCTCAAACTCCTAGGACAATTTCGGCAGCATAACGGCAGTAAAATGCTCAGAATGAGACATTCTGCGAAAGACGGGGTAGCACCATACTCAACATCATCACTCAAGGTTCTGAGATATTACTAAACAGGCTACACCAGAGGTACTCGAACTGGGATATGACTCTGATCAACCAATCCTAAGAGACTATGGAGTAGTAACACGTGATCCTGATAGACAGAAAAGAAAGCCTAGTTCCTTAACCCCGTAGGAAAGATAGGATGACTCAGATTAGAAGGGCATGAGATATAAGGAGTAAAAAGAGCCTTATGTTCCCTTCCACAATCAATTCCCTTACATAACTAAAGAATTTCTAGACTCAACTTAAGTTGGCTTGGAAATCCTACAGGCAGTCAGGCTCTGATACCAAAGCTGTCGGGACCCCGATCCTAAGTCACACCGATCTTTCATGTAACACATCATATCACTTTGCGGCCTCACGCACGGTATTCCCACGGGTGCCACCTTACCTGGCCCGGGACCGTTTGCGCCTTTTGGCTCACGTATATGATAGTGTCGCTAGCATCCATATGACAAAGAACCCGGGACGACATGGCTCGTTGTGAATCCAAAGCGACACTAACTCATGAGGACAGGCATACATGAATCACATCGAGCATGTCCGTCATCAACGTGTGAATCCGGGCTGTAGCACTGGGCTAACAGGACTCCGGTAACCCGGGCTATAGCAGGCTAGGCAGGACTCCGGATGTCACCACGTGACATTTCCCCGAAGGGAAAGACACAGGAACGAAGTGAAACACATGCCGGCCAGTCAAGTGTCCTGAGCAGTAGTGCTGGGCTATCAAGACTCCGGTGAACCGGGCTGTAGCGGACTACTATGGCTCAAGGAAGCACTAGACTACATTTCCCCATAGGAGAGGCTGCTAAGGATAAACAACCAGATTGTCGGATCCCACACATAGCAATACACGTTACACGTACGCATAACATGCAAGTATGTGATGTACAACATGGCATCACAACATAACGCAAACTCATATAGATAAAGGCCCAAAAGAGCCACATAGCATTAAATACAAGCAAGGGTCACATGACCCATCATTCGGAGCATACAAGCAACAAGCGGAAGCATTACATGTCTGAGTACAGACAACTACAAATGAAAAAGGCTGAGGAGCCCGACTATCTACAACATCCGATCAAGATCGTAGCTGAGGTACAAGCTACTTGTCGAAGTCCACGTAAACTAGTAAGACCGAAGTCTCCGCTACAAAAACATAAATAAAGCAACATGAGTACAAAGGTACTCAGCAAGACTTACATCAGATCCTATCTTACATGCACTTGTATCAAGAAGGTAATGTGGAGTTTAGTTGCAGCAAGCCAGCTTTGACTCAATGGCAATCCTGTACTACGACTGCTGGTAACTCTTTTGAGGTGGCGCACACGAGTCCACTAATCACCACGTCAATACACTACTATGGATTCATTCCCGTCTTCCTACGAGAAGGCCATCCATAGCACTCACACTTGTCTTGAGCATTTTAGAGTATCCACTTCAAGTTGTCTATGTACCACGTAAGCATCCAAGAAGTCCGTAACCGAGGACACGGCTATTCGAATAGATCATGATAACCCTGCAGGGGTGTACTTCTTCACACACGCTCTCACCACTTATCACCATGTACACGTCATGTACCTCGACAACCTTCAAGCGGAAGCCTAGCGAGGGTGTCGGGCACGACCTGACTAACCACACAGGACTCTAGTCTAGGTTTATCGCCTATTCGGGTTCCATCCGCAAGGAGATCCGGCCGGGGTGTCGCTCACGGCCCCAAACGATGTGTGCAGGGTTCCCAAGCCCACCTCGCCGGATGGATCTACACTTGGTACACCGTGCCACTTGTGCCTAGTCTGTCCCAAGCCCACCTGGCCGGGTGCACTTGGTAGACTACTAACACTACCTACAAACACCAGAAACTAATTGCAACTCCTGGACAGAGATCAAGTTGGTTAATAAGTCGAGAGAGCTTGGAGTGCCCGGAGCCCAATGTGTGGTAGTAGCTAGTCATTGGACAACATACATAGAACTCAGTGCTTAAGGACGGTTCCAGTGAGACAACCCACCATGTACTCCTACATGGCCTCTCACCGCTACCTTTACCAAATCGTGTTCACACGCTTAACTCTCAGCACTAGAACATATCGTACCACTCCAATTCATTCTCGATGAATCAGACCTGACACAACTCTAAGCAATAGCAGGCATGGCATGGCAAGAACACAACATGGCTCAATCAACTCCTACACATGCTAGTGAGTTTTAACTATTTACTGTGGCAATGACAGGTCATGCAGAGGAATGGGTTCAACTACCGCAGCATAAAGTAGTAGTTGAATTGTTGTTGTCCTAATGCAATAATGAGAGCATGAGCGAGAGAGTAGGATTGTATCGGAATGAACAAGGGGGTTTGCTTGCCTGGTAGATCAACAGGGGGCACTGCTCCACTGATAGGTACTCTCGAACACTTTCCAGAGCAGGACCTATCGAGAAGTAACGGTGTCGGAAATCAAACACAAGCATATGCAACATTATGATGCATGAACATGGCATGAGTATGTGATGTTGTTTGAGCTAATGCAACTAGCATTCATTTGGTTAAAGTCCAGTTGAACTAAAGATTCAAATGCACCTTTAACATAAGCTCTTAGATATGCCATAAGTGTGTTTTCATATATACAGCATGTATAGATGGTTTGTCATGCATGAAAATGGTACAGATGGATAGATTGAATTTTTTTGATAATTTTTCATATATAAATTATTTCAATGTGAGCTACGGTTGAATTTCTATGAATTTTTGAAGTTTATATCATTTTCTGGAATTTCCTGATTTATTTTAATACCAGAAAATGATATATTGTGTCAGCATGACGGCAGCATTGCGTCAGCAGGTCAAAGGAGCTGTCCGAGTCAAGCCTGACGTGTGGGATCCACACGTCAGTGACTCTGTTAGTTAACAGGTGGTTTATTTAGCCTAATTAGGATTAGTGGGCGCCGGGCCCACTGGTCAGTGACTAACTAGGTAACTAACCTAGGTTAATTAGTGTTAATCTAATACTAACTAAATGTCAGGGGGGTGGCCCACACGTCAGTGACACAAGGGGGAGGTCAAACTGGGCCCACCCAGTCAACGGTCAGCGGGGTCAAAGCCACCGGCGGCTTGACGCCGGCGAGCCAGACACGGCGGAGGGCCTCGGATTTCGCCCTCCGGCGACCATTTGGACGGCGGAGACCACTGGCAAGGAGCCAGCGCTCGTCCGCGTCATCTGGAGCAAGTGGGAGAGGCGGGGACGGCCGGAGCTCACCGGAGCGGAGCTCGGGGCGGCGGCCGGAGCACGGGCTTCAAGCGGAAGCGGCTGTGGGGCACGGGGACGCCACCCGTGGGGCTCTGCGGCACCCTCATGGCACCAGGAGCACGTGACATGCTCGGTTGCGGCTGGCTCGGCCCCTGGCCACGGTGGCGCCATGGCCGGCGGCGAGGTTTTACGGCTTCGGTCGAAATGGCGGCTGCGGTGATCGAGAAGCAAGGGGAAGAGGGGCAAACGACGATGGAGCTCACAGCGGTCGCAGAGGGCGTCGAAGCGGGCTTGGGGAAGCGTTGGTTGCCGCGAATTCGACGGCGGCGATCCACGGCGGCCGAGGCTGAAGACGAGCGCGATGAGGACGCTACAGTGCGGCTCGGCTTGCCTGGGTCGGTGGAGAAGACGAGGACGATGTCGCAGAGCTCGTAGACACGTCAGAGGGACGAGGCGGAGACGGTGGCCGCGGCAGCAGCGATCGGCGGCGACGAGCTCGCTCGGATGCGAGGAAGGGGAGAGGTCCAGGGGAGGAGGGAGAGCGAGAGAGAGTGCGAGAGGTCCGGGGGAAGTGCGTGGCGTCGTCGGGGGCCTCCAGCAGCGAGCGGGGAAGCAGGAGGTGGCCGGCGCGTGCTCGCGCGCGTTGGGCACACGCGTGCCGTCCTCCTGGCAGGAGGTAGGCGACGACTGGCGTCGCCAGTCGGCTGGGCCGGCTAGAGGAGCTGGGCCGCCAGCTGGGCTGCCAGGCAGGTAAGGCCAGGTGAGCTTTTCTCCATTTTTGTTTTCTTTTCTATTTTCTAACCTTTGTTTTGATTTAATAAAAATACTAAATCAAGTTATTTTCTTCTGAAAGTTTTTGCAGGGGCCTAAAGGATTATTCCAAAGCCCCTCACCAAAACTCAGAGTTATTGGACAATATTATATATATATATAAAAATATTTATCCAACGCAAATAATTACTGGATTAATTCCAAATGGTCAAAATAAATATTTATGAGCTCCTGAAAATATTGGTTTGAATTTTACCTCTGCCCAATATTTTCAGAGAGAGACATGAACATATTCTTGGACCCTTTTGGAGCAATTTTTTTATCTGGGTCATTTCCAGAAATGATTTCTGAGGTTTTACAAATCCCCATTTCAAATTTAAATGAAATTTAAACGTGATGCACACATGACTAGCTAGCCTAGGTCATACCAGTACTAGGGATGTGACAGTTTCGTACCCTACAAGCAATTTCATATTATGTTCTCTACGATAGGAACTTCCGAGTGACTCTTTGTTCCACATTGAGGGATTGTTATATGATCTAATTATGTTATCATTTGAGAGAACTTGCACTAGTGAAAGTATGAACCCTAGGCCTTGTTTCCAAGCATTGCAATACCATTTTCACTTACTTTTACTACTAGTTACCTTGCTGTTTTTATATTTTCAGATTACAAAAAGCTATATCTACAATCCATATTATACTTGTATCACCATCACTTCACCGATCTAGTGCACCTATACAATTTACCATTGTATTGGGTGTGTTGGGGACACAAGAGACTCTTAGTTATTTGATTGCAGGGTTGTTTGAGAGAGACCATCTTCATCCTACGCTTCCCACAGATTCACAAACCTTAGGTCATCCACTTGAGGTAAATTTGCTACTGTCCTACAAAACTCTACGCTCGGAGGCCCAACACGAGTCTACAAGAAGAAGGTTGCGTAGTAGACATCAAGCTCTTTTCTGGCGCCATTGCCGGGGAGGTTAGTGCTTGAAGGTATATCTTCAGATCTTGCAATTGAATCTTTTAGTTTCTTTTTTATCTCTAGTCTAGTTTATAAAATAAAATTACAAAAAATGGAATTGAGGTTTCCTCACATGCTTCATCCTTTTAATGTCTTTCGTGAAAATAAGGATTCCGATAATTGTGCCAAAGTGTTAGAAGAAGAATGCATTAAAATGTTTGGAACTAAATCTTTGAATGATGAGCATGATGGCAATATTGCTAGTATGAATTCTTTGAATATCAATAGTACTAATGATGATTGCACTAGTCGTGATAAAAATGTTTCTTATAAGCACGTCAATTTTTTGTGGAGTGCATAGAGTTTGCAATTACATACAAAAAATGGAAGATAGATTTTGCAAGAAGCATAAGTATTTAGAAACTAAATGGTTGGAAGAGAGGCTAGATGTTTGTGCTAAAATATTTATTTTTTCTCACCGTCCTTGTGAACTTTGCAATGAACGTGGCCATTTAAATCTCTAATGCAAATCGTTTCATGATCGAATAGTGTCCAAAAATTGTGATGACTTGATTTCTTTTGCGCATCATAATGAACTTAGTTTGCCTCTGGGATATGAAGAAATGAAACGTATAACTAGGGATATTCCAGAATATAACCTTAAGAGATTTCTTGATTCTGATCTAGAGGAAATTTATATGTATTGTGCGGTAAATTGCATTGAGAATCCTTATATTGCCTATTACTTAAAGACAAGAAAACAAATAGAAGATGAAGTGAGAGGTTTCCCAATACCCTCCTATTTTTTTATTATGATGAGTCAGGTAATGAGGAGGAGCATTTTATTCAACCAATATCATCAATAAGGAGCTCCAAAAAGGTGATTAAACCCACACATGATGTGGAGAACAAAAAGAAAAGACAGAGAAGCAAAGGTAAAAAGGTATCCCTCCCAAATGATGTTGCTCCTATTATTTTTATGCCTATTACTAAAAATATACTATTAATGAGCCTTTTGTATCATAAGCAAGTGATGATTATGAATGGGAAAGTAATTATACTTCTTATAATCTTCAAAATCTTTTTGGCAGAAACTTAGAAAAATGTGATGATAATAATTGCTATACTATTGGTGTTATTCATCCTATTAATGATGAGAGCGATTATGCTTAACCACAGGCTTGGGGATGCTATGTTTGATGAGAAATGACATTTTTGAGACTTTATTTGCTGCAATTAATGTTTGTCCCAATCTTGGGGATGCTATGCTTGATGAAGATGATATTTTTAGCCCACCAAGTTTGATGTGCAAATTTATTCTGATGATAGCATGCCTCCTATTTATGATGATTGCAATATTTATGAAAGTGGGTTTGGAAGAGTGTTAACTTGAGATAATAATTATCCCACTATTTTGGAGGGTGTTGAATCTTATTATAATGATAAAAGTGGAGTTGGAGAGGTCATGACTTTATTTAGTAATGTTTCCACTATCTTGGAAGAGGTATCAATGGATTATGATGAGAACGAAGTTGCTACTTATGATGATTATTATGATGACACTTATGTTATAAAAAGTAGTGATGATTATATTTATAAAACTTGTCATTATTATGATTACCCTTCTTCTGAACATTACTATTCTAATGTGGAAACTATTTATAGTATTCAAGTTTCTTATGATACTCCCACTATTCCGAATGAGAAGAATTTTGCTTATGTGGAGAGTAGTAAATTTTCTATGCTTGTGGATCATGAAAATAATGCTTTATGTGATGGTTAGATTGTTGAATTCATTCATGATGCTACTGAAAATTATTATAAGGGAGGAATATATGCTTGTAGGAGTTGCGATAATACCAAGTTTCCTCTCTATGTGTTGAAAATCTTGAAGTTATGCTTGTTTTACCTTCCTATGCAAGTTGATTCTTGTTCCCATAAGTTTTTTGCTCACAAAATCCCTATGCATAGGAAGTGGGTTAGACATAAATGTGCTAGTCATATGCTTCATGATGCTCCCATTATGCTTCAATTCTTATCTTTTATGTGAGCATCATTGAAATCATCATGCCTAGCTAGAAAGGCAATAAAGAAAAGTGCTTGTTGGGAGACAACCCAATATTTATACCTACTGTTTTTATGTGTAAAAATGATTCGGCTACTGTATAAATCAAGTTTTATAGCTTTTGTTTCAATAAAGTGCCAAGTAAGACCTTTGGGATGGTCTTTGGTGATAGTTGATTTGATCTTGCTGAAAAATAGAAACTTTTGCACCGAGTAAAATAATTTACATTTTTACAGAGCGTGATAAAATACTAATTCTTTTTTCAAAATATTAATATACACATTTCCTAGATTTTCCTAATTTTTCAGAATATTTGGAGTTACATAAGTATGCAAAGTTTCTAGATTACTACACACTATTCTGTTTTTGACATATTCTCTTTTCATGTGTTGTTTGCTTATTTTGATAAATCTATGAGTAGTATCGAAGGGTATGAACCATGGAGAAGTTGGAGTAAGTCGATATAACACCAATATAAATTTAGAATGAGTTCACAATAGTACCTAAGTGGTGATTTGCTTTATTATACTAACGGAGCTTATGAGTTTTTTGTTGAGTTTTGTGTTGTGAAGTTTTCATGTTTTGGGAAAAGTTTTGATGGACTACGGAATAAGGAGTGGCAAGAGCCAAAGCTTAGGGATGCCCAAGGTACCCCAAGGTAATATTCAAGGACAACCAAGAGCCTAATCTTGGGGATGCCCCGGATGGCATCCCCTCTTTCTTCTTCATTCATCGGTAACCTTACTTGGAGCTACATTTTTATTCACCACATGACATGTGTTTTGCTGGGAGCGTCATTTTATTTTATTAGGATTTGCTTGCTGTTTGAATAATATCCCATGATATGAAAGTTTTAAATGTTAGAGAGTCTTCACATAGTTACATAATTATTCGACTACTCATTGATCTTCACTTATATCTTTTGGAGTAGTTTGTCATTTGCTCTAGTGCTTCACTTATATCTTTTTAGAGCACCATAGTGGTTTTTATTTTGAAGAAATTGATGAAATCTCATGCTTCACTTATATTATTTTGAGAGTCTTTAAAAAACATGGTAATTTTCTTAGGTTATGAATTTAGTCCTAATTTGATCGTCATCCAAGAGGGATAAAATAAGAACTTTCATATTAAGTGCATTGACTACTATGAGAAGTTTGAGTCCTTATGATTGTTTTGAGATATAAAGATGGTGATATTAGAGTCATGCTAGTGAGTAATTGTGGATTGGTAGAAATACTTGTGTTAAAGTTTGTGATTCCCGTAGCATGCACGTATGGTGAACCGTTATGTGATGAAGTCGGAGCATGATTTATTTATTGATTGTCTTCCTTATAAGTGGCGGTCGGGGACGAGCGATGGTCTTTTCCTACCAATATATCCCCCTCGGAGCATGCGTGTAGTACTTTGTTTCGATAGCTAATAGACTTTTGCAATAAGTATGTGATCTCATTATGACTAATGTTGAGTCCATGGATTATACGCACTCTCACCCTTCCACCATTGCTAGCCTCTCTAGTACCGTGCAACTTTCGCCGATGCCTTACACCCACCTTATAAACTTCCTCAAAACAGCCACCATACCTACCTATTATGGCATTTCTATATCCATTCCGAGATATATTGCCATGCAACTTTCCACCGTTCTGTTTATTATGACATGCTTCATCATTGTCATATTGCTTTGCATGATCATGTAGTTGACATCGTATTTGTGGCAAAGCCACCTTTCATAATTTTTATACATGTCACTCTTGATCATTGCACATCTCGGTACCCTGCTAGAGGCATTCATATAGAGTCATATATTTATTCTAGTATCGAGTTGTAATTCTTCAGTTGTAAAGTAAATAAAAGTGTGATGATCATCATCATTAGAGCATTGTCCCATGTGAGGATAGGATGATGGAGACTATGATTACCCCACAAGTCAGGATG
Organism: Triticum urartu; assembly: GCF_056163025.1. Classification (NCBI taxonomy): domain Eukaryota; kingdom Viridiplantae; phylum Streptophyta; class Magnoliopsida; order Poales; family Poaceae; genus Triticum; species Triticum urartu. Next base: position 373,888,163 of record NC_141874.1, read on the forward strand.
AGACTCCGGATGAAAAAAAAAAGAAAAAAAGAGGCCAAAGATCCCAAAATAAAAAAAATGAGAGAAAGAGAGAGAAGGGGCAATGCTACTATCCTTTTACCACACTTGTGCTTCAAAGTAGCACCATGATCTTCATGATAAAGAGTCTCCTATGTTCTCACTTTCATATACTAGTGGGAATTTCTCGTTATAGAACTTGGCTTGTATATTCCAATAATGGGCTTCCTCAAATTTTCCTAGGTTTTCGTGAGAAAGCAAGTTGGATGCACACCCACTTGGTTTCTTTTTGAGATTTCATAAACTTATAGCTCTAGTGCATCCTTGCATGTCAATCCCTACTCACTCACATTGATATTTATTGTAACATCCCAAAATTCTAAATTTTGGAATGTTAGATTAAATAAATATCTTTGATTATTTGTTTGATTGTGAGTTATTGATTGTGTGAAATTGAGTGAAATTTGAAACTATTTGAAAGTTAAATGAGAGGGAATAAAAGGACTTTCCCAAACTTTCATCTTTGCATTTGATCTAAATGAATTCAAATATATTTCATCACAAAAAAAACCCTAGAGTGAAGATGATATGACTTCTTCCATTTAAATAAATGAAAAGGGTTTTGAAAAGATTTGAATTCCATTTGAAAATATTTCAACTTTAGAAACTTTATGCAACTCAATGATTTTCATGAGAGAAGATAAAATGACTTCTTCAAAATTATGAAATATGAGTTGGAAGTTTAGAAGGATCAAATTGAAAGTCCCTTTGTTAGTATTTTGAAAACCCACTTTTAATTTGGAGTTATTTTGAGTTTTTTTCAAATTATTTTTCTCCAAAAATTAAATATACGGAAATAAGGGTAAAACGATTCCCTTCAATAAAAATTTGAAGAAAATAAATTTGAAATCATTTGGGTATTTTAAGATTGATTTTTATTGGGAATTATTGCAACAGTAGCACGGTTTGCCTTATTTTAATTCTCGTTGATTTTATTTGGACTTTAGAAATAGTTCAACTTTTAGGATTTCTTTTTCTGAACATTTTGATATATTATATGCCTATATAATTTTTTATGTATTTGTGATTTGTTTTTTTTCTTTCTTGTCTGTATTTAAAAAATAAATAGAAAAAAGGCTGAAGCCTAACGGACCCCTACCTCTCTCCCCGGCCCACCTGGCCTTTCCGGCCCAGCCAGCCAGCGCCGCGCCCAAACCGCTAAAGCCCGGTTGCCCGCACCTCTCCCTAGTTCCCGCACTCGCTGACAGCGGGGACCCGCGTCTTCTTCTTCCTCCTCCCGCAAGCCACGCAGGGCATCACCGCCGCCGGAATCCTGAACTTCTCGGGATCGTGATCTCCGGATTCGCCCCCTCCTCCAAGAACCCCTCCTCCTCGTCCGTTTCCACCCTAAAGCCGCCCCGAACCCCTCTCCATCGCCTGCAATTCCTCGCCGGAACCCTAGCACCGCTGCACGCCATTATCGCCCTAGCTCTCCAGTACGACCACCTCATCGCCGCCTGAACCCACCACCGCATCCCCTTCACTCCACCACACCTCCCCGCGCACTCTCCCAAGCCCTAAACCCACCGAAGCCCCCTCCCTGACGACACCCGAGCTGCCATCGCCGCCGTCGATCTCGCCCTGCTTGACTCCGTCGTCCCCGAGCTCTCCACGGACCACCCCCGTGATCGCCGTCGTCTTCCGCGTCGAACAGAGCTCTCCCCGGTGCCGGAGACCCATGGGAGACGTCGCCTGCATCGACCTTGAGACGCGGCCGTCGCCGGAGCCTCGCCGGAGCTACTCTTCCTTCGCTGTAAGCCATCGCCACCATCCGATCTGTTTTTAACGCGCTATATTAGATCTAACGAAGCGGTAGGTTTTTGTTTAGTGAACCGGTTTTTTTGGTTTAGATCGAACCGGCTAGCTGGTTTATTTTTTTAAACACAGACGCATGTTTTTGTTAAGTTTCGGCTGAGCGCCGTTTAGCTACCGACCGCCCACCGTTTAGCCCACTAGCAGCCTGACACGTGCACTTGCCCGTTTAGTTTTTTTTTCTGTTTTTGTTTCAAAAACAGAATAGTTTCTGTTTTTAGATTGCTTATATCTTTGAGGTTTTAAGTCCAAATTGAGTGATTCTTTTTGCATTAGATTCAAAATTTCTTGAAGTTTCTGGTAGTGCCATTGGATTTCAAATTTGAGTAGTTTAAAATCTAGTTTGATGAAATTTGTTCAAATCACTTATTTGGCCGGATCTTGAGTTTTATAAAATATTTTTGATTGATTATTTTTGCTACTGATTTGTTATTGTTTTGTTTATCCAGTAGAGTATAGTGATTTTTTTAGTTTATTTAAATTAGTGTTTTAGCGAAAAACAATACTGTTTTCTATGTAGTTTTGTTTTGCTTGTAACTTAGTAAGTTTTGTTTAGATTTAATTAATTGTTTTCGCAAAGTTTTGTTGATTGAAATATACATATGTTAGACTTCAGTACAAAATTTTAGAAATTATTTTTATTATTGTTGCTACTGTTTAGGATTTTAGTTTAGCATAGCTAGTATATAGTGTATGTAATAGCTAGTATTGTAGTTATTTTTGCTAGAAATTATTTTTGATAATTTATTTCTGTTGTTTTAATGGAAATAGATTTTATTTTCTGTTAAGAAATTGTTTAGATTAATTTAGTGTGGTTATGAAAGTTATTGGTTGATAGTGTGTTGGTTTTCCCTAGTTTTCTTTGGATAGTTATTTTGGTCTTCTTTGATTTCATTATTGTTTTATTTATTTATTGTATTTAGTTGAGTGATCTTTTGATTGATAGTATTGATTGCTAGAATTGATTGCTTATATGAATACTACGTTGATTATATAGATTCCAACGGAATTAAGAATAGTTCTACAAGTCATTATTTTTGAGAGCATATTTATCTTCATCAACTTACCAGGCAAGTTCACTTTGACCATGTTTTCCATACCTATGATTTATTTGCATGTAGTAACACCTTTCAATAATCCCTCCAGTAGTGTTATTGAATCTTGTAGTTGAGTAGAATGCATGAGGTAGAAACCCATCTCCCTGTTACCAAACCCGGGACATTATATAGTTTTAATGCTACGCTATAGTAGACGGGGTTTGGTATGAGTGCACGAGAGTGGTGTGAGAATGGAGGACTCTACGCCAATGACGGCAACTCCATGTGGCATCTGCAAGGACTGCATTTTCAAGGCCTCAAGACTTCAAGACCTCAAGATTTTGAGACTCGAGACAAGAATTCAATACACACTACTGGGTGAAGGACGGTTGACGGGCACCCTGGAGAAACTAGTGGTTGGCCGGGATGCATGGAGAAGCACCATGACATCTTGCAGAAAGCTTCACCCAGACTCAAAGAGACGGAAGGATACTTCATGCCCGGAAGCTTACCTGTGCAACCGCAAGTCACTATGGGCTCTGGCTTGGTTGACCTTAGTGGTGACTCTGGCTAGGACGGTGCTAGCAGATGTAGAACTACCGTAGGATTGGGTGAGCACCGGACAGTGGTCAGAGGAACTCTTCGGAAGACCATGTTTCGGCCATCTTGTTCTCAAACACCCTGAAGTGCGAGAATGTAAAGAGAGGGATCGAATCTTGCGGGTAAAGTGTACAAACCTCTGTAGAGGGTTAAAACCTAATCGATTAGCCGTGTGCCCGGTTACGGACAATTTGAGCCTCTGGACTTGGATCTATCTCGGAACTCTCAACATCGGACTGCTAAATTAATTGTGGGCAACTTATGATGATTTGGGCTACGAGACATCGGTTGGCGGAACCATGTCATGATAGAAAACTCCGTAGTACAGACTCCGGATAATTCCTTTGATGTAGGGAAAATAAAACCAACTTTTACGCAAACAAAACTCAGATACAAAGCCACAAAGCCATACTACATATAGTATAGTTTATCATCTGTTTTCTCTTATGGTGATCTTGCTGGTACATTCAATGTACTAACCTACATGGCTGCAACGTATCATGTTGCAGGATTTTATATACAACGAATGAGTTTCGTTGATTGGGTTACGGTCTACACTCAACCTGCCGATGGCGTTGATGGGACTCAACACCCATTGATTGTTTCCGCTGAGACTTATAAGGTATATATCAGTCATTTACACATGTGATTGCACTTTGATATATACATTGATGTACTGTGTGTTCCAGCATACTGATCTAGGGATGGCACAGATACACAGAGGATTGACCATTTGAGGTCGGGTCGCTACATTTATTGATGGGCATATCCATACCCGTTGATACGCCTAGTTGATGTGAGACTATCTCCTTCTTTTTGTCTTCTCCACAAACACCATATTCTATTCTACCAATAGTGCTATAACCATGGCTCACGCTCATGTATTGTGTGAAAGTTGAAAAGGTTTGAGAACATCAAAAGTATGAAACAATTGCTTTGGTTTTCATCAGGGTTGTGCATGAAGATGGAGCATTGCCAGACTATATGATTTTGTAGGGATAACTTTCTTCGGCCATGTTATTTTGAGAAGACATGATTGCTTTATTAGTATGATTGAAGTATTATTGTTTTTATGTCAATATTAAACTTTTGTTTTGAATCTTATGGATCTGAATATTGTTGCCACAATACAAAAGATTACATTGATAAATATGTTAGGTAGCATTCCACGTCAAAAATTATGTTTGTATCATTTACCTACTCGAGGACTAGCAGGAATTATGCTTGGGGATGCTTGATACGTCTCCAACGTATCTATAATTTTTTATTGTTCCATGCTATCAGATTATCCATGTTGGATATTTTATATGCATTTATATGCTATTTTATATTATTTTTGAGACTAACCTATTAACCTAGAGCAATGTGCCAGTTTCTGTTTTTTCCTAGTTTTTGAGTTTTACAGAAAAGGAATGTCAAACGGATTCCAAATGAGCTGAAACTTTACGACAATTTTTTATGGACCAGAAGAAGCCCACGAAGTATCGGAGATGGACCAGAGGAGCCACGAGGCACCCACAAGGGTGGGGGCGCGTCAACCCCCTAGGGCTCGCCCCCTACCTTGTCGCTGCCTCATGGACCCCCTGACTCGAAACCGACACCAAAAATTCCTATAAATCTAGAAACCCCCTAGAAAGAAACCTAGAACGGGAGTTCCACCACCGCAAGCCTCTATAGCCATGAAAAACTAATCGGGAGCCCGTTTCGGCACCCTGCTAGAGGGGGAAACCATCAGCGGTGGCCATCTTCATCATCCCGGTGGTCCCCATGATTAGGAGGTTGTAGTTCACCCTCGGGCCTGAGGGTATGTACCAGTAGCTATGTGTTTGATCTCTCTCTCTCTCTCTCTCTCTCTCTCTCTCTCGTGTGTTCTTGATTTGGCACGATCTTGATGTACCGCGAACTTTGTTACTATAGTTGGATCTTATGGTGTTTCTCCCCCTCTATCTTCTTGTGATGAATTGAGTTTTACCTTTTAGGTTTCACTATTATCAGACTGAATATATTATGGATTTGAGAACACTTGATGTATGTTTTGGCACTCAACTCGTGGATTCTTGAGGTGACATTGGGGTAATCTATGCATAGGGACTGATGCACGTTTCCGTCCTTGTTTCTCTTGTAGGAATCTTGGGCACTCTTTGAGGTTCTTTGTGTTGGATTGAATATTATGAATCTGAAGTTCTTTGATGCATATCGTATAATTGACCCACGGATACTTGTGGTGACATTGGAGTATCTAGGTGACACTAGTGTTGATTGATGTGTATCATATGGTGTTATTTTACTACGAACTCTAGGGTTGTTTGTGACACTTATAGGAATAGCTCAATGGATTGATCGGAAAGAATAACTTTAAGGTGGTTTTGTACCCTACAAGCAATTTCATCTTATGTTCTCCGCGATAGGAACTTTGGAGTGACTCTTTGTTGCACGTTGAGGGATTGCTATATGATCTAATTATGTTATCATTGTTGAGAGAACTTGCACTAGTGAAAGCATGAACCCTAGGCCTTCTTTCCAAGCATTGCAATACCGTTTTCGCTCACTTTTACTACTAGTTACCTTGCTGTTTTTATATTTTCAGATTACAAAAACAAATATCTACCTTCCATATTGCACTTGTATCACCATCTCTTCGTCGAACTAGAGACTCTTAGTTATTTGGCTATATGGTTGTTTGAGAGAGACCATCCTCATCATATGCCTCCCACGGATTGATAAACCTTAGTCATCTACTTGAGGGAAATTTGCTGCTGTCCTACAAAACTCTGCGCTTGGAGGCCAACATGATTCTACAAGAAGAAGGTTGTGTAGTAGACATCATTGAACAATAGGTCCAGAAATTAAGGCTTTCTTAAGTATTTCAAATGCTTCTACACACTCATCATCAAAAACAAATGGAACATCTTTTTGCAAGAGATTAGTGAGAGGCCTAGAAATTTTAGAGAAGTCTTTAATAAATCTCCTATAGAAACCAACGTGACCAACAAAACTTCTTATACCTTTGATATCTTTAGGACACGGCATTTTCTCAATAGCATGAACTTTAGCTTTATCCAATTAAATACCTCTTTTGGAAATTTTATGCCCCAAGACAATGCCTTCATTAACCATAAAGTGGCACTTCACCCAGTTCAAGAATAGATTAGTTTCTTCACATCTCTGCACAACTCGATCAAGGTTGCTTAAGCAATCATCAAAAGAAGTTCCGTAAACAGAAAAATCATCCATGAAAAGCTCAACAATATTTTCACAAAAGTCAGAGAATATAGTAGTCATACATCTTTGAAAGGTAGAAGGTGCATTGCATAAACCAAAAGAAATACGTCTATAAGCAAAAGTACCAAAAGGACAAGTAAAAGTGGTTTTTTCTTGATCCTCTTGTGACACGGGTATTTGAGAAAAAATAGAATAACCATCTAGAAAGAAAAAGTGTGTATGTTTTGATACTCTTTCTAGCATTTGATTAATAGAAGGTAGAGGGTAATGATCTTTCCTAGTATCTTTGTTTAATTTTCTAAAATCAATTACCATTCTATAACCTGTAACAATTCTTTCTGGGATCAACTCATTCTTATCATTGGGAACAACAGTAATACCTCCTTTCTTAGGGACACAATGAACACGACTTACCCATCTACTATCAGTAATAAGATAAATTATACCTGCTTCTAGAAGCTTCAATATTTCATTTCTTACCACTTCTTTCATCTTAGGATTTAACCGTCGTTGGTAGTCAACAACTAGTTTAACGTGAGGCTCCATATTAATTTTATGCTGACATAGAGTATGACTAATGCCATTATGATCATCAAGAGTATATCCAATAGCGGCAAAGTGCTTCTTCAGAGTGTTCAATAATTTCTTTTCTTCATGCTCTGAAAGGCTAGCACTAATAATAACAGGATATATCTTCTTTTCATAGAGATAATCATCTTTTAGAGTACCATGCAATTGTTTAAGATCAAAAACATGATCACTATTGGGTGGTAGAGGATTTCCAAGAGTCTCAACATGCAAATTGTGTTTCAAAACAGGCATTTGTTTAAAGAATATTCCATCTAATTCCCTTCTTTCATTCATGAACATATCATTTTCACGGTCTAGCAAATATTGTTCTAAATAATCAGTAGGAAGCACAACAATAGAAGTAAGACCAATAATTCCATATTTACTAAGAAATTCTTTATCATGGGGTTGTCTACAAAATTTGGAGAAATTAAACTCACGAGACACATCCCTGAAACTTACACTAACAATTTCTTTCTCACAATCTATCTTAGCACTAACAATGTTCAAGAAACACGAGTACATCGAGGTGCTATACAAACGGTTCTTAACCCCTTTCTGCGATGGCATTTGGAATCATCGCCTAGTGAGTGACGGCGATAGGGGAGTCCTTCCCACACGACCCATAAATCGTCGAGGATATGCCCTCCTGACACACATGCTTGGCAAAATGAGTTCCTGTGCAATCGGCGAGCGCTCAAATACAGAAATACGTACAGTAGAGCTAAAAAAATACAATTATACATGCGAAATTGTTTCCGGTCGCAAGTACATCCCACCTAGTTAGTCCCCGCTAAATGTTTCCGTTTGTATGTACATCCCACACAGTCGCTCCAAGGAAAATGTTTCCGTTCACAGGTACATCACACACAGTTTTCCCCATTAAATCATTTGTGATAGCGTTGCCATTGCACACGATATTAACAATTTTATCGTTTGCGTTATTGAATGCATCACACACGGTGCGTAGAAGAAACTGTGTGGCAAAGGCTGTCCATCACATATAGTTTTTATGTGGTAAACGTTTGCGCCAGGTGGCCTAACGCGAACAATTTTCAAGAGAAGGTCGTGTGTGATTGTTCATTAATCTAACATGGTTTATTCGTAGAAACTGTGTGCATTATTGAATGCATCACACACAGTGTTTTCTCAATAACCGTTTGCAATAGAAAATCCCAATTAGCAGGCTAATTATCCAATTATTAATTATCCATTTATTAATCTAATTTACAATTAATATTAAGCACACAATATATTTCATTTTCATAATTGAAATACATCAGAGTACAACATCATATAGCTCCAGCACTCTGCTACCCCATTACACAACTACACCAGCACCAAGTTTCACATGCAACATCTATAGCCTTTTGAAAGTAGCATCATAGACGGTACATAGACAGATGTATCTCATCTGGAAAACTGCTGAGGCAGAAGGCGAATATTGAGCCTTCATTGATGTTGAAGGTCTTTGTAACTTTAGGCCAATGCCTGTGGATGATTGACCATCCATCCTTCGTCCTCTTCAGGAACACTTTAATACTGAACTGTGCGTGTTGTATGAATACCTTCCTCGCCTCCTAACCATACAGGTGGTTTGAGAGGTAATCATCAGTGAACTGCTTTGGAAAGGCCTGAAAACAAGTATGTGCATAAATATCTTCTCTATATTGGAAATGGGGAAAAGGAATAAAAATGCAAGATATAATAGTTAGTACCATCCTGTAGTGAACTGATGTCTTCTTTATTGTGCAAACAAAGATCTTGTTGTTTTTTGTCGCTAATTTCTTTATCCTAACAATCTTTCTGAGTTTCTTGACTTGACTGATATTTATGGACAACTCGTTTCCCCAAATGCAAAAAGGGTCAAACAGTGGGTGAAAACCTCTAACAATAGGACCTACATGTGCAAGACCAAATTGTTGAAAACCTAAATATTAGAATGGTTCCTGCAATTGCACAATAATGTGCTATTAGACAACAGACCATGCACGTGCTAACCTCGATTGTAAACATCAATGCTTCCCATTGTTTCCCTGTAACACATATAAGGTAGTTAGTCATCGGGTTAAGCAAGGGTTCGCATGCTATCAGTAAAATATGTTGATGAAAAATAAACACATTACAGATTTATCAGATTAATTCAAGCCACATGGAAAACCCATTTATCCAAACCAAGCATGATTAAGAACTAGGAAATATAGCACTTGTATATGTTTCTAATGTATTAAGTGCAGCCAAATTCGATTTATTCCTCACATGGTATACAATAACAGAATGCAGCCACAACAATTGGACATCGCATTACAGAATTGAACCAAGCAGTTAACTAAACACCACAACAAATGAACCAAACATTAACTGAGCACCACATTGCACAATATAACATACTCCTAATAGAAGATCATACAGTTAACCAAACCATGCATGCTTAACAACTTGGAAATATAGCAGTTGTATTTGTTTCTCATGTATTTACTATAGCCAAATTCAATTTATTCCTCACATGGTATACAATAACATAATGCACCCACAACAATTGAACATCGCATTGCAGAATTGAACCAAACAAAACAGTTAACTAAACACCACAACAAATGGAGCAAACGTTAACTGAGCACCACATTTGTCGGCATCTTGGGAACGGGGGTACCTAGACTTGCTTACTTGCGGCCCACGACGTGCCTCCATCAGCGGCCCGGTACGGCCCAGTTTCAGCAGCATCGACTCAAGACCCTCGCGAGGGGCCAAGCCTTGCGAGGCGGATGACACCAAGACCTCCCTGGGGGTGTCCTCACTAGGCTGGCTCCCAAGGAGCGGAGATATCAATGCAAGGTGCACCTCGCGAGGTTCACATGACGTGAGCCATGACGACCAAGGCCAGGTGGGCGCCAGCGGGCGCAGTGTACCAGTTTCCCCTTTGGTGCCAAGGAGGCAAGCGCAGGCGCGGAGTCCTGAGGAATCAGGCAAAGGTTTCCATATTGGTGCAACGAGACCAAGACCGCCCAGATAACAAGACGGAAGTCATTGCGGAGCCCACAACAGCATCACCACCAGAGCTTTTGTAGGCGTAGACTACTTTTGTCAGGATAACTTGTACTAGTTGTCTCCCTTTGAATTTGGCCGTTGTGCGATCCCTTCCCGCCTACATTTGGGAAGAGGACTAAGGCCACTATAAATAGGACTTAGCCACCACCCGAGAGAGGGATCGGATCATTCAGACCATCCTCACATCCACTAGCTCATCGAGCTCAAGAGAACCTCACCTTCTGAGGTTGTTCAACCACTGTACTTGTTCATCCTCAGTCCCTCGAGGCAATCCACCACAAAGCTGGAGTAGGGTATTACACCGCAAGGTGGCACGGACCAGGATTAACTGTTGTGTCTCTTGTCCCTTGGGTTCGTCGGGCTGGGCCGTCGAATCGTCGGGCCTGCTGGTTGGGGAAAGGGAGTTCTTCGTACGCACCCTAGTGTTCGAACGTCTCAAGGGTCCACGGAACCCCAGATCCGACATTTGGCGCGCCAGGTAGGGGTGCATCGAAGCTTCGCCTTCCCGTCCGCTCTGTCCCTCTGCCCACTTCACCTCTTCTTCCAGCTTTCATGGCAGGCGCCGCCCCTCCGGCTGGATCGACTGGCATGCGCGGAGGCGCTGAGGGCCTCTGAGCCTTCACCCCTGCTTTGCGGCGGGTGCGGTGGCCGCCCAAGTTCAGGCCGGACCTGCCGCCCCGCTATGACGGTGCGGCGGACCCGACAGGCTTCCTCCAGGCGTATGAGGAGGCCGTCTGGGCGGAAGGCGGCGACGATGAGGTCATGGCAAACTAGTTCCCCATGGCCCTCACCGGCGTACCGCGTGCCTGGCTTCTCAGCCTGCCGGAATCTTCTGTGGCCTCCTAGGAAGAGCTGTGCGGCCTCTTCATTGCGCACTTCACGCCACCAGCGCCCTACGCTGTCGCAGCCCTCCTCGGTGGTTCTCAGGCGCCGCCGTCGGACAGCCATATCAAGCAGTTCTTTCGTCAAGCAGGTGTCACATGCATGCAACAGGGAACTCCTCCGGGATGGGCGGTACCCGAGGCCGACCTCACCTTCGACTCAAGAGACCATCCTATGACCACCGCGGGCGCAGGCACGCTCCGGATGCTCTGCACCCCCACCAACTGTAACGTGGCGGTAACCAATACTCTCATCGACGGCGGGGCCGGACTCAATGTGCTCTCCGTGGAAGCTTTTGGCTTGCTCTATGTATCACACGGCCGGCTCCGCCCTAGCAAGCCGTTCTCCGGGGTCGTTGATGGCTCCACCAGCCCCCTGGGGCAGATCCGCCTCCCCGTCACCTTCGGTACCCGTGACAACTACCGCACCGAGCTCATCGACTTTGACATCGCTCGTATCGGCCTCCCGTACAACGCCATCCTCGGGTACCCGGCCTTAGCCTAGTTCATGGCGACGAGGCCGAGCTGGTGAGATCCTGTGAAGCCTGCCAGTTCCACTCCAAGAAGATCTACCAGCCCACCCAGGGCCACCAGACCATCCCACTCTCGTGGCCGTTTGCGGTCTGGGGGCTGGACATCTTGGGTCCGTTCCCTTGAGCACCTGGGGGCTACCGCTACCTCTATGTTGCCATTGACAAGTTTACCAAACGGGCGGAGGTGGAAGCAGTCCGCACCATCCCGGCTGGCTCGGTGGTCAAGTTCATCAAGGGCCTCGTGGGCTGTTTCGGAGTCCCTAATCGCATCATCACCGACAACGGCTCGCGGTACAGTAGCAATCTCTTCTAAGCATATTGTGCTAACCTTGGAACGCAAATATGCTACACCTCAGTGGCACCTCCAAGGAGCAACGGCCAAGCTGAGCGCGCCAACGCAGAGGTACTGAGGGGCCTCAAGACAAGAACCTTTAAGAAGAAGCTCGAGGCCTATGGTAGGGGCTGGCTCGATGAGCTCTAGTCCGTGCTATGGTCCGTCCGCACCACCGCGACCAAGCCGACCGACGAAACTCCATTCTTCCTGGTCTACGGAGCGGAAGCGGTTCTCCCACATGAGGTCAGGCATCGCTCCGCATGGGTCTTGGCATTTGACGAGGCACGCTAGGATGCCGTGCGGGGGATGGACCTCGTGCTAGGGGTGGAACGCCTCCGTCAAGCCTTGCTCTGAGCGGCAAGATACAAGCAGGCGCTGCGGCGGTATCAGTGTCGCATCGTCCGCTCCAGGACGCTCGAGGTGGGAGATCCCGTCCTACGGCGGGTGCTCTCCGGGGAAGGGCTGCATAATCTCTCACTCATGTGGGAGGGCCCGTTTAGGGTCTCCCGCGTCTCCAGGCCTGGCGCCGCGTGGCTGGAGACACAGGACGGGATCCCCATCTAGAACGCCTGGAACATCTAGCACCTCCGGAAGTTCTACCCATGAAGCAAGGCCTAGTTCCTGTGAAGGTCTCCTCTCATGATACTCTCACGTAAAAATGAGTGGGGCTGTACACGCCCCGGAGTCTCCGGAGAGCCGCCCTCCAGCCTCGGGGGCTCCCTCCCACGTCCTAGTGGCAGCACTTAGCTCTGTGCTGGTGTGAAGACTAGACTAGGTGCTAGATGCGGCTGTTCATTTGCTTGCTTTCTGTCGTTGGTTTGCAATCTCTCTTAACGGAATTTGGAGTTCTCGCATTTTGGATTGCCAAGTTGGATTTCCCCTCGCCTTTTCTCTTGACCGTCGGTCTTTGCCCAGGAGGGGTGGCAGTTGCCCGCCGCCTTTCCTCCCGCGTCTCGCATGCGGGGGCTGGGCAAGTATGTGCGTACGCGTCGGGCCCGCCCTGCGCCGCAAACATACTTTGCCACAGCCCTGTTCCCCATGGCCTTGGTTTTTTCTATCCTTGCGAGACACCCTCGATAGGCTCGTGACCTACGCACCCTCTTAAAAGTCTTTTCCCCTCGGGTGCTGCGACGCGGTGCAATAAGCCACGACTAGCCCACACCTAAGGGATCACGCAGGGAAGAACAAGACGCCCGACCAAGTTTTCTAACAATTCCGCGGCTTCAAGACATCTCCCGAGGCTAATAGCCCTTGAGCCACCAGTAGGAGGGTCTTCTCAGATAAACGAAGCATACGCCCTCACGAGGAGAGAAACTACCATGAGCGTATCAAGCTAAGTTATGCTACCATACCTATTTGGAACATAAGCACCACAACATAAAGCCAGAACAATAAACATAGCATAGTAACATAGGTATCTTGGTTCATCGCACGCCCCAGCAGGGCCCTCTACTTGTTTTGAATGTAGGAGAAAGGGACAAAAGTGGCCCCCACGACCGCAGCAACTCACAAGGCCTGGCTCTGAGGGCTTCCCGAACTCAGCTCAACCTAAGCCCTCCTCACGCTTCACCGAAGCGTGACAACGAGACGACCCGCCACCATCCTCAAAGCGAGCTTGGCGGTGTGGCGGCTGGTCATAGCCACTGCTGCTGGTGCTCTCGCTAGAGAAGGAGCCGCCGTCGCTGGACGAACTGCGGCCATCGCCAAGGGCGAGCTTGCCCTCAGCGCCATCGTGACCGTTGTCAAGGGCGAGCTCGTCGTCGCCGCTGCTATCTTTGGGGCAGCACCCTGCGCGGCGACCGTCCTCCCCAAACACCCTCACAAAGAGGGTGGCGACACCATCATACTTGAAGTGAAGGGTGCACCTCCCGCTCAAGCCACGCGCATGGGCGAACGTCTGCCAGCCGCGGGTCAGGGACACACTGCCCGCGGCAGAGACCTCGACCGCAACCCACGAGGCCTTGCTGCAGCAGCCGTCGCCTACAGCCAAAGGCCATTAAGACCCATGGCCGGAAGCTCGCCGGTGAAGGAGCGTGGAACCTGGAGCCAGGTGCCGGCCGGCTTCTCTGACCACACGTTGAACTCAGGGAGCACGTTGGCTGAGTGGAAGCGCGGCCTGGGAGGTCATGCAACCACGATGTGCCTCCCCTCTGTGCAAGGGCTGCCTCGCCCCCGGCGGCACCAACCATGAGAGGAAGCGTCGCCACGGCCGGCCAGGGCACACTCGCGCCCTCGAGGAGTTGCCGCAGGGGTCGCGGCATGCTTGCGTGGGCGGCCCCGCCCTCTTTTAGGAGGGGGCGAGTCAGGTCCCTCCTTGGGGGCCTTCCCCTTCTCGGCAGCTGAGAACTTCCTTGTCGGCGCCATGGGAGCTGCAGCAAGATGGAGAGATGGGAAAGAAGAAGAGGAAGCAAACTGTGAGAAGACAGAGATGAGCAAGGGGGCTCCACCCCTTCCCTCATTTATAGTCGGAAGCAGGCCAACCGCCAGCCTCCATGATCACACATAATGATGATTTTCCTCTGCATGCAGCGGAGTCTCGTCGAGTCGAACAGTTACCGAGGCAGCATGGGGAAGTGGAGGCACCCACATCCCATCAATATTCACGCGTTAACCAAGGCCGTAGGCGGTTGGGGCCCAGGGTCTACTGCCGGCGTCCTAGGAACGGGGGTACCTAGACTTGCCTGCATGCGGCCCATGGCGTGGCACCATCAGCGGCCCGATACGGCCCACTTTTAGCTGCAACGACTAAAGACCCTCGCGAGGGGCCAAGCCTCGCGAGGCAGACAACACCAAGACCTCCCTGGGGCGGTCACACTAGGCTGGCTCCTAAGGAGCGGAGATATCAATGCAAGTTGCACCTCGCGAGGTCCAGATGATGTGAGCCATGAGGACCAAGGCTATTCGGGCGCCAGCGGGCGCAGTGTACCAGTTTCCCCTTTGGTGCCAAGGAGGCAAGCACAGGCGTGGAGTCCCGAGGAATCAGGAAAAGGTTTCCATATTGGTTCAACGAGACCAAGACCGCCAGGACGACAGGATGGAGGTCATCATGGAGCCCACTGCAACGTCACCGCCAGAGCCTTTGCAGGCAAAGACTACTTTTGTCAGGATAACTTGTACTAGTTGTATCCCTTTGAAATTGGCCATTGAGGGATCCCTTCCCGCCTACATTTGGGAAGAGGACCAATGCCACTATAAATAGGACTTAGCCACCACCTAAGAGAGGGATCGGATCATTTAGACCATCCTCACATCCACTAGCACAACGAGCTCAAGAACACCTCACCTCCCGAGGCTGTTCAACCACTGTACTAGTTCATCCTCAGCCCCTCGAGGCAATCCTGCACAAAGCTGGAGTAGGGTATTACACCGCAAGGTGGCTTGAACCAGGATAAACTTCTGTGTCTCATGTCCCTTGGGTTCGTCGAGCTGGCCCGTGGAAAGGTCGGGCCAGCAGGTTGGGGAAAGGGAGTTCTTCGTATGCACCCCAGTGTTCGAACCTCTCAAGGGTCTGTGGAACCCCAGATCCGACAACATTGCACAATATAACATACTCCTAATAGAAGATCAGACAATTAACCAAACCAAGCATGCCTAACAACTTGGAAATATAGCAATAGTATTTGTTTCTCATGTATTTAGTACACCCAAATTCAATTTATTTCTCACATGGTATACAATAACAGAATGCACCCACAACAATTGAACATCGCATTGCAGAATTGAACCCAACAACCATCCGCGTCGCATCGTCGGCGCGCGAGGCGTCGACAGTGGCCTCGACGGCGAGGTGCTCCTCCAAGATCTGGGGGTCGACACGAATGGCAGGCACCGTGACCTCATCTGTGCGAGCGGCCCGCGATTTGCCTCTCCGCTACCAAATGGTCCTTGAGATCCTGGCTATACTGCGCGCACCTTGGCTTAGGGCGGCGCTTATTTTGTGGAGGGGTTTGTGATTTGGGTGGAAGGTGTCACGCCGGCGGTCAGGGCATGTGGGATGTGGAAGGAGGAGGAGGATGGGGGTCAGGTGTGGATTACCTGGCTGGATAGGCGAGGCCGAGCAACATGGAGGAGGGTCCCCGGCAAGGAGGCGGCGCTGCAAGCAAGGAGTGAAGGTTTCAACTTGGAAAGGAAGGCGGGAACAGGGGAAATGTGGCTTTTGGTAAGTAGGAGTGGGCAGGGAGGTAGATATTTCCGCGGAAGCCGAAATTTTGGAATCGCTTCAGCGAAAAAACTGGCGCGCAAAGTGTCATGAGACACGGTCCCTTATTCAGAACTGTGTATGATATGTGAACATCACAAACAATTCAGATAGCTTAACCCGTGTGTTATGAGTTTGAACGTCAAAAATTTTGGTTTGAATTTCCCTGGTTATAGTGGTCATCCATGTCATTACATAATTTGGGTACACAAAGGAGACTACATCACACCCACACTTCTTAATCGAGCAAGTTCAGCAATTAAACAGAGCTAACTGACCTAAACATTACACAAAGAAGAAACAACTGTGTATGGGCTGCCTTGGCCGCCCGGACGCAGACTACGGTCGCCCTCACGAAGATTGTTAACACGCGCCTGGCGGCTGCGACCGTGCTCTTGCCGGAGTGGGCCACCGAAGTTGGCCTCACAACATGGGTCCACGTCCCCATCTTTCACCGGCGATGAATGAACAGTGAAATGATATTTGGGGAGTGAGCTAGTGTGCTTGACACGCCGGCTGTGGCCTGTAGCCATCACACCTTCTCGCGTAAGCCATATGCGTACTATACACCGACGGTGCTCCAAGATATTTTGTGTTGCATCTTACACGGTTGGTGATAATAAACTGTGTGTGATCTACTTGATTCATCGTCCTGATTCAAATTATGTAATGGGGTCAGAGCTACAAAGGATGGTTTTTGAATTGCTAGAACTTTTATTTGCAGTGAACATGCAACTATATGTGTGTCGTCAGAAAAATTGGAATTATTCAGGGTTCGTTGGACGTTTTTATACATTAACTTGGTTTTGTAAGCATTTCAGGTGCATAATTCAAATATGAACTACATGCACATGCTCCAGTGCATATAAACAAGTTGAAAAATCAAATCTGTGTCCTTGGTTGCATGCTTAGGTCCCATGCAAGAAATGGGAATGAATGTCAAACACCCTGCCACCATCACTCAGCCGCAAACATTGAGATACCTAGTTTTTAAATTCTAGTAAATCCAAAACTCATCTAAAATTCATGAAACTTGGCATGCTATCGTGGAGCGGCATCAACATGTCGTGGTAATTTTTTTGTCCCATTTGGGGTAGGTTCGGGTATAAGCTTCTCACAAACTAGAGCTTCTCACAACAAGCGTGATGGTTTCAGTAGGGAACGTGCCACCTTTGGGGACGAAACGATATCTGCTGCCTCTTTGTGTTTTCAAAAAAAAATCAAGTATCAACATAGAACAATAGGAGTGGTGTGTTTAATTTTGGAATTTTTCGGGGTTCGTTTGGACATATTTATATATTAACTATGTTTTCCAAGCATTTTATGTGCATAATTCAAATTTGAACTACATGCACATTCTCCAGTGCATACAAACTGATTGGAAAAATCAAATCTGTGTCCTTGGTTGCATGCTTAGGTCCCATGCAAGAAATGGGAATGAATTTCAATCACCCTGCCACCATCACTCGGCCGCAAACATTGAGATATCTGTTTTTTAAATTCTAGTAAATCCAAAACTCATCTGAAATTCATGAAACTTGGCATGCTATCATGGAGCGGCATCAACATGTCGTGGTAAATTTTTTGTCCCATTTGGGGCAAGTTTGGTTATAAGCTTCTCACAAACCAGAGCTTCTCACAACAAGCGTGATGGTTTCGGTAGGGAACGTGCCACCTTTGGGGACAAAACGATATCCGTTGGCTCTTATTCTTTTCAAAAAAAATCGAGTATCAACATAGAACAACAGGAGTGTTGTGTTTAATTTTGGAATTTTTCGGGTTTCGTTTGGACATATTTATACATTAACTGGGTTTTCCAGGCATTTTTTGTGCATAATTCAAATTTGAACTACATGCACATTCTCCAGTGCATAGAAACTAGTTGAAAAATCAAATCTGTGTCCTTGGTTGCATGCTTAGGTCCCATGCAAGAAATGGGAATGAATTTCAAACACCCTGCCACCGTCACTCGGCTGCAAACATAAAGATACCTTGTTTTTAAACTCTAGTAAATCCAAAACTCGTCCGAAATTCATGAAACCTGGCATGCTATCATGGAGCGGCATCAACATGTCGTGGTAAATTTTTTGTCCCATTTGGGGCAAGTTTGGTTATAAGCTTCTCACAAACCAGAGCTTCTCACAACAAGCGTGATGGTTTCGGTAGGGAACGTGCCACCTTTGGGGACAAAACGATATCCGTTGGCTCTTATTCTTTTCAAAAAAAATCGAGTATCAACATAGAACAACAGGAGTGTTGTGTTTAATTTTGGAATTTTTCGGGTTTCGTTTGGACATATTTATACATTAACTGGGTTTTCCAGGCATTTTTTGTGCATAATTCAAATTTGAACTACATGCACATTCTCCAGTGCATACAAACTGGTTGAAAAATCAAATCTGTGTCCTTGGTTGCATGCTTAGGTCCCATGCAAGAAATGGGAATGAATTTCAAACACCCTGCCACCGTCACTCGGCCGCAAACATAAAGATACCTGGTTTTTAAACTCTAGTAAATCCAAAACTCGTCCGAAATTCATGAAACCTGGCATGCTATCATGGAGCGGCATCAACATGCCATGGTAATTTTTTTGTCCAACTTGGTGCAGGTTTGGGTATAAGCTTATCACAAACCAGAGCTTCTGAACACAAGCCTGATGGTTTCGGTAGGGAACGTGCCACCTTTGGGGACGAAACAATATCTGTTGCCTCTTATTGCTTTCAAAAAATTTCGAGTGTCAACATAGAACAACAGGAGTGTTGTGTGTAATTTTGGAATTTCTCGGGGTTCGTTTGGACATTTTTATACATTAACTTGGTTTTGTAGGCATTTTATGTGCATAATTCAAATTTGAACTACATGCACATGCTCCAGTGCATATAAATTGGTTGACAAATCAAATATGCGTCCTTGGTTGCATGCTTAGGTCCCATGCAAGAAATGGGAATGAATTTCAAACACCCTGCCACCGTCACTCGACTTCAAACATTGAGATAGTTGGTTTTTAAATTCTAGTAAATCCAAAACTCGTATGAAATTCATGAAACTTGGCATGATATCATGGAGCGGCATCAACATGCCTTGGTAAAAAAATTCCCATTTGGGGCAGGTTTGGGTATAAGCTTCTCACAAACCAGAGCTTCTCACAACAAGCGTGATGGTTTCGATAGGGAACGTGCCACCTTTGGGGATGAAACGATATCCGTTTCCACTTATTGCGTTCAAAATTTTCTAGTGTCAACATAGAACAACAGGAATGTTGTCTTTAATTTTGGAATTTCTCGGGGTTCGTTTGGACATTTTTATACATTAACTTGGTTTTGTAGGCATTTTATGTGCATAATTCAAATTTAAACTACATGCACATGCTCCAGTGCATATAAATTGGATGAAAAATCAAATATGTGTCCTTGGTTGCATGCTTAGGTCCCATGCAAGAAATGGGAATGAATTTCAAAGACCCTACCACTATCACTCGGCCGTAAACATTGAGATACTTTGCTAGTAAATCCAAAACTCATCTGAATTTCATGAAACTTGGCATGCTATCATGGAGCGGCATCAACATGCCGTGGTAAAATTTTTGTCCCATTTGGGGCAGGTTTGGGTATAAGCTTCTCACAATGTGAGCTTCTCACAACAAGTGTGATGGTTTCGGTAGGGAACATGCCACCTTTGGGGATGCAACAATATTCGTTGCCTCTTATTGCTTCCAAAAATTGTCTAGTGTCAACAGAGAACAACAAGAGTGTTGTGTTTAATTTTGGAATTTTTCGGGGTTCGTTTGGACATTTTTATACATCAACTGAGTTTTCTAGGCATTTTATGTGCATAATTCAAATTTGAACTACATGCACATGCTCGAGTGCATATAAATTGGTTAAAAATTAAATATGTGTCCTTCGGTGCATGCTTAGGTCCCATGCAAGAAATGGGAATGAATTTCAAACACCAAGGCACTGTTGATTGCCGGCAAAACATTGAGATACTTTGTTTTCAAATTCTAGTAAATCCAAAACTCGTGTGAAATTCATGAAACTTGGAATGCTGTAATGGAACGGCACCCGACATCCTGTGGTACTTTTCGTGTCCATTTCGAAACAAATAGCTACCACTGTAACATCTCAAACGTTTTGTATAATTTAAATTGTGTGCGTTCTGTTAACCATTCACGTGACACCACGCCTCACTCTTTTAATGGCTAGGAGGTGCCGTGCGGACATGTGCTTGAATGCTTGACTAAACGGGAGGCATGCGAGCTGTACTCCAACGTGGAGGCTCGTTGGGCAGCGTGCGAGCAGTACGCCGCACAGGCTCACCGGGAAGCGAGCCCTTTGACATCCATGGCCGCACGCCTTGCTCGCATCCTCTACATTAATGGCGCCCAAGCCGTAGTTTAATACGGTTTTTAAAAATAAAACACTCATCGCAAACGTTTTAGTTAGAACACCCGTATGCAAAATTGACAACTTCCCCAGGAAGCCAACGGAAAATGTGCCTAGCTGGATTTGTGCAGCTCTTGATCGCAAACATTTTAGTTAGAACACCTGTATGCAAACCGACAACTTCCCTAGGAAGTCAAGAGAAATGTGTCGAGCAGGATTTCTGCAGCTCTTGATCGCAAATGTTTTACATAAAACACCTGTATGCAAAGTGAGATCTATGGTCATCCCTTCAACGCAAATGGTTGTTTTGGATGACCCGTGTGCAACCACGTACAAATAATTTGGTAAGATTTGCATCTATCATATTGGGTATGTTGCCATTTGTCAAACTGGAAAGATTGACATTTATTGATCTAGTAACATTGCCATTTGTCAATCCTTGTAAAACTGCGATTTGTCAAAATATGCAGCTAGAAATCACTAGCACTTTCTAATTTTTGCAACTAAAATTCAGTAATTAAGCATAGAATTCATTCATAGGTTAAGCAGTCGTTCTTAATTTATACAAACAGTTCAACTCAACAGCTGAACCGGCCAAACTTTTCCCCAATTGTTGCCAACCACATACTGAAATAGCTTGTTCAACTATATATACTAGCTAATTTTAAGCACATTGTACAGTTCCACCACACATCTATAGTCAGATGAACTGAACAAAATAGCCCCTAAATACTACTACTATGGAGGGGCTTTGTGCTACTTCCGGCAGCCTCTCCTTTGCCAAACGCGCCCAGTAAGAGGCAGAGGAGGAGGAGGCCGACGAGCTGGACAAATGCAAAACGGTGCCTACCGCTGCTGCATGTTCAGCGATGCTTGCTAGCTAGAACGCCCACTGTCGCTCCAGAAAATCCCTCTCGAAGCGGTCGGACTGCTCATAGATCTCCTGATTCCT
Source organism: Triticum urartu (assembly GCF_056163025.1). NCBI lineage: Eukaryota > Viridiplantae > Streptophyta > Magnoliopsida > Poales > Poaceae > Triticum > Triticum urartu. The sequence goes on from NC_141874.1 coordinate 373,909,792, forward strand.
CGCCTCTGCGTCGGCGTGTGCTACGGCCACAACTGCGGTAAGGCTCTTTGCGTGCTCAACGAGGTGCTCCTCCTCCTCCCGCAGGAACTCAATGTAGCGTGCAAGGTCACTAACGCACATGCGGGCCTCCACCTCCGTCTCCCTCCTTTGGGCGGCGGTGGCAGAGTGGGTGATGATCTCGGCGGTCGATGGTGGGCTGGCGGCCACGGCGGCCGACGATGGGGTGGCGGCCACGACGGCCACATCCCGCCTTCAGGCCGCCGTGGCGGAGCGGGTGATGGGCGGCAGTGGGGTGGCGGCCATGACGGGCACCTCCCACCTACGGGCCGTGGCGGCGGAGTGGGCAATGGCCCTGGCTTTCGACAGTGGTGTGTCGGCAACTGCGGCGGAGCGTGTGGTGGGTGTTCCGCGCACACCCAACAGGGACGACATGCGCACTACACTACGCCGGGGACCGAGTTGCCGCCACGGTGTAGCCTCCCGGCTGGAGCTGTCCTTTGATGACGGCGGAGTGGCTGTGCGACGACGACGGACCAGTGCCATTGTCGGTTGTGGGAGAAGCATGCGAGATAAGCTACATGAAGGGAGGGGAAAATGCGATGCATGACTCGCCAGCCGTGAGGGTTTATATAGCAGGTCGGTAAGCATTGGGATTTTGGGGGATTTCACTGAGTCGGGCGGGGAGCTTGCGCGGGAACCTGCGAGGTGCGCGGGAACGGGCTCACCGACGATTCATTATCGCCACCTTTTGGCCAAAAGAACACCCCTGTGCGGTACGAAAGCTTGCGCTGTAAGCTGTCTGTGGCAGCAGGGTGACAAGACGTGCGACAGGAGGACGAAAGGACATGTACACATACGGTTATACAAAAAAAAACGTTTGCATTTAATTACCTACTATACCTCCGTCCTGGTTTATCTGTAGAATTTAACTAATAAAATACGAATGCATGTCGCCAAAGATTATATTGTTGGATTCGTATTTGAACATAGTTTCCAGTTATACGATTTTTGAAACACTCATTAACACTTTTTTGGTTAAATTTAAGGTTATATACCAGCAAGCGTTTGCCCGCAACACACACGGCTTATTCCATCACAAACAGCTCGGTTGGATCAACTGTATACCACGTATCACACACGCAACTCTAATATGATTCGTGCTTGATGTCTTGGACATCACTCGCATAGTTCATTTTATTTGCTGCGTATCACTTTGTCGGCCTCTACTTGCGTCCCTCGGCAAGCTCTGCTCGCCATTAGGCGCTGCAGCGCGCTCCGCTCACGTCCGCTGGCGCGCTCTGCTCGCGTCCGTCGGCGTGCTCGGCTTGTCGACAGCTTTTCCTTGTGTGTTCAACTGCTATATGCATATATATGTGGTTGCTCACCGTTGAGGCGACCGCGGAGCGCTCTGCTCATGTCCCTCCGCGCGCACTCTGCCAGCGGTTGGGCGTGCGCACGATCACGTCGGGGACCCCATATGCATGTGGTTGCGCCGCGCGCGTTGCCACATGATGCAGTTACATGCGGCACGATGGAGTTACACGCTGCAAATTAGAACTGCCATCAGGGCCTGCCGATATTCCTGGCCGTCCGGCTTCCCCTTTAATTCCCGCGGCCATTATAACCTTAGTCTCGTCAACCTTTCGATCGCCCCCACAACAAAACAATTACACCCACGACGACACATAGAGAGGGGATGTCTAACGGTGCTCCAATGGAGTTCAGCGAGCATAGAGTGGAGACCCACGCGAGATAGACGGATCTCTCGATGGTGTACACCATCGACCCGGCCATGGTGGACGACTACATCAACAATGTTGAGCAGTTGCTTGCTCGAGACAAGTACAAGGTGGTCGGCATCGACCTCCAGTATATTGCCGGTCGTCCCGGCATAGATCGGAAGGTTGCCATCCCCCAGATGTGCGTGCGCCATCATGTACTCATCTACCACTATTGCATAGCCACAGAGCCTTGCGACTATTTCAACAGGTTTGTCAACAACTCTGACTACAAGTTCGCCACGGTGGAAACCACTGACGATGTAAAAGCACTCAGTGTTACGGGCTTGGCCTGCAAGAACCTTGTCGAAGTCCATGACCACTACAGAGTCTGGGGCAGCACAAAGAAGGACTCCCTGGTCGAACTCGCCTCGTCCATCATCGACCCCTACTATGAAAAGATGAAGTAGGATGCCCAGAGAACAAGTCCCCTATCCTGGCACATGGCCTGGATGTGGCAACTGGATGAACCTCACCTCAGGTTCGCGACAAAGAGCGCGTACACATGCTACAAGATGCACATGCAGATCGTTGACATGAGGAAGTGCCTCGTTACCCAAATCAACGAGCCCGGATCGAGCCACAAATAGAGCAAGCGTCACAAGAATTAGATGATGATCAGATGATCGTTTATGCTAGTTAATCATGCACTACAAAAAAAATACACTTCCGTGATGATACGTGTTTGTCACAGTAGGTCGCGTTTTTTGTCATGTATGTACATCCATGACGATTTTATGACAGAATCAAGATAGTCATACCTGTGCTGTCGTAGAAGTGTTCCATGACATTACCAAAATTATAATCATGGAAGTGTCCACTTCCGTGATGATAAATCGTGCGTCACAGAAGTGCTTTCGTCAAGGGTGACTGACACATGGCATCTGCTACCTCTTGAGCACCGCGTTGGTTTTCCCTTGAAGAGGAAAGGGTGATGCAGTAAAGTAGCGTAAGTATTTCCCTCAGTTTTTGAGAACCAATGTATCAATCCAGTAGGAGATCACGCTCGAGTCCCACGCACTTACACTAACAAATAAGAACCTCGCAACCAACGCGAGAAAGGGGTTATCAATCCCTTCATGGTCACTTACGAGAGTGAGATCGCATAGATATGATAAGATAATATTTTTGGTATTTTTATGATAAAGAGAAATAAAGATGCAAAGTAAAATAAATGGCAATAGAAATAGCTAAGTGTTGGAAGATTAATATGATGGAAGATAGACCCGGGGACCATAGGTTTCACTAGTGGCTTCTCTCAAGAGCATAAGTATTACGGTGGGTAAACGAATTACTGTCGAGCAATTGATAGAATTGAGCATAGTTATGAGAATATCTTGGTATGATCATGTATATAGGCATCACGTCTGCGACAAGTAGACCGAAATGATTCTGCATCTACTACTATTACTCCACACATCGACCGCTATCCAACATGCATCTAGAGTATTAAGTTCATAAGAACAGAGTAATGCTTTAGTTAAGATGACATGATGTAGAGGGATAAACTCATGCAATATGATATAAGCCCAATCTTTTTATCCTTGATGGCAACAATACAATACGTGCCTTGATGCCCCTGCTATCACTGGGAAAGGACACCGCAAGATTGAACCCAAAGCTAAGCACTTCTCCCATTGCAAGAAAGATCAATCTAGTAGGCCAAACCAAACTGATAATTTGAAGAGACTTGCAAAGGTAACCAATCATACATAAAAGAATTTAGAGGAGATTCAAATATTGTTCATAGATAAACTTGATCATAATCCCACAATTCATCGGATCTCGACAAACACACCGCAAAAGAAGATTACATCAAATAGATCTCCAAGAAGATCGAGGAGAACTTTGTATTGATATCCAAAGAGAGAGAAGAAGCCATCTAGCTAATAACTATGGACCCGAAGGTCTGAAGTAAACTACTCACACATCACCAGAGAGGCCATGGAGTTGATGTAGAGGCCCTCCGTGATCAATGCCCCCTCCGGCGGAGCTCCGGAAAAGGCCCCAAGATGGGATCTCTCGGGTACAGAAGGTTGCGGCGATGGAATTAGGTTTTCATGGTGCTCCTGGATGTTTGGGGGTACATGGATATATATAGGAGGAAGAAGTACGTCGGCGGAGCAACGAGGGCCCTCGAGGGTGGAGGGCGCGCCCAGGGGGTAGGCGCACCCACTGCCTCGTGGCCTCCTCGATTGTTTCTTGACGCCCACTCCAAGTCTCCTAGATCACGTTTGTTGAGAAAATCACGTTCCCGAAGGTTTCATTCCGTTTGGACTTCGTTTGATATTTCTTTTCGGCGAAACTCTAAAATAGGCAAAAACAGCAATTTGGGCTGGGCCTCCGGTTTGTAGGTTAGTCCCAAAAATGATATAAAAGTGTAAAATAAAGCCCATTAACATCCAAAATAGATAATATAATAGCATGGAGCAATCAAAAATTATAGATACGTTGGAGACGTATCAAGCATCCTGAAGCTTAATTCCTGCTCATCCTCGAGTAGGTAAATGATAAAAAAGAATTTTTGATGTGGAATGCTTTCTAACATATGTAATTTTTCTTTATTGTGGCATGAATGTTCAGATTTGGAAGACTCAAGATAAAAGTTTAATATTGACATAAAAATAATAATACTTCAAGTATACTAACTAAGCAATCATGTCTTTCTCAAAATAACATGGCAAAGAAAGTTATCCCTACAAAATCATATAGTCTGGCTATGCTCTATCTTCACCACACAAAATATTTAAATCATGCACAACCCCGATGACAAGCCAAGCAATTGTTTCATAATTTTGATGTTCTCAAACTTTTTCAATCTTCACGCAATACATGAGCGTGAGCCATGGACATAGCACTATATGTGGAATAGAATGGTGGTTGTGGAGAAGACAAAAAAGGAGAATATAGTCTCACATCAACTAGGCGTATCAACGGGCTATGGAGATGCCGATTAATAGATATCAATGTGAGTGAGTAGGGATTGCCATGCAACGGATGCACTGGAGCTATAAGCATATGAAAGCTCAACAAAAGAAACTAAGTGGGTGTGCATCCAACTCGCTTGCTCATGAAGACCTAGGGAATTTTGAGGAAGCCCATCATCGGAATATACAAGCCAAGTTCTACAATGAAAAATTCCCACTGGTATGTGAAAGTGATATCATAGGAGACTCTCTATCATGAAGATCATGGTGCTACTTTGAAGCACAAGTGTGGAAAAAGGATAGTAGCATTGTCCCTTCTCTCCTTTTCTCTCATTTTTTTGGGCCTTCTCCTTTTTTATGGCCTTTCTTTTTTTTTTGTCCGGAGTCTCATCCCAACTTGTGGGGGAATCATAGTCTCCATCATCCTTTCCTCACTTGGGACAATGCTCTAATAATGATGATCATCACACTTTATTTACTTACAACTCAAGAATTACAATTCGATACTTAGAACAAAATATGACTCTATGTGAATGCCTCCGGCGGTGTACCGAGATGTGCAATGATGCATGAGTGACATGTATGAAGAATTATGAACGGAGGCTTTGCCACGAATACGATGTCAACTACATGATCACGCAAGCAATATGACAATGATGAAGCGTGTCATAATAAATGAAACGGTGGTAAGTTGCATGGCAATATATCTCGGAATGGCTATGGAAATGCCATGATAGGTAGGTATGGTGGCTCTTTTGAGGAAGGTATATGGTGGGTGTATGATACCGGCGAAAAGTGCATGGTATTAGAGAGGCTAGCAATGGTGGAAGGATGAGAGTGTGTATAATCCATGGAATCAACATTAGTCATAAAGAACTCACATACTTATTGCAAAAATCTATTAGTTATCGAAACAAAGTATTACGTGCATGCTCCTAGGGGGATAGATTGGTAGGAAAAGACCATCGCTCGTCCCCAACCGCCACTCATAAGGAAGACAATCAATAAATAAATCATGCTCTGACTTCGTCACATAACGGTTCACCATACGTGCATGCTACGGGAATCACAAACTTCAACATAAGTATTCCTAAAATTCACAACTACTCAACTAGCATGACTCTAATATCACCATCTCCATATCTCAAAACAATTATCAAGTATCAAACTTCTCATAGTATTCAATGCACTTCTATGATAGTTTTTATATTATTCCTAAAGGCAAATTTCCATGTTGTTCTAAAGGACTCTCAAAATAATATAAGTGAAGCACGAAAGATCAATTATATCTATAAAATAAAACCAACCCCATGCTCTAAAAGGTATAAGTGATGCACTAGAGCAAAAACTATATGGCTCAAAAGATATAAGTGAAGCACATAGAGTATTCTAATAAATTTCATATCATGTGAGTCTATCTCAAAATGTGTGTACAGAAAGGATGATTGTGGTAAACAAAAAATCAAAGACTCAAATCATACAAGACGCTCCACGCAAAACACATATCATGTGGTGAATAAAAATATAGCTCCAAGTAAAGTTGCCGATAGACGAAGACGAAAGAGGGGATGCCTTCCGGGGCATCCCCAAGCTTAGGCTTTTTGGTGTCCTTGAATTTTACCTTGGGTTGTCATGGGCATCCTCAAGATTAGTCTCTTTCCACTCCTTGTTCCATAATCCATCAAATCTTTAACCAAAACTTGAAAACTTCACAACACAAAACTTAAATAGAAAATCTCGTGAGCTCCGTTAGCGAAAGAAAATAAAACACCACTTCAAGGTACTGTATTTAACTAATTATTTATTTATATTGGTGTTAAAAATACTTTATTCCAACTTCTCTATGGTTTGTAAACTCTTTTACTAGCCATAGATTCATCAAAATAAGCAAACAACACACGAGAAGCAGAATCTGTCAAAAACAGAACAGTCTGTAGTAATCTGTAGCTAACGCAAACTTCTGGAACCCCGAAAATTCTGAAATAAATTGCTGGACGAGAGGAATTTATTTATTAATCATCTGAAAAAATAATTAACTAAATATCACTTTCCAAATAAAAATTTCATCACTTCTCGTGAGCGCTAAAGTTTCTGTTTTTTACAGCAAGATCAAAAAGACTTCCCCAAGTCTTCCCAACGGTTCTACTTGGCACAAACACTAACTAAACACACAAAAAACACAACCAAAACAAAGGCTAGACAAATTATTTATTACTAAACAGGAGAAAAAAGCAAAAAACTAAAATAAAATTGGGTTGCCTCCCAACAAGCGCTATCGTTTAACGCCCCTAGCTAGGCATAAAAGCGAAGATAGATCTAGGTATTGCCATCTTTGGTAGGCAATTCATAAGTGGATATCATAATATATTCATATGGTAATTTAACTTTCTTTCTAGGGAAGTGTTCCATGACTTTCCTTAATGGAAATTCGAATTTAATATTCCCTTCCTTCATATCAATAATTGCACCAATCGTTCTAAGGAAAGGTCTACCAAGAATAATAGGACATGAAGGATTGCAATCTATATCAAGAACAATGAAATCTACGGGCACATAGTTCCTATTTGAAACAATAAGAACATCATTAATTCTTCCCATAGGTTTATTAATACTGGAATCCGCAAGGTGCAAGTTTAAAGAACAATCATCAAATTCACAGAGTCCTAGAAAATCACATAAAGTTTTCGGAATCGTGGAAACACTAGCACCCAAATCACACAAAGCATAGCATTCATGATATTTATTTTTAATTTTAATTTTAATAGTAGGTTCCCACTCATCATAAAGTTTTCTAGGGATAGATAGTTCCAACTCAAGTTGTTCTTCGTAAGATTGCATCAAAGCATCAACGATATGTTTAGTAAAAGCTTTATTTTGACTATAAGCATGAGGAGAATTTAGCACGGATTGCAACAAGGATATACAATCTATCAAAGAAAAATTATCATAATTAAATTCCTTGAAATCCAAAATAGTGGGTTCATTGATATCTAAAGTTTTGACCTCTTCAATCCCACTTTTACCAATTTTTGCATCAAGATCTAAAAACTCAGAATTTTTGGAACGCCTTCTAGGTAAAGGTGGCTCATCTTCAGTCCCATCACTATAAAGATTCATATTGCAAAACAAAGATTTAATAGGATACACATCAATAACTTTTAGATCTTCATCTTTATTTTCATAGAAACTAGAAGAACAAAATTTTTAGATTCATATTGCCTGTTGGGGAACGTTGCAGAAAACAAAATTTTTCCTACGGTTTCACCAAGATCCATCTAGGAGTTCATCTAGCAACGAGTGATTAGATGCATCTACGTACCTTGTAGATCGCGAGCGGAAGCGTTCAAAGAACGTGGATGAGGGAGTCGTACCCGACGTGATTCGAATCACCGAAGATCTTAGCACCGAACGGACGGCACCTCCGCGTTCAACACACATACGGAACAGCCACGTCTCCTCCTTCTTGATCCAGCAAGGGCAGAGGAGAGGTTGAGGGAGATGGCACCAGCAGCAGCACGACAGCGTGGTGTTGATGGAGCTGCAGTACTCCGGCATGGCTTCGCCAAGCACTATGGAGGAGGAGGATGTGTTGGAGAGGGAGAAGGAGGCAACCAAAGGCGTGTCTGAAAAGCCCTCCAACCCCCACTATATATAGGAGGGCCAAGGGGGGGCGCCGGCTCTAGGAGATCCAATCTCCTAGGGGGTGCGGCCAAGGGGGAGGAATCCCTCCTCCCCAAGGCACCTAGGAGGTGCCTTCCCCTCCTAGGACTCTTCCTCCCTTGAAACCCTAGGCGCATGGGCCTCTTGGGGCTGGTGCCCTTGGCCCATGTAGGCCAAGGCGCACCCCCTACAGCCCATGTGGCCCCCCGGGACAGGTGGCCCCACCCGGTGGACCCCCGGGACCCTTCCGGTGGTCCCGGTACAATACCGATAACCCCGAAACTTGTCCCGATGCGCGAAACAGGACTTCCCATATATAAATCTTTACCTCCGGACCATTCCGGAACTCCTCGTGACGTCCGGGATCTCATCCGGGACTCCAAACAACATTCGGGTTACTGCATATACATATCCCTACAACCCTAGCGTGACTGAACCTTAAGTGTGTAGACCCTACGGGTTCGGGAGACATGTAGACATGACCGAGATCGCTCTCCGGTCAATAACCAACAGCGGGATCTAGATACCCATGTTGGCTCCCACATGCTCCACGATGATCTCATCGGATGAACCACGATGTCGAGGATTCAAGCAACCCCGTATACAATTCCCTTTGTCAATCGGTATGTTACTTGCCCGAGATCCGATCGTCGGTATCCCAATACCTCGTTCAACCTCGTTACCGGCAAGTCACTTTACTCGTACCGTAATGCATGATCCCGTGACCAGACACTTGGTCACTTTGAGCTCATTATGATGATGCATTACCGAGTGGGCCCAGTGATACCTCTCCGTCATACGGAGTGACAAATCCCAGTCTCGATCCGTGTCAACCCAACAGACACTTTCGGAGATACCTGTAGTGCACCTTTATAGTCACCCAGTTACGTTGTGACGTTTGGTACACCCAAAGCCCTCCTACGGTATCCAGGAATTACACGATCTCATGGTCAAAGGAAAAGACACTTGACATTGGAAAAGCTCTAGCAAACGAACTACACGATCTTGTGCTATGCTTAGGATTGGGTCTTGTCCATCACATCATTCTCCTAATGATGTGAGCCCGTTATCAATGACATCCAATGTCCATAGCCAGGAAACCATGACTATCTGTTGATAAACGAGCTAGTCAACTAGAGGCTTACTAGGGACATGTTGGTGTCTGTTATTCACACATGTATTACGATTTCCGGATAATACAATTATAGCATGAATAAAGACAATTATCATGAACAAAGAAATATAATAATAATGCTTTTATTATTGCCTCTAGGGCATATTTCCAACAGTCTCCCACTTGCACTAGAGTCAATAATCTAGTTACATTGTGATGAATCGAACACCCATGGAATTCTGGTGTTGATCATGTTTTGCCCTAGGGAGAGGTTTAGTAAACGGATCTGCTACATTCAGGTCCGTATGTACTTTACAAATCTCTATGTCTCCATCTTGAACATTTTCACGAATGGAGTTAAAGCGACGCTTGATGTGCCTTGTCTTCTTGTGAAACCTGGGCTCCTTGGCAAGTGCAATAGCTCCAGTGTTGTCACAAAAGAGTTTGATTGGCCCTGACGCATTGGGTATGACTCCTAGGTCGGTGATGAACTCCTTCACCCATATTGCTTCATGTGCTGCCTCCGAGGCTGCCATGTACTCCGCTTCACATGTAGATCCCGCCACGACGCTCTGCTTGCAGCTGCACCAGCTCACTGCTCCACCATTCAACATATACACGTATCCGGTTTGTGACTTAGAGTCATCCAGATCTGTGTCGAAGCTAGCGTCGACGTAACCCTTTACGACGAGCTCTTCATCACCTCCATAAACGAGAAACATGTCATTTGTCCTTTCCAGGTACTTCAGGATATTCTTGACCGCTGTCCAGTGTTCCTTGCTGGGATTACTTTGGTACCTTCCTACCAAACTTACGGCAAGGTTTACATCAGGTCTGGTACACAGCATGGCATACATAATAGATCCTATGGCTGAAGCATAGGGGATGGCACTCATCTCTTCTTTATCTTTTGCCGTGGTCGGGCATTGAGCCCAGCTCAATCTCACACCTTGCAAAACAGGCAAGAACCCTTTCTTGGACTGATCCATTTTGAACTTCTTCAAAATCTTATCAAGGTATGTGCTTTGTGAAAGACCTATGAGGCGTCTTGATCTATCTCTATAGATCTTGATGCCTAATATATAAGCAGCTTCCCCAAGGTCCTTCATTGAAAAACTCTTATTCAAGTAGGCCTTGATGCTGTCCAAGAGTTCTATATCATTTCCCATCAAAAGTATGTCATCCACATATAGTATGAGAAATGCTACGGAGCTCCCACTCACTTTCTTGTAAACGCAGGCTTCTCCATAAGTCTGCGTAAACCCAAACGCTTTGATCATCTCATCAAAGCGAATGTTCCAACTCCGAGATGCTTGCACCAGCCCATAAACCGAGCGTTGGAGCTTGCACACCTTGTTAGCATTCTTAGGATCGACAAAACCTTCCGGCTGCATCATATACAACTCTTCCTTAAGGAAACCATTAAGGAATGCCGTTTTGACGTCCATTTGCCATATCTCATAATCGTAGAATGCGGCAATTGCTAACATGATTCGGACGGACTTTAGCTTCGCTACCAGTGAGAAAGTCTCATCGTAGTCAACTCCTTGAACTTGTCGATAACCCTTAGCGACAAGCCGAGCTTTATAGATGGTCACATTACCATCCGCGTCTGTCTTCTTCTTAAAGATCCATTTATTTTCTATGGCTCGCCGTTCAACGGGCAAGTCAGTCAAAGTCCATACTTCGTTTTCATACATGGATCCTATCTCGGATTTCATGGCTTCTAGCCATTTGTCAGAATCCGGGCCCGCCATCGCTTCTTCATAGTTTGAAGGTTCACCGTTGTCTAACAACATGATTTCCAAGACAGGGTTGCCATACCACTCTGGTGCGGAACGTGTCCTTGTGGACCTTCGAATTTCAGTAGGAGCTTGATCAGAAGTATCTTAATCATCATCATTATCTTCCTCTCTAGTCGGTGCAGGCACCTCAGGAACATTTTCTTGAGTTGCGCCATTTTCCGATTCAAGAGGTAATACTTCATCAAGTTCTACTTTCCTCCCACTTACTTCTTTCGAGAGAAACTCTTTCTCTAGAAAGGACCCATTCTTGGCAACAAAGATCTTGCCTTCGGATCTGAGTAGAAGGTATACCCAGTAGTTTCTTTAGGGTATCCTATGAACACGCATTTTTCCGACTTGGGTTCGAGCTTTTCAGGTTGAAGTTTCCTGTCATAAGCATCGCATCCCCAAACTTTCAGAAACGACAACTTAGGTTTCTTCCCAAACCATAATTCGAGTGGTGTCGTCTCAACGGATTTCGTCGGAGCCCTATTTAAAGTGAATGCGGCAATCTCTAAAGCATAGCCCCAAAAAGATAGCGGTAAATCGGTAAGAGACATCATAGATCGCACCATATCTAATAGAGTGCGACTACGACGTTCGGACACACCATTACGCTGAGGTGTTCCAGGCGGTGTGAGTTGTGAAACTATTCCACATTTTCTTAGGTGTGTGCCAAATTCATGACTCAAGTATTCTCCTCCATGATCTGATCGCAGAAACTTGATTTTCCTGTCACGTTGATTCTCAACCTCACTCTGAAATTCCTTGAACTTTTCAAAGGTTTCAGACTTGTGTTTCATTAAGTAGACATACCCATATCTACTCAAGTCATCAGTGAGGGTGAGAACATAACGATAGCCACCGCGAGCCTCAACACTCATTGGACCGCACACATCAGTATGTATGATTTCCAATAAGTTGGTTGCTCGCTCCATTGTTCCTGAGAACGGAGTCTTGGTCATTTTACCCATGAGGCATGGTTCGCACGTGTCAAATGATTCATAATCAAGAGACTGTAAAAGTCCATCTGCATGGAGCTTCTTCATGCGTTTGACACCTATGCGACCAAGGCGGCAGTGCCACAAGTATGTGGGACTATCATTATCAACCTTAAATCTTTTGGTATTTACACTATGAATATGTGTAATATTATGTTCGAGATTCATTAAGAATAAACCATTGACCATCGGAGCATGACCATAAAACATATCTCTCATATAAATAGAACAACCATTATTCTTGGATTTAAATGAGTAGCCATCTCGTATTAAACGAGATCCTGATACAATGTTCATGCTCAAACTTGGTACTAAAAAACAATTATTGAGGTTTATAACTAATCCCGTAGGTAAATGTAGAGGTAGCGTGCCGACGGCGATCACATCGACCTTGGAACCATTCCCGACGCGCATCGTCACCTCGTCCTTCGCCAGTCTCCGTTTATTCCGCAGCTCCTGCTGTGAGTTACAAATATGAGCAACGGCACCGGTATCAAATACCCAGGAGTTACTACGAGTACTGGTAAGGTACACATCAATTACATGTATATCAAATATACCTTTGGTTTTGCCGGCCTTCTTGTCCGCTAAGTATTTGGGGCAGTTCCATTTCCAGTGACCCTTCCCTTTGCAATAAAAGCACTCAGTCTCGGGCTTGGGTCCATTCTTTGGTTTCTTCCCAGCAGCTTGCTTGCTAGGCGCGGCAACTTCCTTGCCGTCCTTCTTGGAGTTCTTTTTACCCTTGCCCTTCTTGAACTTGGTGGTTTTATTTACCATCAACACTTGATGTTCCTTCTTGACTTCTACCTCTGCTGATTTCAGCATTGCAAATACCTCAGGAATGGTCTTTTGCATCCCCTGCATATTGAAGTTCATCACAAAGCTCTTGTAGCTTGGTGGAAGCGACTGGAGGATTTTGTCAATGACCGCGTCATCCGGGAGATTAAATCCAGCTGAGTCAAGCGGTTATGCAACCCAGACATAGTGAGTATGTGCTCACTGACAGAACTATTTTCCTCCATCTTACAGCTAAAGAATTTGTCGGAGACTTCATATCTCTCGACCCGGGCATGAGCTTGGAAAACCATTTTCAGCTCTTCGAACATCTCATATGCTCCATGTCTCTCAAAACGCTTTTGGAGCCCCGGCTCTAGGCTGTAAAGCATGCCGCACTGAACGAGGGAGTAGTCATCGGTACGTGCCTGCCAAGCGTTCATAACGTCTTGTTCTGCAGGGAGAACAGGTGCGTCACCCAGCGGTGCTTGTAGGACATAATCTTTCTTGGCAGCTATGAGGATGATCCTCAAGTTCCGGACCCAGTCCGTATAGTTGCTGCCATCGTCTTTCAGCTTGGTTTTCTCTAGAAACGCGTTGAAATTGAAGACAACGTTGGCCATTTGATCTACAAGACATATTGTAAAGATTTTACACTAAGTTCATGATAATTAAGTTCATCTAATCAGATTATAATGAACTCCCACTTAGATAGACATCCCTCTTCTAGTCATCTAAGTATTACATGATCCGAGTTGGCTAGGCCGTGTCCGATCATCACGTGAGACGGACTAGTCAACGTCGGTGAACATCTTCATGTTGATCGTATCTACTATACGACTCATGCTCGACCTTTCGGTCTTCTGTGTTCCGAGGCCATGTCTATACACATGCTAGGCTCGTCAAGTTAACCCTAAGTGTTTTGCATGTGTAAAACTGTCTTACACACGTTGTATGTGAACGTAAGGATCTATCACACCCGATCATCACGTGGTGCTTCGAAACGACGAACTTTAGCAACGGTGCACAGTTAGGGGAGAACACTTCTTGAAATTGTTGTGAGGGATAATCTTATTTACTACCGTCGTTCTAAGCAAACAAGATGAAAAACATGATAAACATCACATGCAATCAAATAATAATAGTGACATGATATGGCCAATATCACACAGCTCCTTTGATCTCCATCTTGGGGCTCCATGATCATCTTGTCACCGGCATGACACCATGATCTCCATCATCATGATCTCCATCATTGTGTCTCCATGAAGTTGCTCGCCAACTATTACTTCTACCACTATGGCTAACGCATTTAGCAATAAAGTAAAGTAATTTACATGGTGTTTCTTAATGACACGCAGGTCATACAAAAATAAAGACAACTCCTATGGCTCCTGCCGGTTGTCATACTCATTGACATGCAAGTCGTGATTCCTATTACAATAGCATGAACACCTCATACATCACATATAGATCATTCATCATTCATCACAACTTTGGCCATATCATATCACAAAGCACTTGCTGCAAAAACAAGTTAGACGTCCTCTAATTGTTGTTGCAAGTTTTACGTGGCTGAAGTAGGGTTCTAGCAAGAACGTTTTCTTACCCACGTGAAAGCCACAACGTGATTTGTCAACTTCTATTTACCCTTCATAAGGACCCTTTTCATCGAATCCGCTCCAACTAAAGTAGGAGAGACAGACACCTGCCAGCCACCTTATGCAACTAGTGCATGTTAGTCGGTGGAACCGGTCTCACGTAAGCGTACGTGTAAGGTTGGTCCGGGCTGCTTCATCCCACAATACCATTGTAGCAAGATAAGACTAGTAACGGCAAGAAAGTTGACAACATCTACGCCCACAACAAATTGTGTTCTACTCGCGCAAGAAGAACTACGCATAGACCTAGCTCTGATACCACTATTGGGGAACGTTGCAGAAAACAAAATTTTTCCTACGGTTTCACCAAGATCCATCTAGGAGTTCATCTAGCAACGAGTGATTAGATGCATCTACGTACCTTGTAGATCGCGAGCGGAAGCGTTCAAAGAACGTGGATGAGGGAGTCGTACTCGACGTGATTCGAATCACCGAAGATCTTAGCACCGAACGGGCGGCACCTCCGCGTTCAACACACGTAAGGAACAGCCACGTCTCCTCCTTCTTGATCCAGCAAGGGCAGAGGAGAGGTTGAGGGAGATGGCACCAGCAGCAGCACGACGGCGTGGTGTTGATGGAGCTGCAGTACTCCGGCAGGGCTTCGCCAAGCACTATGGAGGAGGAGGATGTGTTGGAGAGGGAGAAGGAGGCAACCAAAGGCGTGTCTGAAAAGCCCTCCTACCCCCCCCACTATATATAGGAGGGCCAAGGGGGGGGAGCCGGCCCTAGGAGATCCAATCTCCTAGGGGGGTGCGGCCAAGGGGGAGGAATCCCTCCTCCCCAAGGCACCTAGGAGGTGCCTTCCCCTCCTAGGACTCTTCCTCCCTTGAAACCCTAGGCGCATGGGCCTCTTGGGGCTGGTGCCCTTGGCCCATGTAGGCCAAGGCGCACCCCCTACAGCCCATGTGGCCCCCCGGGACAGGTGGCCCCACCCGGTGGACCCCCGGGACCCTTCCGGTGGTCCCGGTACAATACCGATAACCCCGAAACTTGTCCCGACGCGCGAAACAGGACTTCCCATATATAAATCTTTACCTCCGGACCATTCCGGAACTCCTCGTGACGTCCGGGATCTCATCCGGGACTCCGAACAACATTCGGGTTACTGCATATACATATCCCTACAACCCTAGCGTGACCGAACCTTAAGTGTGTAGACCCTACGGGTTCGGGAGACATGTAGACATGACCGAGATCGCTCTCCGGTCAATAACCAATAGCGGGATCTGGATACCCATGTTGTCTCCCACATGCTCCACGATGATCTCATCGGATGAACCACGATGTCGAGGATTCAAGCAACCCCGTATACAATTCCCTTTGTCAATCGGTATGTTACTTGCCCGAGATCCGATCGTCGGTATCCCAATACCTCGTTCAACCTCGTTACCGGCAAGTCACTTTACTCGTACCGTAATGCATGATCCCGTGACCAGACACTTGGTCACTTTGAGCTCATTATGATGATGCATTACCGAGTGGGCCCAGTGATACCTCTCCGTCATACGGAGTGACAAATCCCAGTCTCGATCCGTGTCAACCCAACAGACACTTTCGGAGATACCTGTAGTGCACCTTTATAGTCACCCAGTTACGTTGTGACGTTTGGTACACCCAAAGCCCTCCTACGGTATCCGGGAATTACACGATCTCATGGTCAAAGGAAAAGACACTTGACATTGGAAAAGCTCTAGCAAACGAACTACACGATCTTGTGCTATGCTTAGGATTGGGTCTTGTCCATCACATCATTCTCCTAATGATGTGACCCCGTTATCAATGACATCCAATGTCCATAGCCAGGAAACCATGACTATCTGTTGATAAACGAGCTAGTCAACTAGAGGCTTACTAGGGACATGTTGGTGTCTGTTATTCACACATGTATTACGATTTCCGGATAATACAATTATAGCATGAATAAAGACAATTATCATGAACAAAGAAATATAATAATAATGCTTTTATTATTGCCTCTAGGGCATATTTCCAACAGTCTCTCACTTGCACTAGAGTCAATAATCTAGTTACATTGTGATGAATCGAACACCCATGGAATTCTGGTGTTGATCATGTTTTGCCCTAGGGAGAGGTTTAGTAAACGGATCTGCTACATTCAGGTCCGTATGTACTTTACAAATCTCTATGTCTCCATCTTGAACATTTTCACGAATGGAGTTAAAGCGACGCTTGATGTGCCTTGTCTTCTTGTGAAACCTGGGCTCCTTGGCAAGTGCAATAGCTCCAGTGTTGTCACAAAAGAGTTTGATTGGCCCTGACGCATTGGGTATGACTCCTAGGTCGGTGATGAACTCCTTCACCCATATTGCTTCATGTGCTGCCTCCGAGGCTGCCATGTACTCCGCTTCACATGTAGATCCCGCCACGACGCTCTGCTTGCAGCTGCACCAGCTCACTGCTCCACCATTCAACATATACACGTATCCGGTTTGTGACTTAGAGTCATCCAGATCTGTGTCGAAGCTAGCGTCGACGTAACCCTTTACGACGAGCTCTTCATCACCTCCATAAACGAGAAACATGTCATTTGTCCTTTCCAGGTACTTCAGGATATTCTTGACCGCTGTCCAGTGTTCCTTGCTGGGATTACTTTGGTACCTTCCTACCAAACTTACGGCAAGGTTTACATCAGGTCTGGTACACAGCATGGCATACATAATAGATCCTATGGCTGAAGCATAGGGGATGACACTCATCTCTTCTTTATCTTTTGCCGTGGTCGGGCATTGAGCCCAGCTCAATCTCACACCTTGCAAAACAGGCAAGAACCCTTTCTTGGACTGATCCATTTTGAACTTCTTCAAAATCTTATCAAGGTATGTGCTTTGTGAAAGACCTATGAGGCGTCTTGATCTATCTCTATAGATCTTGATGCCTAATATATAAGCAGCTTCCCCAAGGTCCTTCATTGAAAAACTCTTATTCAAGTAGGCCTTGATGCTGTCCAAGAGTTCTATATCATTTCCCATCAAAAGTATGTCATCCACATATAGTATGAGAAATGCTACGGAGCTCCCACTCACTTTCTTGTAAACGCAGGCTTCTCCATAAGTCTGCGTAAACCCAAACGCTTTGATCATCTCATCAAAGCGAATGTTCCAACTCCGAGATGCTTGCACCAGCCCATAAATCGAGCGTTGGAGCTTGCACACCTTGTTAGCATTCTTAGGATCGACAAAACCTTCCGGCTGCATCATATACAACTCTTCCTTAAGGAAACCATTAAGGAATGCCGTTTTGACGTCCATTTGCCATATCTCATAATCGTAGAATGCGGCAATTGCTAACATGATTCGGACGGACTTTAGCTTCGCTACCAGTGAGAAAGTCTCATCGTAGTCAACTCCTTGAACTTGTCGATAACCCTTAGCGACAAGCCGAGCTTTATAGATGGTCACATTACCATCCGCGTCTGTCTTCTTCTTAAAGATCCATTTATTTTCTATGGCTCGCCGTTCAACGGGCAAGTCAGTCAAAGTCCATACTTCGTTTTCATACATGGATCCTATCTCGGATTTCATGGCTTCTAGCCATTTGTCAGAATCCGGGCCCGCCATCGCTTCTTCATAGTTTGAAGGTTCACCGTTGTCTAACAACATGATTTCCAAGACAGGGTTGCCATACCACTCTGGTGCGGAACGTGTCCTTGTGGACCTTCGAATTTCAGTAGGAGCTTGATCAGAAGTATCTTAATCATCATCATTATCTTCCTCTCTAGTCGGTGCAGGCACCTCAGGAACATTTTCTTGAGTTGCGCCATTTTCCGATTCAAGAGGTAATACTTCATCAAGTTCTACTTTCCTCCCACTTACTTCTTTCGAGAGAAACTCTTTCTCTAGAAAGGACCCATTCTTGGCAACAAAGATCTTGCCTTCGGATCTGAGTAGAAGGTATACCCAGTAGTTTCTTTAGGGTATCCTATGAACACGCATTTTTCCGACTTGGGTTCGAGCTTTTCAGGTTGAAGTTTCCTGTCATAAGCATCGCATCCCCAAACTTTCAGAAACGACAACTTAGGTTTCTTCCCAAACCATAATTCGAGTGGTGTCGTCTCAACGGATTTCGTCGGAGCCCTATTTAAAGTGAATGCGGCAATCTCTAAAGCATAGCCCCAAAAAGATAGCGGTAAATCGGTAAGAGACATCATAGATCGCACCATATCTAATAGAGTGCGACTACGACGTTCGGACACACCATTACGCTGAGGTGTTCCAGGCGGTGTGAGTTGTGAAACTATTCCACATTTTCTTAGGTGTGTGCCAAATTCATGACTCAAGTATTCTCCTCCATGATCTGATCGCAGAAACTTGATTTTCCTGTCACGTTGATTCTCAACCTCACTCTGAAATTCCTTGAACTTTTCAAAGGTTTCAGACTTGTGTTTCATTAAGTAGACATACCCATATCTACTCAAGTCATCAGTGAGGGTGAGAACATAACGATAGCCACCGCGAGCCTCAACACTCATTGGACCGCACACATCAGTATGTATGATTTCCAATAAGTTGGTTGCTCGCTCCATTGTTCCTGAGAACGGAGTCTTGGTCATTTTACCCATGAGGCATGGTTCGCACGTGTCAAATGATTCATAATCAAGAGACTGTAAAAGTCCATCTGCATGGAGCTTCTTCATGCGTTTGACACCTATGCGACCAAGGCGGCAGTGCCACAAGTATGTGGGACTATCATTATCAACCTTAAATCTTTTGGTATTTACACTATGAATATGTGTAATATTATGTTCGAGATTCATTAAGAATAAACCATTGACCATCGGAGCATGACCATAAAACATATCTCTCATATAAATAGAACAACCATTATTCTTGGATTTAAATGAGTAGCCATCTCGTATTAAACGAGATCCTGATACAATGTTCATGCTCAAACTTGGTACTAAAAAACAATTATTGAGGTTTATAACTAATCCCGTAGGTAAATGTAGAGGTAGCGTGCCGACGGCGATCACATCGACCTTGGAACCATTCCCAACGCGCATCGTCACCTCGTCCTTCGCCAGTCTCCGTTTATTCCGCAGCTCCTGCTGTGAGTTACAAATATGAGCAACGGCACCGGTATCAAATACCCAGGAGTTACTACGAGTACTGGTAAGGTACACATCAATTACATGTATATCAAATATACCTTTGGTTTTGCCGGCCTTCTTGTCCGCTAAGTATTTGGGGCAGTTCCATTTCCAGTGACCCTTCCCTTTGCAATAAAAGCACTCAGTCTCGGGCTTGGGTCCATTCTTTGGTTTCTTCCCAGCAGCTTGCTTGCTAGGCGCGGCAACTTCCTTGCCGTCCTTCTTGGAGTTCTTTTTACCCTTGCCCTTCTTGAACTTGGTGGTTTTATTTACCATCAACACTTGATGTTCCTTCTTGACTTCTACCTCAGCTGATTTCAGCATTGCAAATACCTCAGGAATGGTCTTTTGCATCCCCTGCATATTGAAGTTCATCACAAAGCTCTTGTAGCTTGGTGGAAGCGACTGGAGGATTTTGTCAATGACCGCGTCATCCGGGAGATTAAATCCAGCTGAGTCAAGCGGTTGTGCAACCCAGACATAGTGAGTATGTGCTCACTGACAGAACTATTTTCCTCCATCTTACAGCTAAAGAATTTGTCGGAGACTTCATATCTCTCGACCCGGGCATGAGCTTGGAAAACCATTTTCAGCTCTTCGAACATCTCATATGCTCCATGTCTCTCAAAACGCTTTTGGAGCCCCGGCTCTAGGCTGTAAAGCATGCCGCACTGAACGAGGGAGTAGTCATCGGTACGTGCCTGCCAAGCATTCATAACGTCTTGTTCTGCAGGGAGAACAGGTGCGTCACCCAGCGGTGCTTGTAGGACATAATCTTTCTTGGCAGCTATGAGGATGATCCTCAAGTTCCGGACCCAGTCCGTATAGTTGCTGCCATCGTCTTTCAGCTTGGTTTTCTCTAGAAACGCGTTGAAATTGAAGACAACGTTGGCCATTTGATCTACAAGACATATTGTAAAGATTTTACACTAAGTTCATGATAATTAAGTTCATCTAATCAGATTATAATGAACTCCCACTTAGATAGACATCCCTCTTCTAGTCATCTAAGTATTACATGATCCGAGTTGGCTAGGCCGTGTCCGATCATCACGTGAGACGGACTAGTCAACGTCGGTGAACATCTTCATGTTGATCGTATCTACTATACGACTCATGCTCGACCTTTCGGTCTTCTGTGTTCCGAGGCCATGTCTATACACATGCTAGGCTCGTCAAGTTAACCCTAAGTGTTTTGCATGTGTAAAACTGTCTTACACCCGTTGTATGTGAACGTAAGGATCTATCACACCCGATCATCACGTGGTGCTTCGAAACGACGAACTTTAGCAACGGTGCACAGTTAGGGGAGAACACTTCTTGAAATTGTTGTGAGGGATAATCTTATTTACTACCGTCGTTCTAAGCAAACAAGATGAAAAACATGATAAACATCACATGCAATCAAATAATAATAGTGACATGATATGGCCAATATCACACAGCTCCTTTGATCTCCATCTTGGGGCTCCATGATCATCTTGTCACCGGCATGACACCATGATCTCCATCATCATGATCTCCATCATTGTGTCTCCATGAAGTTGCTCGCCAACTATTACTTCTACCACTATGGCTAACGCGTTTAGCAATAAAGTAAAGTAATTTACATGGTGTTTCTTAATGACACGCAGGTCATACAAAAATAAAGACAACTCCTATGGCTCCTGCCGGTTGTCATACTCATTGACATGCAAGTCGTGATTCCTATTACAATAGCATGAACACCTCATACATCACATATAGATCATTCATCATTCATCACAACTTTGGCCATATCATATCACAAAGCACTTGCTGCAAAAACAAGTTAGACGTCCTCTAATTGTTGTTGCAAGTTTTACGTGGCTGAAGTAGGGTTCTAGCAAGAACGTTTTCTTACCTACGTGAAAGCCACAACGTGATTTGTCAACTTCTATTTACCCTTCATAAGGACCCTTTTCATCGAATCCGCTCCAACTAAAGTAGGAGAGACAGACACCTGCCAGCCACCTTATGCAACTAGTGCATGTTAGTCGGTGGAACCGGTCTCACGTAAGCGTACGTGTAAGGTTGGTCCGGGCTGCTTCATCCCACAATACCATTGTAGCAAGATAAGACTAGTAACAGCAAGAAAGTTGACAACATCTACGCCCAAAACAAATTGTGTTCTACTCGCGCAAGAAGAACTACGCATAGACCTAGCTCTGATACCACTGTTGGGGAACGTTGCAGAAAACAAAATTTTTCCTACGGTTTCACCAAGATCCATCTAGGAGTTCATCTAGCAACGAGTGATTAGATGCATCTACGTACCTTGTAGATCGCGAGCGGAAGCGTTCAAAGAACGTGGATGAGGGAGTCGTACTCGACGTGATTCGAATCACCGAAGATCTTAGCACCGAACGGGCGGCACCTCCGCGTTCAACACACGTACGGAACAGCCACGTCTCCTCCTTCTTGATCCAGCAAGGGTAGAGGAGAGGTTGAGGGAGATGGCACCAGCAGCAGCATGACGGCGTGGTGTTGATGGAGCTGTAGTACTCCGGCAGGGCTTCGCCAAGCACTATGGAGGAGGAGGATGTGTTGGAGAGGGAGAAGGAGGCAACCAAAGGCGTGTCTAAAAAGCCCTCCTACCCCCCCCACTATATATAGGAGGGCCAAGGGGGGGGAGCCGGCCCTAGGAGATCCAATCTCCTAGGGGGGTGCGGCCAAGGGGGAGGAATCCCTCCTCCCCAAGGCACCTAGGAGGTGCCTTCCCCTCCTAGGACTCTTCCTCCCTTGAAACCCTAGGCGCATGGGCCTCTTGGGGCTGGTTCCCTTGGCCCATGTAGGCCAAGGCGCACCCCCTACAGCCCATGTGGCCCCCCGGGACAGGTGGCCCCACCCGGTGGACCCCCGGGACCCTTCCGGTGGTCCCGGTACAATACCGATAACCCCGAAACTTGTCCCGATGCGCGAAACAGGACTTCCCATATATAAATCTTTACCTCCGGACCATTCCGGAACTCCTCGTGACGTCCGGGATCTCATCCGGGACTCCGAACAACATTCGGGTTACTGCATATACATATCCCTACAACCCTAGCGTGACCGAACCTTAAGTGTGTAGACCCTACGGGTTCGGGAGACATGTAGACATGACCGAGATCGCTCTCCGGTCAATAACCAACAGCGGGATCTGGATACCCATGTTGGCTCCCACATGCTCCACGATGATCTCATCGGATGAACCACGATGTCGAGGATTCAAGCAACCCCGTATACAATTCCCTTTGTCAATCGGTATGTTACTTGCCCGAGATCCGATCGTCGGTATCCCAATACCTCGTTCAACCTCGTTACCGGCAAGTCACTTTACTCGTACCGTAATGCATGATCCCGTGACCAGACACTTGGTCACTTTGAGCTCATTATGATGATGCATTACCGAGTGGGCCCAGTGATACCTCTCCGTCATACGGAGTGACAAATCCCAGTCTCGATCCGTGTCAACCCAACAGACACTTTCGGAGATACCTGTAGTGCACCTTTATAGTCACCCAGTTACGTTGTGACGTTTGGTACACCCAAAGCACTCCTATGGTATCCGGGAGTTACACGATCTCATGGTCAAAGGAAAAGACACTTGACATTGGAAAGGCTCTAGCAAACAAACTACACGATCTTGTGCTATGCTTAGGATTGGGTCTTGTCCATCACATCATGCTCCTAATGATGTGATCCCGTTATCAATGACATCCAATGTCCATAGCCAGGAAACCATAACTATCTGTTGATAAACGAGCTAGTCAACTAGAGGCTTACTAGGGACATGTTGGTGTCTGTTATTCACACATGTATTACGATTTCCGGATAATACAATTATACCATGAATAAAGACAATTATCATGAACAAAGAAATATAATAATAATGCTTTTATTATTGCCTCTAGGGCATATTTCCAACAGCGCCATTGAGAATAATTAACCATAATATTATCTAGGAGTTTAGTAGCTTCTCCTAAAGTGATTTCCATAAAAGTGCCTCCCGCGGCCGAATCTAAAAATTTCTAGAAGCAAAATTCAATCCGGCATAATTTTTTTGTATAATCATCCAAAGATTCAAACCATGTGTAAGGCAATTATGCATCATTAATTTCATCCTCTCCCAAGATTGTGCAACATGTTCATGATCAATTTGCTTAAAATTCATAATATCGTTTCTAAGAGAGATGATCTTAGCGGGAGGAAAATACTTAGAGATAAAAGCATCTTTGCACCTATTCCATGAATCAATACTATTTTTAGGCAAAGACGAAAACCAAGCTTTAGCACGATCTCTAAGGGAAAAAAGAAATAGATTCAATTTAACAATATCATTCTCCACATCTTTCTTCTTTTGCATATCACACAAATCAACAAAGCTATTTAGATGGGTAGCGGCATCTTCACTAGGAAGGTCGGCGAATTGATCTTTCATGACAAGATTCAACAAAGCAGCATTAATTTCACAAGATTCAGCATCGGCAAGAGGAGCAATCGGAGTGCTAAGAAAATCATTGTTGTTGGTATTGGCAAAGTCACACAATTTAGTATTGTCTTGAGCCATTGTGACAAGCAAGCAATCCAACACATGAGCAAACAAGAAGCAAGCGAAAAAGAGGCGAACGAAAAAAGAGAGGGCGAATAAAACGGCAAAGGTGAAGTGGGGGAGAGGAAAACAAGAGGCAAATAGCAAATAATGTAATGCGAGGCATAAGAGTTTGTGACGGGTACTTGGTATGTCTTGACTTGTGCATAGACTCCCCGGCAACGGCGCCAGAAATGGCTCGTTGTCGGGAGTCAAATCTTGACTTGACTTGGCGCGAATCTCCCCGGCAACGGCGCCAGAAATCCTTCTTGCTACTTCTTGAGCACTGCGTTGGTTTTCCCTTGAAGAGGAAAGGGTGATGCAGTAAAGTAGCGTAAGTTTTTGAGAACCAAGGTATCAATCCAGTAGGAGATCGCGCTCGAGTCCCACGCACCTACACAAACAAATAAGAACCTCGCAACAAACGTGTTAAAGGGGTTGTCAATCCCTTCACGGTCACTTACGAGAGTGAGATCTGATAGATATCATAAGATAATATTTTTGGTATTTTTATGATAAAGAGAAATAAAGATGCAAAGTAAAATAAACGGCAATAGAAATAGCTAAGTGTGGGAAGATTAATATGATGGAAGATAGACCCAGGGACCATAGGTTTCACTAGTGGCTTCTCTCAAGAGCATAAGTATTACGGTGTGTAAACGAATTACTATCGAGCAAGTGATAGAATTGAGCATAGTTATTAGAATATCTAGGTATGATCATGTATATAGGCATCACGTCCGCGACAAGTAGACCAAAACGATTCTGCACCTACTACTATTACTCCACAGATCGACCGCTATCCAGCATGCATCTAGAGTATTAAGTTCATAAGAACAGAGTAATGCTTTAAGTAAGATGACATGATGTAGAGGGATTAACTCATGCAATATGATATAAACCCCATCTTTTTATCCTCGATGGCAACAATACAATACGTGCCTTGCTGCCCCTGCTGTCACTGGGAAAGGACCCCGCAAGATTAAACCCAAAGCTAAGCACTTCTCCCATTTCAAGAAAGATCAATCTGGTAGGCCAAACCAAACTGATAATTCAAAGAGACTTGCAAAGATAACCAATCATACATAAAAGAATTCAGAGGAGATTCAAATATTGTTCATAGATAAACTTGATCATAAACACACAATTCATCGGATCTCGACAAACACACCACAAAAGAAGATTACATCGAATAGATCTCCAAGAAGATCGAGGAGAACTTTGTATTGAGATCCAAAGAGAGAGAAGAAGCTATCTAGCTAATAACTATGGACCCGAAGGTCTGAACTAAACTACTCACACATCACCAAAGAGGCCATGGAGTTGATGTAGAGGCCCTCCGTGATCAATGCCCCCTCCGGCGGAGCTCCAGAAAAGGTCCCAAGATGGGATCTCTTGGGTACAGAAGGTTGTGGCGGTGGAATTAGGTTTTCGTGGTGCTCCTGGATGTTTGGGGGGTACATGGATATATATAGGAGGAAGAAGTATGTCTGTGGGGCAACAAGGGGCCCACGAGGGTGGAGGGCCCGCCCCGGGGGTAGGCGTGGCCCCCTGCCTCATGGCCTCCTCGATTGTTTCTTGACGCCCACTCCAAGTCTCCTGGATCACGTTTGTTGAGAAAATCACGTTCCCAAAGGTTTCATTCCGTTTGGACTCCGTTTGATATTCCTTTTCGGCAAAACTCTAAAATAGGCAAAAAAACAGCAATTTGGGCTGGGCCTCCGGTTAGTAGGTTAGTCCCAAAAATGATATAAAAGTGTAAAATAAAGGCCATTAACATCCAAAATAGATAATATAATAGCATGGAGCAATCAAAAATTATAGATACGTTGAAGATGCATCAGCATCCAGCGTAACGGAACGCCATTAAGCTATCGGGTCCGGTTTTGGATCCAATAACCTGTTAACAGCCCGGACCAATGGGGATTTTCCACGTGTAAAATCATCGTTGGCCGGAGGAAACACGTGTTACCTCACGTTGGGACAGATGTCATCTACTCATTGGACAGGAGGCGCCTATGATAGGTTGACACGTGGCATGGCCCAATAGTGGCCCATTCCGGTGAAAAAGGCCGGCCCAGTAAAGATTAGCAGGCCGGCCCATATAAGGCCTACTTGTGTCACGTCCATTTAAGCCCACGACCCATACGAGTTGTGCCAATTCGGCCCGTCAACGGCCCGTTAAAGATTTGACACCATTGCAGCCCATCGTCAGTTCGAGCCCGTTAACAGCCCGCTATATATTTGGGCTCAATATCAGCCCGACGAGATTTTAGCCTGTTAATGACCCATTCAGTGGATGGAACAATTTTCACGATGTGCATCTTTTGGCCTTTTAGCAACCCATTTAAATGTTGGGCTAATTTCCGGCCCGGTGTGTCTTTCAGCTTATTGACGACCCATATATCTGTTGGGCCATTTGTAGTCGGACCTGAGTTTTGGCCTTTTGACGGCCCATGCCCTTCATGGTCCAATACCAGCCCGGTTTCTCTTTCGGCCTGCTAAAGGACCACAACACAGTTGGGCCATTTACAATATGACCTCATTTTCGGCCTCTTAGCGGCCCATGCTCTTCATGGTCTAGTACAAGCCCGCTGTCTCTTTCGGCCTGCTAAAGGCCCACAATATAGTTGGGCCATATGTAGCCCGAACTTAGTAATGGCCTATTAACGACCCGTGAAATCAATTGGGCCCACCTGTTGCCCGCTTTGATGTCAGCATGTTAATGACCCGGGAGTTAAGAGGTCCGACCATTAACTTTCGGCCTGGTAACGGCCCATTAACTTAATGGGCCACCACTAAATTTCATACATGTCTTTAGGACAAATTAGATAATTTGAGCCCATTACGACGAGCAATTATGCACAGGGCCAAACCCGATCAAGCAAAGGTACAACATACAGGGAAAAACGTTGCACATCCAGCATATATTACAGGAAATTACATCCACTGGGCAATCAATGATCGATGCCAGTGCAAATAAATGAACATAACCTAACGATCTACAACGTCACAATCTGCAACCTCAACACGGATGACGCCCGTAAGCATGTGGGCAAGTTCTTGCTGCTTTGCTACACTGTCTCTGAAAACATTGATCAGTTGTTGGGTCGCACGACTCTGCACATCTGATTCCTCCACCATTTCCATCATTCCTTCAAACCATTAATTGGTTCACAAACATACATTTTTTCCGTTGCATTTGAGATAGAGGATATTGAACAAATTCAGATGGCGATTTTGGCAGCTTGTATTATTGATAGTGGAGAGTGTCTCGACCACTACATCATAACATAAATTAGGAGGGGAACCAAACAGATTAATCATGAGTTATTGCCATATTACCTGGCCTAGATTTATTGGAAAGAAACAATGGGGTTGCCTTGCTGTTTTCAGAGTTTGTCTTCTTTTCTTCAGCAGCCTGCACCAAATTAAGACACTAGCATTTCTATCATTGGCCAAGTCAGATAATAGGAAAGAAACATTGGCACAACGAACGTTTGGGAAACTATCCAACACCAAATTAACACAATATGGCACAGCTATCATCAGCCAGGTAAGGTAATACGAAAGCAACATTGACACAATGAATGAATGGGCAACTAGAGCAGCACTACAATTCAGTAATGTGCATGATATGAGATAGTACACTCATGCAGCTCAGTATGCAAAACTACCAGGCAGTTTTCTTTACAAAAATCAACATTGGCGCCTTTAACATTTTGCTACAACTAATTTTAGATCATATAAAGGTTGGATTCACGCGATTAAAAAAATACATGCTGATGTAAAAGTATAGTGATATACAACAGGTACTTACATCAGCATTGGAGCAGAGAGAATTCCCGCAAGATATTTTCCTCAAATACAATCCCAATGAAGGAAGTCTTCTATCATTTAACCTTATTTTCTAAAAGAGAGATGGGTAAGAAACATGTAGAAAATATGATCTGAATGCTATAAATTTCATGATGCAAGGATACGCACACGCTTCTTAGAATGGAGTTGACATTCTTTTGATGGACTGGAGCGGACTAGTTCTTTGGCCACTGGAATCTGCTTATTATTAGTGGGAGTTGGGTTTCTCTATGGTGGAGCAGTATCTATGAAAAATGGAGTTGGTTTATTATCTCTCGGCGTTTGGATCTTTTGCAAAGACCTGGTTTGTAACCCTTCAGTTTCTAACATAGCCATCTTCCCCTTGCATGCCTTATATAGAAGAATGGTGCTTCAATTATAAAACATGCTACAACAAAGATGGAATAGGTACTAAAGAATAGGAAGGCATGACATACTGACATGTATTCCCTCCATCCGGAAATAAATGGATGGGTCTAGGCGTATTGCAGTTCTAGATACATCCAGTTTTATCCATTTCTACGACATGTAATCCGGACGGAGGGAGTATGATGTAAGAGCTAGGGATACGACAGGACAACACAGTAAAAAAACACTGAAAATCCATTGCAGAACCAAAGTAATCAAACCCACTGATATGAGATAGTACACTCATGCAGCTCAGGATGCAAAACTACCAGGCAGTTTTCCTTACAAAAATCAACATTGTGGCCTTTAATCGTACATTTTGCTACAACTAAATTTAGATCAAATAAAGGTTGGATTCATGCCGATTAACAAAATACATGCTGATGTAAAAATATAGTGATATACAACAGGTACTTACATCTGCATTGGAGCATAGAGAATTCTCGCAAGAATCTTTCCTCACAGACGATACCAGTGCAGAAATTCTTCTATCTGTTAAGCTTATTTTCTAAAAGATAGATTGGTAAGAAACATGTAGAAATATGATAAGCATGCTATAAAATTTCATGATGCAAGGATACGCACACGCTTCTTAGAATGGAGTTGACATATTTTTGCTGGACTGGAGCGGACTAGTTCTTTGGCCACAGGAATCTGCTTATTATCAGTAGGAGTTGGGTTTCTCTGTGCTAGAGTAGTATCTATAAAAACTGGAGTTGGTTTATTATCTCCTAGCATTTGGATCTTTTGCAAACACCTAGTTTGTAACCCTTCAGATTCTAACATAGTCGTCTTCCCCTTGCATGCCTTGTATAGAAGAATGGTGCTTCAATTATAAAACATGCTACAGCAGAGAGATGGAATAGATACTAAAGAATAGAAAGGCATGACATATTGACATGTATTCCCTCCATCCGGAAAAAATGGATGGGTCAGTTCTAGATACATCCATTTTTATCCATTTCAGCAACATGTAATCCAAACGGAGGGAGTATGGTGTAAGAGCTAGGGATATGACAGGACACCACAGTAAAAAACACTAGTTGAATGTAAAACTATATGCTAGCGGAATACGAACAGAAAAAACTAAGGCAACATACACGTGTATGATTGGGAAACTAAGATGGCATTGCAATAGAGCACTAGAACATTACTTCAATGTAAAAAAAAGGTATGGTAGACAGATGAAGTACATACTGATGAATAACAATGCCTAAGATATTCAGAAGCATGATGTACAAATTAAGCAGATTGCATTGCGATAGAGTAGAATGACAATACTTGAATTTGAAAACATGTTATCATGAATGGAATAGGTGATGAAAAATAGGAAGGCATGACATATTTACATGCATGATCAGCTTGCTAAGCACATGGCATTCCAACAGAGTTGATACACTCCAGGACATTATATGCATGTTCTACCCATATCACGGGCCAAGTTAGAGCAAGGACCTTGTGTGGTGAAGAGGATTCAACATCTTTCTGCAAGACTTCTGAAGAACTGCCTTTACATGTTCCATCATATTGGGTATCATTGACATCAAGTTTATTGGCCTTTACATTGCTCCGTGAGGTTCTTGTGGATATATCAGTGTGTGCAATTATATCTGACATGCATGGAAGACAACTAGTAGTTAGATTTATGTAATGAGTGCCTGTAGGAGATGACATAAATAGTAGGACTGGGGTTAACTAGCAGCAACAGGTCTCAAAAACTAAAGGGAGAACACAGATGAAAGCTATAGAATATGTATCATTTGTACTCAAGGTTAACTAGATGGCACACAAAAGTATTAAAGAACAACATAGGTAATACTAGAAGTGGTATAATACTATAATCACCAGCCTGTGGGATAGCATTGGCTGATGGATGATAAATATGGAACATCGATACCTAAAGAACAAGTATCTTAGCTGAACTGTCGAACATCGTTAACTCCTGAACAAGACTCGTAAGCGATCAACATGAATATACAATGAAATGTCATAATCTATTTTCCATGCTTTTATGAATAAAAAATCCATAAATCTTGCACACAAGTAAGATGGGGGTACAACCTATCAGGACGCCATCCATAGGAGTGAGCATCATGTGCTGACTTGTTGATGGCCCTACAGTTTTTGTGGATGTCCATGTCGGGCACGCGCATTCGATGCAGGGAACTGTTGAGTGGGGACTATAGCTCCCTTCTGGTGTATGCTTCCCTTGTTGGAGCAACTGCGGTGAGTCGGAAGATGGTGTGGCTGAAAATGCAGATAACACATAGGTTTAAGAACGACACATCTCTTTGATCTGAAGAAATACACTAAGAGATCAACAGCAAGGTACGAGAGTGGTCACAAGTCTGTTGACTGAAGACTAAATTGGGGTCACACAATTTTATTTTATCTTGGTAACTGTCCGATCTACGCCGGATGGCTTGATGGCCGTCTTGTGCCTCCCGACTGACACTGTTAGGAATCTTCCTCGAAGAGCCAGCGACCAACGGCAGAGCAGCCTGCCTCCGCTGTCCGTGGCCCCGGCCAAAACCCCGCTCCCCGCCCCACCGCACTACCGTGGTTGCGCTGCCCCCGGGCCAATCCACAAAGGCTCCCCGCCATCCAGATCTGGCGGCGGCTGTACCTTCAACCCACACAACTCTAAGATAGCCATCTAAGCGCTTCTTCCGCGGCGAACTTGCGGCCCCGCACCCTTACATTAGACACCAGCCAACCGACAGCCTAGGAGCTCCCCCCCTCGAGGGGTGCTGCTTCCCATTGGGAATCAATTGGCCCAAAATAAAAATTCATACAACTGGTGCCTAAATAAAGTGATTTGAGATGAGGGTGCGACCTATCTGGCGGCATGGTGAAGTAGGAAGGTCCAGCTGCCGAGTCGGTGAGGCCGGCGCGGTTGCGGTGGCGACCGCCGGCAGGGAAACAACAATGTCGCGATAATCGACGACTACGGGGAAGCAGCGTCGGGACTCTGGATGAATCCGAAGGTGGAGCCGCTCCAGCGCCGTGACCAATGGCGGGGGTGAATCGGCTCCGGTTCGGTTCACGCGGCCGTCGTCGAGGCAGCTCCAGCAGCATGGAGTAAGAGGCACACAACCCAGTGCACGACGGCAAATGGACAACGTCTTCAGCATTAGGGAGGAGGCCGGCTGTGAACACTACAAAACAAATACACTTCTGTGATGATACGTGTCTGTCATAGTAGGTCACGTTTCCTGTCATGCATGTACATCCATGACAAATTTATGACTGAATCAAGATAGTCATACATGTGCTGTCATAGAAGTGTTCCATGACATTACCAAAATTTTCATCACGGAAGTGTCCACTTCCATGACGATAAATCACGCGTTACAGAAGTGCTTTCATCAAGGGTGACCGACACGTGGCATCCACCGTAACGGAACGCCGTTAAGCTATCGGGTCCGGTTTTGGATCCGATAACCCATTAACAGCCCCGACCAATGGGGATTTTCCACGTGTAAAATCATCATTGGCTGGAGGAAACACGTGTCGGCTCACCGTTGGGACAGATGTCATCCACTCATTGGACCCAAAGCGCCTATGATACGTCGACACGTGGCATGGCCCAACAGAGGCCCATATAGGTTAAAAAGGCGGGCCCAGTCAAAGGCCCATAGTACTTACTCAGGTACTAGTGGGCCAGCCCAATAACGGCCTACTTAATAAAGGCCCATTTACGGCCCAAAGCCAGATCTGGCCCGTTAATTGTTCGCTGAATATTTGGGCCCATTTACGGCCCGATACCAGATCTGGCCCGTTAATTGTTCGCTGAATATTTGGGCCCAATTATAGCCCAGTGACTTTTGGCCTGTTAGAGGCCCGATGTAGACATGGGCCCATTTCAGCCCGGTGTGACTTTCGGCTTGGGAATGGCCCGTGCTGCCCATGGGCCATATATGGTCCGACAGGACATCGGGCCCACTAACGGCCCGTGATAAAGGTGGCAACTGTAAGCCCAACGTGACTTTGGGCCTGTTAAAGGCTGGTCGCATAATTCGGCCTATTGATGTATGTACTAAGATTTCGGCCTCTTAAAGGCCCATGATATCAGTGGGACAACTAAGGCCCGAGATATGTTTCCGCCTGGTAACTGCCTGTGATATAACTGGGCCCAAAAAGGTCCAGTCTACATTTCAGCCTGCTGAAGTCCCGTCGACGACTAATGAAAATTGAGGGCCAATATGCATTTCGGCCTGCTAAAGGCCCATGGTTTCATCTGGGCCGTAACAGGCTAGTACAATATTCAGCCTGTTAATGGCCCAACGCTAACTGGGGCAAACTAAGCGCTGGGTCCACAAAAGGACCAACTAAAATATAGGCCGGTGTAAGTTGTGGGCCTCGCGCAAAGTGTGAAGGCCCCAACGATTCGGGCCCAAGAAAGATGCAGGCCGGCCCAATTGTGGCCCGCTAAACACTAGGCCCGTTAAAGGTGAATGTTTCGGCCCGGTCGACTACGTCTGATTTTTTTCAGATAGCGAATGATGGCAGTAACTAGTAGGAATTAAGAACAAACCTACTCTATACAATAAAGAAATTACGGCATAGTAACTAAGAATAAACCAACACTATACAATAAAGGATTTATGGTATATTACATCCACTGGGCATCGAAGTTCACCACCAGTGATCATAACGCGCAACGAAGAAGCAGCTTACAAAAACTGGGCACCATTGCAGCATAACAAAATAATACTGAACCGACACCACTTCCAAGATAGTTCAAGAAAGGTTAGCCTTGCGCAGGAACTGCTGCGCAAGCTGCTGAGCAAGGCTGTGAGACCGGCCTAGCATGTCGGTCATAGCTTTCAGGTGTAGCTATTTAGCGATGAGGTTCTCATTGCTGTTCTCCGCAATCTGTCTAAGAGATAGGACTTCAAGTCGAAGTTGAGTTGCAGAATGCGTTTCTGCTAGAACTTGAGACTGAAAAAGTCAAACCGATTTAGATGACGAATTATGTGAGCTTGTCTGACTGCTAGTCTCAAGTAACTTGAACACTGCATCAAGACAAGACTTTGGGGTTGTCTCGCTATCTTCAAGATGTTTTGCCTTCTTTGCTGCAATATATGTTGGGTTTGTCTCACAGCCTTCAGTAGACTTGCGCATGCCATCAGGCATATCACCCGGAAACAAAGCAAAGAGATGACAGGTTTTGCACGTGTATAAACAAAGATGATAACTGTGCTGTCAATTCCATCCAATTTCAAATTAGAAAATAAAGAGTAAGTTCAAAATATCAATAGCATAATTTGGCATTGTTCATAATGCAGGGAGCTTCAGCACACTACTGGATTACCATGTCAACATAACAAGCATAGATGAAGGGCAAAGAAAATCATTGTATCTATTTTGGTTAATGTGCATGGCATTTTGTTCATATCATCATCCACACTAGTAAGATAAAACAGGAGATGACAAGGTGCAAACGTGGGCTGCTTCAACACACACTGGATTATAGATCCACAAAAACAAGCATACATATAGGGAGTATTGAGTAATGTGCATGGTATGAATAAGGAATTTGGTTTTACAAGTAAAACTTAGAACTTACGGTTCTTGTGAACATGCATTTTGGTAGAAACAACAAACTAAATAGCAGTAAATGATAGGGAGTATGAGTAAATTAAACAGCAGTTGAGGATAAAGGCTTTAGAAGGACTGACTTACATTAATAGTTAACACTAGCTTTATAATGACATTCTCCATGTCAAGGGAAGGATAACTCAAGAATTTCAGCACAGAATCTTCTTCATAAGCATTGCCTGTACTCTACATTTTGTAGAGAGTAATTATAGATATGATAATACTGGAAGGGATAGAGGATAATGAAGATAAGATGCATATTGATGCTACATAATCAACTACCAATCCCTAGAAGTACAAGCATTACAGGAAAAAATGTACTGACAAGAGCAATGGGCTACACTTCTGCACTAGCATTGTCTGTGTATTCTACTTTTTGGTAAGATTAAATATAGATCTGATCTTTTTTAGTAAATGGTGGGCGAGGGAGATAAGATGCAGAATGCTACACAATGAACCAATCCCTCTTCCCATAATACAAGAGTGTTTTGAACACTGGTGTACTGTACAAAACGTTCTTATATTATGGGACGGAGGGAGTAGCTGTTAATGTAAGTACGGTGATAGACGACGTTCAGTCCTTACAAGAGGACTGCAGAGGTAAACCTCTTCAAAAGCATGGAGTTGATTCTAAATTTATGTAAGAGTCCATACGGATCTTATAATGCTACATAATCAAACAGCTATGAAAGTAAGTATGGTCATATAGGGAAAGAGGTACTCACAAGAGCAATGCAGTGTGCAGCATAGTTGTGAGATTTTGTGGTCCCTTGAGAATGAATGTTCTTCTGCTGACAGTTTTCGTACAAGTGAGACGTTAAGGCAAATGCATAAATGTAGTTCAAATTGTGATGTGATATCATAGATAGTACCTTACGCTGTAGCCGAGACCATTGTGTAACAAGATTATTCCAGTCACCGTCGGATAAATGTAGCACCGGAGACTTCAAAGAAATTTTGTTTAGAGGCTTGCCATCGAAGTGCGCTTGCCTCAGGTAGGAACGATACTTCATCAATGAGTGCTTGAAAAGTGCAACCAACCCTTGCTCATCTTCACAATCCAGTTTGGTCCTCGCCTATTTAAAACAATGAAATCTTGTGTCTTCTGTCAGCAGAAACATATGGAGCAATGACCATGAATAACATTAGTACATTACTTCCGCGTAAGTTGCAGAGGAAGACTGGAAATCGTTCTGTGTCTGCGGTATAATCTTTCCATGAAGGAAAGATGCGCACAAAGTTCCTGACAACAATATAAGCTTTGTCTTCTAAACTGGAAGAAATGGAACAGGGGTCCTATTTGCTGCAATTGGGGCCATCTCTGGTTCGAAAAGGGATTTGGCAACTGGATTTGGTGTACTCTTTCCTGGAATGGGAGTTTTGCATCGTAGAGCTGGTGCTATGTCAACTGGCATAATCATAATGTTTGCTGCAGTTGGGGTCTGCTGAGTTGGGGCATCATAAATGACCAGTGTAGTAGGGCTAGAGTCTGCTAGAGTTGGGGTGTTTTTGTGGGTCAGGTGATATTGCAACTACACCTAATGGGCTATTTGATTTATCAGGTGCCACTACCTTTTCCAAATACTTTGCTTGTGCTCCTCCATGATCAGCAATCGCCCTCTTCCTTTTGAACGTCTGATACACAAGAACAACATTTGAATGGATAAATATGGTATGATGACAGATGGAATATGTACTGAAAATGGATAGGCAGGGCATATTCACATGCACGATGTGTAAACTAAGCTAATGACAGTTCAACAAAGTAGAAGAAATGCAAAGCATCAGTTGCAAGATATGTGCGACAAATATAACCTTGGAAAGTTACAGCAAGCACCTTGATGGGTGAATAAGATAGGGCATCTTCCTCTGACTCCTCCACTAGGGAGCTACATTGACTTAGGTCTCCCTCTAGCTCAGAATCACTATTAGGATCATATTCTAAGCATGAAACTGTAGGTGGAGAGCGTTTGCATTGCATTGCATCCAGACTCGATTTCAGTCCCTTAATGCCAAGTTTGACAGCCATGGCATTGTTCTGCTTTATTCTTTCATGCGCGCAAGCTCATAATCATTATGATGCTGTTCAGAACCTGAGATTCATGAAAACATAAAAAGTGGTCAGATTATCTATGGTATGCATTGCGGATTCAACTCGAAGAGTGTCTCCCTACAAACCCCTGCATATGCAAAGTTCACCCCCAACCGTGCTGACCAGACCACACACAGAAATACAAACCCCTTATGTCTCTATAACAGGCAGACACATATTTCAAAACTGAAGTAGGAACATTAGAATCATATGAAATTCGTATTTGAACAAATAAACTAAGGAATTATGAGTGGCATAATGTTTAGCTTCAAGGGTGGAGTGTTGGTAGTGCGACACAAAGCAAGTAGGCAGATTGTATTCCATGTAAAAGATCAAAGCCTATGTAAAAGCTGGAAATGACACTTTCTTTCTATACAATGCAGTGTTCGTTGCCCACACATGATGGAAGAGATCACATAGAGAAATACTATTCACTCATGCCTACGATTGCAGTATTTAGAAATAGGGTGGTCCACCCTAAAAGAATATTGACAACAAATATGACAAGGCAAGCATAGATGTAGTGAATCAATCATTTACTTGTGAACTTACTAGGACAAGTATGCAGAATTGTAATTGCAGTAAGAGACCGTCCAAAATCTGATTCAAGAAGTTTGTCTACCA
Organism: Triticum urartu; assembly: GCF_056163025.1. Lineage (NCBI taxonomy): Eukaryota > Viridiplantae > Streptophyta > Magnoliopsida > Poales > Poaceae > Triticum > Triticum urartu. Next base: position 373,946,775 of record NC_141874.1, read on the forward strand.
CTTATTGTTTGCAACTAATCGACGTGAATAATTGGATATTATATCGAATGAGTAAGAAAGAAAAGTAAAATTGTCAACAACATGGCTTGCAGTAGTAATCTGGGTTAATGTCACTACGACCAACAATGCAAAATGACTAGTGTCTGTTCCAAGGGCCGGAATTTTGAAAACCCTGTGAACTTTACAGGTACTAAAGATTACCGAAATACATCTGAACTATTAAGTGTAGGTAGCACTGAGCACACAACAAACCCTAATGACAGTCCTTCCTAATGAGTAATGAATCAATTAGAAAATGGGTGATGAGGAGTGACTGCTGAGTGTTGAGGACTTATCTCAGGATAAATCGGGTTTGCTTAGTGGGTGCTGCACGCGTGAGCCCTGAACGGACTGGGAAGGTAGGCACGGCGGCGCGCCCGGGCAACGGTGACGTTGTTGGGAGAGCGGCTCCTGACCTCCTGTTAGTCCGGCGTCTCCTCCTAGAGTCATGTCGTCCGGGGACGGCAAGTCGCTAGTGAGGCAGGCGGCTGGGGGCGAGTAGAGATCGGAAGCGCACAACAGAATAGAGGGGAATCGGGGCCTGGGACGACCAAAAATCCCAGGGTGGGCCGACCCACCGTGGGCACCCTATAGAGATACACACCCGAGCGGCGAACATGCATTTTCGAAACTAATTTAGGAACATTTAGCTGATCAATTAAACAAATCCGTTTGAATAATATCAGATTCGTATTTGAACAACTAAGCTTGTTTAGCTTGATGGGTCGAGCAGTGCTATTATGACACGAATCACGTATTCTGATCGTATAGTGATCATAAAAGGGGGAAACCAGAGAAATGATATTTAGCAGCCATTGTTTGCTTCGAACTAAGAACTAAATTCTAAGAGCTGAAAAGAAAGTAGAGTAACCAAGTTAAGATCTATTTTCTGGTTGAGATCAAAAAGTTGAGGATATATGAAGTTCCACCTCTCTTGCGGCACCGTGTAGGCATCGGGGGTGTGATGGCTGTCAGTGGCGTTGAAGCAGATCTGCGACGGTAGACGGGTGCATGAGGGGATAAGTCCCGTTGCGGTGGAAGAGAAGGTCGTGTGAGCGGCCCTGACAAAGAGGGCGGCAGTGCCGATGAAGCGAGAGGATGTGATGCAAGGCTCTTGGTCCGTCGCCGTGGATGAGAAACGTCCATCTCTAGAAGTGGATTACGCGGTCTTGGTAGGCGCTCCGGCATGGTGGAGGATGGTGGCGATGGATGTTGTGGAGGACGGCGGCGATGGATGTGGTGGAGGACGGCGGCGATGGATGGGGTGGCAGACGGAGGCTGGTGTGGGGATGGTGTTCCAGCGCGGATGGTGTATGAATGGCAAAATGGAGGGAGAGGTATGGGGAACCATGTTTTTGGGACGCGCTTGTCTGAAATATGGGAAAGTTACGAACTTAGCCCCCGTTTAAAATTTGGACGTCTCGTCGGTTGGGGATACGACGGTAATCTCGCATCTCGCCAATATTTGCCTAGAGCGATTTCAGGCGAGGAGAGGGTGGTTGGCGCCCATGGTTGGCGCCCACGGTGTATGAATGGGGCTAACAGGTAGGGCGGGTGTATCACGTCTGAGTGAAGTTACAAACCTGCCCCTATTGAAAATAATTGCCTACATCGATTTCGGCCGAGTCGAGTTTGTTTTGCCGCCCACCGTGTATGAATGGGGAAATGGAGGGAGAAACATAGGTCTTTAGGATGAGCTTGAATCAAATGTGTTTTACTTCCCATGTTCGGCGCCCACCATGTCGGAATGGGCTCAGAGGTGGTCGTGTCACGTCTAATTGAAGTTACTATCCTACCCCTATTTAGAGCAGTGGAAATCGGGCCGATGGATTGTCTGTGTAATGGGTAGACATTAATTTCCATCTCCCAAAGACTTGGCTTCGGGCAGCCGATGTGGGAGTGGACATTTTTCTGCTTCTTCCGAATTTTGGGACAATAAGCATCCAGGTTTACCCTGGCAACTAAATTCGAATCCATTTTGTATTCCTATATGAATCTTTATAAATCATTCTATGTGTTTTTATATATCTTCAAAAGGATGACAAAGATATATTCCATTGTCATATATGAATATGGTTTACAAATGCCGATACTCAAATTCAGAAGCTAGAATCCAGTTTAAGGTGAATTCGAATATTTGGAACACTTCATGTCCAACTCAAAGGTCACACGCAACATAATGTGTACTCACATTTAGATATGTACACAAGCGATGTATCAAGATTCAAATACCGAGTCAATCAACCAAGAATGTACAGAACTAATAGACATATAAACACTTATAGAGTATATGGATCAATAATGTCAACTAACATACATAAGCCAGGCCGCTGTACTTTTCTTTGCTACAACATCATCCTTATTTAGCCAAGCTACTACAACATCTTGGCCCTTTTCGATGCCTGCCACTTACGGTCCATCTATACTACTATTATTGCTGAATGCACATTCAACCCGATTGGCATATTTGTAGGTCTGGCACAACAATCAAAATGAAATGTCTCCAAGTCTTATCAATTAATACAGACTTGTGCTCAAATAAAATTACAAACCAAAAAAACAATAATTACATGATCTCTAAAACAAATGGTTTGATTGATTACATGAACAAATAATACAAAGGTTATTCGACGATGGAAAGAACATTTCACCTATGATTTACCAAGTGGGAATTTAATTTCCTTTTTTCCTTCAGGACCTTAGCAATGTGGTCAGTCTCAGCTTGCTTCATTTTGAAATCCACCAAATATTTAATGGTTGTCTTGAGTACTGCTACTGATTGTGCTGTTTGCTTCCTCAACATGTCAACTTCATATCTAAGTGCAGAAGCAGAATCTCTTTCTACCACTAGTTTAGCCTCTAGAGCAACAGTAGTTGGCAATTCATAATGCACGATTGGGCCTGTGCCACTGCTGTGGGATGATACAATGTCCATGGGGACCTCGCTCTTTGATCTTGGGCTAACCTGTTTTGCCATTAAAGTCCCGATTGGATTAAGAAAAGTTGAAGTTAGCAAAACATCTCAACTCGGGTTATAATAGCAAACCAGTTAAACAAAAAAAGGAATTAAAGAGTTTCAATTCGATGCTGAAAAGTAGTTATTAACATCATTGTAACCCGTTGTTGCAGTAGCAAAGCAGTTAAACAAACAAGTAGCTATTTAAGTTCATGCAAATAGGTAATTCTGAACAGTAAGTATCAAACACATAGATAGGCACAGTCTATAATAGGATTTACAGGCTGTGGCATTATGTAATCAGTAGCACACTAAATTAAGACAAGCAACGTAATTGAATTTTTTTGCAATAAGTGGCTAACTAAAATTCCGAGAAGCAGGTAACTGAACTTACGCTAGTTCTTTGTGCAGGCACACTACAACTTTTTTCGCTTACAAGGTTGGAGGAAGGAGTCCATGGCATCAATTGCTTGGATACGCAGTCCCAATACTTCTTTCTTCCCACACTGCATTGGTAAGTCTAATGGTTAATCTGGAAAGATGGTGCGTCCTTGATATATTATATGAGGACGTGTAGTCAGACTAGTTGTAGCCACACACACATCACACTAGCTTTTACTATATATTTCATGTGAATACTTTTGGCATATCGAGATCTAAGCAATCTACAATAGGATGAAAAGACTAGCATCCTTCACATTATTGGCGAACTCAGTTCATAGACACAAGCAATTCAACCATCCCGTGGGTAAATCAAAAGCGCCACTGGAATACTTTTCACTACCCCTATCATACACGCAAAAAGGGGCGACGCACCATAGGGGCTGGTATGGGCGGCCGCCTCGGGTGGCTCGAAAGTGTGCACCTAGTTTGAGTCGTCCAGGTTGGCCCAGGCTAGTTTTGTTCGTCCCAACACACGAGCAGGCAGTGTAAAAAATGAAGAAAAATATTTCGATTTGGATAGGCCAATAACATAAGTGCAAGGAAGGCAGCCGCCCTGGGTGTAGCCTGCATGGGAGGCAGCGGCGGCAGCACGGGCATGGCATCGATCTTGCGCAAACAGACAATCGCAGCTTGCAAGAGTAGCACGCGCAATGAGCAGGTACATCACATCCCTAATTATATCTAATTCAACTCTTCAATTTCTGGCCAATTGTTAAACCTGACGGTGTTGTAAAACTGCTTGTATGTAGGGAATCTATGAGAATATGAAACCAATTTCTACCTATTTTATAACTCCCCCAATCAATACTGAACTGACTGAATCTGATGAATCTAATCAAGTTTCCGGTGCAAACATCCAAGCTCATGTTGTTCTTGAGCCTGAAGTGTCTAATGAACAGACTGCTAATGAAGGATTTGATGCAAACACTTTACATGCTCCTGGTGATGAACATAAAGTGTCTAATGAGGCATCTAATGCAAGCATTTTGCAAGCTCCCATTGAAGGATTTAGTATCTAATGATGATCTTCTATGTTGAGAGAGACATAGAGATTTGCAGGCATTGATGACAAGCAAATATAGTGCATTTTCATGGCTTGAGGAAACGTCGAGGCCATCTACCAGAAAGTCCCCGTATCATGACAACGTAGCATAAATACTTTTCTAATATGTTGTTTGAAACTATTGGCATACTTGTGCAGGATAGATATATTGATATGAAGTTTGCGCACTTGTTATAGTTGCAATTACACTTTGATATTTTCAGCCAGAGAACGAATAATTCAAGTAGGTACAGACCATGTTTGTAGTCCTTGTACACCATGTTGCATTTTGTGTTTTTTGGTGCTTGCATCATTTAGTGTTTATAATCTGAACTACTTTGGATCATTAGGTGGTTTTCAAAGTGCATGTAGCTTCACATTTCTCAAGTTATGTTGATTTCCGGAGTGCAAGTGCCTTCGTATTTTTTAAGTTAAATGTTCACCCCTGGTAACTTGAATTCGTGGATCCTCCACTGCACACAAATCATACACGAATGCCAGTATGAATTAAATGAAATGCAAGACTTATGCTAGCTCGTTGTTGTCAGGACCCCGATTCCAAGTCACGTCGATCTAGCCGATAACACCTCATATCATTTTGCGGCCTCACGCACGGTATTCCCACGGGTGTCGCCTTACCATGGCCCGGGACCGTTTGCGTCTTTTGGCTCACGTATATGATAGTGTTGCTAGCATCTATATGACAGAGAACCCGGGCCGACATGGCTAGTCGTGAACCCAAAGCGGCACTAACCTATGGGAACAGGCATACATGAATCACATCGAGCATGTCGGTCAGCAGCATGTATATCCGGGCTATAGCACTGGGCTAACAGGACTCCGGGAACCCGGGCTGTAGCAGGCTAGGCAGGACTCCGGATGTTACCGCGTGACATTTCCCTGAAGGGACAGACACAGGAACAAAGTGAAACACATGCCGGCCACTCAAGTGTCCTGAGCAGTAGTCCTAGGCTAACAGGACTCCGGTGAACCGGGCTGTAGCGGACTACTATGGCTCATGGAAGCACAAGACTACATTTCCCCATAAGAGAGGCTGCCAAGGATAAACAACTAGATTGTCGGATCCCACAGATACCAAGCATTTCAATCATACACACAATATGCTCGACATGTGTAAATACAACATGGCATCACAACAAGACTCTACGACTCAAACATTTATTCATTAGGCTCCGAGGAGCGAGATATTACAAACATGGGTCTCATGACGCAACAATCATAGCATACAAATCAAGCACATGCGGAAGCTTAACATGTCTGAGTACAGACGTCTACAAATGAAAAAGGCTAAGAAGCCTGACTATCTACCAGATCCTGCCGAGGGCACAAGATCGTAGCTGAGGTATCAAGCTAAAAGTTGAATTCCACACGGAACTACTAGCGAGACTGACGTCTCTCTGCAAAAACATAGAATAGGCAAACGTGAGTACAAATGTACCCAGCAAGACTTACATCAGAACTAACTACATATGCACCAGTATCAACAAAGGGGGTGGTGGAGTTTAACTGCAGCAAGCTAGCTTTGACTCAATGGCTAATCTGAACTACGACTGCAAGCAACTCTTTTGAGGTGGCGCACACGAGTCCACATGTTCACCATTCAATACACCACTATGGATCCGCTCTCGTCTCCCTACAAGAAGGCCATCCATAGCACTCACACTTATCTTGCGTGTTTTAGAGTATCCACTTTCACTTGTCTATGAACTGTTATAGGCAACCCAGAAGTCCATTACCGTGGACACGGCTATTCGAATAGATGATGTTAACCCTGCAGGGGTGTACTTCTTCACACACGCTCTCACCACTTATCGCCGTTTACACGACATGTACTCGGCAACCTTCAAGCGGAAGCCCAACGAGGGTGTCGGCGACAGCCTACCTAAACACTCAAATCTCTAGTCCAGGTTTATCGCCTATCCAGGTTCCATCCGCAGGGAGTCCGGCCGAGGTTTCCACATACGGCCCCGGACAATGTGTACAGGGTTCCGAGACACCAAACGGGCGCCCGGCATGCCCGGCCACGGTGTATCTACCGCATCATAGCCCACCCCTAGGGTCAGCGCTACGCACGGCCGCCAACACATATCCTATAAACACCAGAAACTAGTTGCAACTCCTGGACAGAGGACAAGGGTGATCAAGAAGCCGAGAGGGTCCATTGGTTTCGGGCCCAATGCGTGGTAGTAACTGTTTCATGGATCACAAACACAGAACTCAGTTCCTAAGGATGGTTTCAATGAGACAACCCACCATGTACTCCTACATGGCCTCTCACCGCTACCTTTACCAAATCGTGTTCACACACTTAGCTCACACACAGTAGCACATGTTCATCACTGTTCCAATTCATCCCCGATGAATCAGACCTGACTCAACTCTAAGCAGTAGCAGGCATGACAAATAAGCATGAATGAGTAGGCACATCAGGGCTCAAACAACTCCTACTCATGCTAGTGGGTTTCATCTATTTACTGTGGCAATGACAGGTCATGCAGAGGAAAGGGGTTCAACTACCGCAACATGTAACAGTTGAATCGTTGTTGTCCTAATGCAGTAAAAGAGAGCAGGAGCGGGAGAGTGGGATTGTATCGAAATGAACAAGGGTGTTTTGCTTGCCTGGCACTTCTGAAGATATTATAGCTCTTCATCAGTACGTCTATCGAGAGGGGACGAATACCGGCAACAGAGAGGGAGGGCACAATCAATGCAATGCAACAATATGATGCATGATCATGACATGGCAATATGCTGTGATTTGGGCTAATGCAATAGAAAGTCATTTTAATTGAAGGGGAATTCAAAACTATATCAATTCCAACTCCAAACCTATTATGAAATTTGCCCTAATCATGTTTCATCCTAAATAGTGAGGTTAACTTGCTCAAACATGCATGAAAATGGTACAGATGGATTTATTGAATTTTTCTGATAATTTTTCATATATAATTTATTTCATTTGGAGTTACGGTTGATTTTCTATGATTTTTAGAAGTTTATACTAATTTCTGGAATTTTCTGAATAAACTTAAATCCAGAAAGTGCTTTGCTGCATCAGCATGACCTCACAGTGACGTCAGCAGGTCAACGGCTCGGTCCAGGTCAAACCTGACGTGTGGGGTCCACACGTCAGTGACACAGTTAACTAACAAGGTTAAATAAATTAAACTAAACCTAATCTAGTTTAGTTAAGGCCTGGGCCCACATGTCAGAGGCTAATTAAACTAACTAAATAAATTAACACTAACCTAGGTTAAGTAGCAGGGCTAGCCCCACGCGTCAATGACCCAGGGTGGTCAAACCCTGGTCAGACGGGGTCAAACCCCCGGTCAAATCGGTCAAACCTGCCAGCGACTAACCACCGGCGAGGTCCGAGACGGCGGCGATGCACGGAATTGCAGCACAGGCCACGGTTCGAGGCGCGGATGGCACCGTTGGGACCTTGATCCTCGTCCGCGTCGGCTGGTGCTAGTGGGCTCGCCGAAGACGACCTAGATCGATGGCGGTGTCCGCTTCTGCGGCGGCCGGAGTTCGGCGAAGGTGGACAACGTGCTACGGTGCACGGGAGGACGAGTGGGTAGGTGTTCTGGGTTCCTGGGAACGCGCTGAGGATGAAAACATGCTCTGGCGCGACGTTTGCGGGCTCTAGCCACGGCGGCGAGCAAGCTTTCGGGCGGGGTGGTGGAGCTAGCTAGGGCACAAATTAGGCAACGATGCATGGGGGAAACGGTGCAGCAGCTCACGCAGTTCTTCTGGTGCTGCTGGTGAGGCAGGGGAGGCACGGGGTCCGGCGAATCGACGGCGGTGATCCACGGGTCCGAAGAGGAAGAAGAGCCCGGAGTCATCGTCACGGAGCTCCTGGCGGTGCCTGGATTGGTGCAGAGGACGCGGGGGTCGAGGCGGAGCTCGTGGCATAGCTGGATGGCGTGGGAAGGGCGATGGCAGCGGTGCGTCCATGGAGGCTTCGGCCATGGCGGGGAACGGGCGAGGGGGAGAGCGAGGGAGGGAGAGATTGATCCATACAGGTCTGGGGGGTGGCGTGGCGCGACGGAAGGCTCAGGGTGCCCCGGGAAAGCAGGAGGTGGCCGGGCGCGCACGTGCGTGCCGCGGGCACACGCCCTCGTGCCTACTGGCACGAGGTTGAAGACAGGGGAGGAGTTGGGCTGGGCTAGCTACAGTGTTGGGCCGCACAACTGGGCTGCAGGTAAGCCAGGTAAGTTTCTCCTTTCTCTATTTTATTTCCTTTTTTATATTTTTCTGCAACTTTGTGGCTTTTCTAAAAATGCTTAGGCACTTTCAAAAATCACTAAACTGCTCATGCCCACTGTTTAGCATATAACCAACATGGAACATTTCAGTTTAGGATTATTTGGACATCTAAAATATTCTATAGCATTTAAATGCCCGAATGCAAATAGAGTATGATTTAATTCAGTGACCCTATGATGTCCTAGAAATATGTGCACCATTTCTGTCAGAGGTTTAAGACCAAGGCAAAGATGATTAACATTTTAGAAGGGCATTTCAGGTTCATTGAAAAAGATTTTAGTAAATCCTAGTTGGATTAATGGGGTGCTGGGGGTTCTGTCATCCCCATTTCAATTTTCTGAGTAAAGTAGACACGATGCAACACCATATGTTAGCACTAGGCATTACCAGAACTTGGGATGTGACAGTTGTACAGGCTCACTGCAGCTTTGCATGCGCTTGGGATGTTCCATGTACAAGTCCATGTTAACACTTGCTTGGATGTGCAGGCCATGTGCTCCTTGCATCCCCCTCTGCATTTTTGACACGGCGAATGGCTGATCAAATAAGAGGAATCGACCTTGCTGTTGTACCACAAGACAAAGACTTACAAGGTTATATGGGTGTGTAGGATGTGTACTAGATCCCGTAGCGCCATCATGCTTCGCTAAAAAATGGATTTGCTTGTTTCAGATGATATCTCCAGAAGAAATAAGAGTTAAAGTTAGAGTTGGATAGGCATGTAAGCTAAGAGAGTAGTGAAAGGATACCCAAACATCGTCGGAACAGTGCACAAGGGAGTGATGTGTGGATACCTAGTTCGGGCCAGCGTTTGGGCATGCTCGCATAGCTAGAGTGCGGGTCACTTCAGAGTCGTTGAGGGTGATGAGCTGGCGTTGGCTGGCCGCGCACGGATGCAGATCTTGAGTGGCAGCGGAGCGCTATGATGCGGAGGACGAGACCGTTGGTGAAGCCCTAGCGGCCTCGGGGGGCGGAGGCGCGATGATGTGCTCGGCGAAGTAGCCCTGATGAGCTGGGAGACGGTGTCGATGAAGCGCACCTGATGCGGTGGAAGTCGGTGTCTTTGAGGCACATCAGTTGCGGCGGCCAACGTTGTCAGTGGACCACCCGGTGCGGTGGACGAGGGCGTAGATGAGGTAGCTCCGGTGCGGTGCTGAAGCGCGACCATCGTCTTCGTCATCGTCTAGCACAGAGGTGTGGAAAGAGAAGAGACGAGGGGCGTTTCGAACTTTGCTTGGTTTGGCGGCGAATTAGGGATTTGAGCAATCTGGGCGCGGAAGGGGACGATGGAGAAGGGAGATTTTGCAGGGCTGGAATTGGGGCCGCCAGATATTTCAATCTGAAATGTGGAAGTGCGAACTTATTTTGTCGTTGTCCTTTTTTTGGGGGGGAGGGGGGAGGGAGGGAGGGGTGGGTGGCTAGGTGCTAAGCGTCCGTCCGACACACGCGACCACCACAACATGACCATGGTCAGCCTGGTGCGCCTACATTTGAGAATGCAAACAAATCTTCTTTCATTTGCAAACTTATCTGTATGTATTACCATGCCCGTGTTTTCCTTGCAATAATTAGTCATTCGAAACGTACTATAAATTAATTAATGAGGAGTTATTTAAAAAAATCGAAACGGTATCCACGCTAACGTGGATTAGAGTGTGTGTCACATAATTAGTTATTTGAATTAGAGTGTGTGTCACATAGCGATTTCCAATTCTAATGTGGATTTCGCATTTCACTGTATCCACGCTACTTTTTAATACAAATTCATATATATATGATGAACACCATGGTAGTGAGAAATCTTTTGGATGGATTCAAATATATGACCTACAAAATAGCACAACAAATCGAGTCAATGTCAACTTTTCAAAACCTAGTAAGGCACAAATTCGAAATAATTACCCATATGCATGGTCCTCAGTTCAAATCTTACAATGTACACCGAATTGAGAAATCCATATTAAGTCTCGTACTATCTACATTCAAATGTTGTTTTTAGCCCCCCCCCCCCTCCGCACACACGCTACATACTTCCTGTATCGGTCAATCTTCCTCTCCTAACAACCTTAGGAAGCTATCGGTTTCCAACACACATCCATTCTTTCTATCCATGTTTCGATCTCTAACTCTCTCAACTACACAACTCCCTTTTTCCACTCTGTTACGAAATGTATTTACCTCACACACCCGCCATTGCACCCCATGTTGAGCTCTCTCTCTCCCTCTCCCTCTCACCCTCTCGCGCTAAATACATGCATTGCCTATCTAGTCCCCCAACCTCTCGTGCGCACGCATGCACGTTGTCTATCTAGGTCACTCCCTCGAGACTGTCTCACTCTTTCTTCCGCATGGCGGGTCACACTCGTTCAATCTCGCTCTCTTTATCTGAGTCTCGTTTAACCTTGTTTTCTTTCACACACAAATGATATATCTCCCTGTTCGGGCCTCGATTGACACACTCTATACTCTCTCACACAGGTTGTCTATCTAGGTCAGTCCATCGAAGCCGCCCCCACTCTTTTGACCTCATGGCGGGCCACACTCGCTCTCTCTCTCTCTCCCTCTCTCTCTCCCTCCCTCTCTCTCTTTGTATGTCTCGACTGACCTCGCTCTTTCTTAGACAAAAAGGATATATCACCATGTTTGAGCCCAATTTGACTTATTCACATTGTATACTCTCTCACGCACATTGTCTATCTAGGTCACTCTCTCCAACATATCTCACTCTTTCGATCGCACGACAACCCTATGTGATCGATTGACCTTGCTTCCTCCCACGCACAGAATATATCTACACGTCTGTGAGTGGATCATCTCTCAAGCTCTATATTACAGCCCTCACCCTTTCCAAAAGCTCAATAGGACAATATTTCTCCAGAGCATATATATTTGTTCAATGAATGTCGGACCACACTCACTTTGTCTCTCTATCTATATGTCTCTCGATTGACCTCGCTTTCTCACGCCGTATCTTCCACACATTGAAGCTACCTCTCCATCCCTCGAAAAGCTGAAGCTATTTACATTGCGAGGGGCATTTATTCCTGTTGGTTTAGATTATATTTTCATAGCATTCGGCCCACGACTACTCGAAACACCGTTGCAACCCCCGCAACACCCCTAGTTGATTTCCCTCTAGCTCGGTCATCGCTCTCTCGCACGTCCTTTCTCGCCTTCAATGTCGCACCATGGTATTATTGCAAAAAACTCTGTTGTTCTCCTTAATTATTATAAATAAGGGCATGTACAATGGTGCTAGCTTAGGAGTGCCACGTAGGATAGATGATGAGGTGGAGGAGAGAGAACTCATAAGAAAAGGCTTGTCTTCTCTTATTTAAGAGAAGACAAGAGGTGATCTCTTAGCACAATATGTCTCACCACATTTTTAGGAATTGCTAGTTATTGAAGATAAGACTAAGAGATGACCCATTGTAGACAAAAAATTGTCATCTCTAAATCACATGCAAGACTTAAGATAAGACTATCTTATCAACCATTGTACATGCCCTAAGCTACAAAACTACACACTGATAGTCCGCTCGGAATGGAACAAATTTCAACCCACAAATTAAAGTGCTACAAACTACACACCGAGGGGCCCACATGTCATGAAACAAATTTGTACCCATATCCAAATTAAAAAATAAAGGATGAGGATCGAACATGCGGCCAGGGCCTTCAAGCCGCACGTCAATAGGCAACATATGTAGAACAACAATGTTTGTTGTACCTCCCTTTGTTCACATAATGTTTTTATATTAACATGGCCTATTTAATTGATAACATGTAATATTATTTTTAGTACTATTCGCCTTCACTTACTGGTGGGTTCCATGTGTGCTCTCTCTATCCTCCCTTCTGCGTTTAGACGCACGGGCAAACACGAAGAACTCGCGGGCGATGTTGTCGTTCACCATATCTGGACGCGTTCACAAGTTACAGCACCAGTTTCACGTGCTAGCACTAGTCAGTGTGTGCGTGCAATGCACGTTAATTTGGAAGTATATTAAGTGCATGCCGATATTAAGTAGGATATTATTTGTGTGTTATTATGTGATTAGCACTATTTTTGGCATGAAATTAACTGCACGCTAAACGTGTTGAGCGATCGACATTGAAGCAGTCTAGGTCGTTGGATGACAAGGAATACATGTGGCTTGATGACGTTTTATATTTAATTTGATACGGCTCTAGCAGAACATTCAATCTATCAAACCATAGATTTCGTTCAGTCTGACTCCGACTTTAAATTATACGACGATCGATCTAAAATAAACGGAAATAATAAACGTTCGGATTTTAAGCATGGCAATCCGAACGTTTTTCATGGCAAATTTAGATTACGCGGCGGTGGCAGGGGCGTCTTGCAGTGGGAAGCGGCTCCTCTGCCGTGCTCTGTGTGTCGTTGGGCCACTGACCGATGGCGACGGCAGCGCCTTGCGCCGTTGTTGGCGTACTCCTGGACGTTGTCCTAGCTTCAAGGAAGGCCAAAATGTTCTGGACTTCGGAGCGAGTCAACTAGCAGGAGGAGGCGACTGGCATTGGTGTAAGGAAGCGGTCGACGGCGGCCATACATCTGCTCTCTTCCTCTCCGATTCTCCTGGCGGGGGACATGCGCTGTCAACGGCGCGGCGGAGGTGCAAGGAAGCGATCGGCGACGGTGCTACAATCTTCTCTCTTCTGCTCCAATCGACTGGCGCAAGGTTGTCAGAATCGCAATTTTGAATCGGATCGGAACCCTGATGGTAGGATCGCAAATCATAGAATCTTCACTATCAGAATCGTAGAAGCGTAGATTCTATGAAGTAAAATCATAGAATCAGAGGGGTTAGTTTGGGTCATAAAGTCATAGAATCGTATAATAGAATCACGATTCTGACAACCTTGGACTGGCGGGAGCAGGCGACTTGCGTTGGTGCAAGGAAGCGGTCGACGGCGGTGCTACAATCTTCTCTCTTCCTCTCCGATTCTCCTGGAAGGGACATGCGCTGTCAACGGCGCGGCGGAGACATTCGTGTGCACGGGCATCGGCACGGGCGTGCACGTTAGTGCACGCGCATGTGCATGTGCTGGCAGGTGCACGGGCACCAGCACGGGCGTGCGCGTCAGTGTACGCGTAGGCGCATGCGCTGGCAGGTGCACGGGCGCGTGAAAGTCGGCGGGAACCTCGTGGAACCCCGTGGCATCAAGCTCGGCGACAATGTGCGGCTCCCAGCCCATCAATGCCGCGGGGATGGGCACTGGCGCACTCGCGGCGACGGGAGCCGGAATGGGAGAGGGGACAGGCGCGACATCTTCCCGCAAGGCCAGTTCAAGATCGTCCCAAAGCTCCTTATGTTCTTGAGACTCCGGCTGGGTGTCTTCCTCAGGAAACTGGAAGACTAATGGCAGACCGTCGTGATGCCGCATGGCGTACGTTTAGGTCAGGCTTGTTGGAGGTAGACGACAGGAAAATCGAATAGGAATAGAGAAGATTGTAGCGATACCAGGTAGTGCGGGGTTGATTTTAAACTGCGGCGCTGGCGACATTAAAAGTGGGAGCAGTTGGGACGAAGGTGGGCGGCAGAGCTTGGTCAAAGGGCTCGCCTCCCAGTGAGCCCACATAGTGGTCTGCTCGCATGCCTCCCTATCAGCCGGCGCAGCGGTCTGCTCGCACGCCTCCCGTCGACTCACATGGTTGCTTGGACGGCACCTGTCGATGAGAAGTGGGACTCATGGTGGCACGTAAACGCCCACGGTTTCAATAGTGAAAGCGTTCGCCTTAATGTGACAGGTCTTTGTTCCAAAATACCTTGGCTCTTCATTTGTGCAACTTGTCATAAGCAGCTTGTCTCAAATTGAAGAAAAACATTATGAAGTAATATTTGTGCCATATCACGTGACCATGCTCAGTTTCAAGAATTTATGGTCACTTTTGGATTTTCTGAAATTTAAGATCCAGGATTCCAAACAATATCATAACCTACATCATGCAATAAATTTTCAAGACATACATCTATCATGTTGTATTTCTTAAGAAAGGATTTGGTCAAACATTTTGCTTAGTTAGACTTCAGACAAGTTATATATGCAGAGCAAAAGGATAATCCCTCCGTACCAATGCATTTCCTGATATATTAAATCAAGTACTAGGCACGAACAAACGAGCTCAATTCTGTGCTCATCCTGGTGCAGTAGTAGTAGTACTAGGCAATGCAGTTGATGGGTGACCTTGGCGAGCGACGACCGAGGGAATTAAATTGTGCTCGGCACGGTAGGTAACATTGTCTAGTTACTAAAGCATCCCTCCGTTGTTCATCGATAGTCATTATGGACCGGGGACATGAGGGGAATTTCCTAGGGTTGGAATTCTGGCCACCAGATATTTCGACTCGAAACACGGAGGCTCGACTGGTTGGGGTTGCCTAATGTGCATACCACGCACGCCACCAGAAGGACACGGGCCTATTTTTTTAGGATCAACACGAGCCAAGGTCTGGCTAGTACGCCCTTGGGTCCTACCATTAGAGAATACCAAAGGAACCTTTTAAATTGCCGAACGAATCTATGTTTATTACAATGCCCATATTTTCCTTGCAAATACTAATCTCAACATGGTAATTGATTTATGACGAGTTGTTGAATTAGAGTGAGTTTGTGATATAGTGATCTCAACGTGGATTTCACATTTCATGGTATCCCTGGTAAGTTTTTCAATGCAAATTCAAATTTAAAATATGAACAATACAGAGGTGAGAAAACTTTGTATGTATCAAGCATAGGACCACACACACACACACACACACAGAGACATCCACACACGAACACAACAACAAATCCAATAAGTATAGTGCATCTATTTTTCCAAACCATGCATGTATGCCACGAATTCAAAAATACTCCTTCTGTTCCTAAATATTAGTCTTTTAGATATTTCAACAAGCGACTACATACGGAGCAAAATGAATGAATCTACACTCCAAAATATGTCTATATACATCCATATGTGCCAGTCCACTTGAAATCTCTAAAAAGACTAATATTTAGGAACGAAGGGAGTAAAATGTAAGACATGCATGGTCCTTAATTCAATATTTAAAATGAACATGAAACTGAAACATGAATATTAAGTCTAGTACTACAGTACATGCAAATGTTGTGTTTAATTAGGCGGAGCTATGATTGTCGGGGGTCACCCCTCGACCTTAGATAAAATTCTGAAGCTCTGTTTAGGGTTGTTTAGATTATATTTTTCCCCACCCTCCCAACCACCGATTGGTTGTGCACCCCACCCCTCCTCCCCAGGAGAATATCATGTGCCCCCATACCTTAGATGCTATATGCTGATACGAGTTGCTTGGAGCTTGTAGATCTGAGATATAGCAGCTCACATGATGTTTTAATATTTTTACAGGAAACCATGATGAGTTTGAGAATTGCACACAATTTGTAAAAAAACTACTCAGATGCCCTTGGATCCCATATCCAACGACCTCGAAGCTCGTATCACCGTAGCATCTAAGATGAAGGAGGACATCATATTCTCCTGTATGTAAGAATATCATGTGCTACCACACCATAGATGCTTTGGTGATACAAGCCCTTCGGAGCCGTTGGATTTGTGACCCAACACCTCCTCGGTGGTTTGAATGGTTTTTTGCAGAAAATTCCACAAAGAGTTCAGCCACTGCTTACAAGCACAAAGACTGCTCAGATGCCATTGGATCTCAGATCAAACGACCTCGAAGCTCGTATCACCGTAGCATCCAAGCTGCGAGAGCACCTTATGTTTTCTCGCACGGGAGAATATGAGGTGCTCTCGCACCGTAGATTCTATGGTGATACGAGTTCACGGAGATCTAACGGCCCACAGTAGGAGGTTTGAATGTTTTTGCAATATACGGCTGAGAGAGTTTGGGAATTGCGCAGAAAGTACAAGTACTACGCATGTGCCATCTGATCACTGATCATATGACCTAGATGCTCATATCACCTTAGCGGGTAATTAAGCTACGAGGAGAACCTAATATGAGCAACGGGGAGCCGTTGGATCCAAGATGCAGTGGCACACACGAGGCCTGAATGTTTTATTTGCAAAAAAAACCTTTGGAGAGTTTGGAAATTGCGCATAATTACAAAGACTACTCCCAAGCCATTGGATCTCACTTCCAACGGTGTAAAAACTCGTATCACCATAGCATCTACGCTGCGGGGTGGATGTGATATTCTATGCCGCTGTCATTTTTGTTCGTAAACTTGCAAAATATGTGTAACTTGTGATGTTACTTGTCTAACCGCGTAAAGTGTTTGTTCAAAAAAACATCCTACACTGAAATATCGGAACAACACACGGGGGTCCCACTTGTCATTAATCAAATTTGGACCTAAAACTAACAAATCTGAAAGACGAGATTCGAACTGGCAACCTGGACTACAAAGCGTAAGTCGATAGCCTGAAACAACAACGGTTGTTGGCTTTGTCCCATAACTTGATTTTATACAGTATTACGTTGAGTAGAGTAGAGGGAGTGCCTCGTCAACACGTGCATGACCGTTAACTCACTTACTGGCGGGTCCCAGGTCTGTGACCTCTCTCTTCTCTCCATCGTCTAACCTTTGCACGGGCACACACAAAGAGCGGTGCTAGCTTGTCGTGGTGTTATTACAACTAAAAAAATCTTGGAAAATAGACGAATCGCCTAGAACAAGAGACATTGTGGCTGGTCGAGACAGAGCTAACCACACCTATCCTCCGTGCCATGTTAGCATGACGAAGCTGTGTGGCTAGTGGGGTGTTTTTGACCGACTGGCTGGGTCCCGAGGTCGAACCATAGGTACTACGTCTGATACAGTAAATTTTTACAAGCACATTTTTCCTCCGTGCCGAGACATGGGACACCCTACCGCGCGGTTTTGGGGTCCTCCCGGGTGGTGCACGCATATATTCTTGCTGACATGGGATGCCCTACCGCGCGTTTTTGCCGAAGCAAGTAAATGAGTCGTGAAATCACGAAAGACCACTTTTCTCGCCGAGTACATCAGTGAAGCACCGTGGCTAGCTAGTTGGGTAGTTCGACCGATTAGCTAGTCCGCTGCCACATTTGTTTTTTCACCCCTTTTTTATCTACTTGTCGGCAGGTAAATTTAAAATTCCACCACGGCGTTGCTCTGGTGTTTGAGTGCGACAGGATTTTTAATTTTTTCATTGACGGGAGTTGGAGCGGCAGGATTTTAATTTTTTGATTGACGGGACCAGGCGCGGCAGCAATTAGTCATGATGACTCCGCCTGTAAAACCTACTGCTCCCTGATGTGAGAAGTCGTCGACTGGTGTTTTACCATGGTGAAAACCAAAAGATTCCCCGCTCCTCGGTTGGCTCCCTCCGCCTTCCCGTAGATTGCATTGACTTTAAGCCGTTTCACCCCCTGCATCACCATCGCCGTGCGCCTCGAGAAGCAGAGGGACTTCGATGGTGTTTAGGCGCCCTCTGCATGGGCATGTCCATGTCTCGGCGCAACATGACCGTTGGATCAAACTCAGACGGTGCAGATCAGTCACTGTAGCACAAAGCGTGTGGGTGTGTTTGGTTGCATTCTCACCTCAATATACTCCTCTGTCTAGGTGTGTAAGTCACCTTACGAAAACCAAATAATCCCAAAACACTTAGGCACGGTACATTAACTCCCTCCCTGTTTCTTGTTTTGTGACATATCAACCAATAAGAGACGTGGGCTGTGCAAGCTTTCAATGACTTGAGACTAATAAACATGACATGTAGTGGTTAGTTCATTGCATGCAATGCTATTAATTATCAAAAAGACATTATGTTTTCTCGTTTTCCTCTCCGCCTTGGTCGCAGTGCACAACGTAAGATGACTTACACACCTAGACGGAGGGAGTAGTTGTTTCCTCTTCGTGTATTTGTGTTAACCTACTAGTGTGGACTCATGCACCCTCCATGCACTCTGCCAAACACCCAAAAGTGGGTCGAGAATGGAACTTTAGCTCCCATCCCGTGCACCCTTCATACACCCTACACTATTCGTGCTTCATATGGTACATGTTTCGTGGAGTACTGTAGCACTGTACTCTCCGTGCGCTGTAGACCTAGTTCTGTTAACATTGATCTCACCGTTCATTCTCGACTAGACAGTCGAGAAAGCGGCACTATGTTACTACATTACTATTCATAGAGTTGACATGCGCACAACATCATTTATTATCGTCATATCTTACTACACTAGCAACAAGATTATGTAGTACTGACATATGAACCACTGCACATGCCTAGTAGTAGGAGCATTGTGTATATTCAAGTGGCTGCCGTGTTTCGCACTCCTCCATCGAAAGAGTGGAAACGCTTGTTGTAATCATTTTTTTCTTTAGAAAAACAATGGACACGCTCTACCGTGCGGATCCCCCTCCAGCCATGCACTAAATTACTCACTTTCACCGTCGTGTGGGACAGCCAGCATCAGGGTCCACCAGCCATGCACTAAATTACTCCGTAGTAGAGTGAAGGTAGACTACCCCGATCGAAGCACCGCAGTAATGCCAATGAGCCGTCAAATCACAAAACCCTCTCCTTTCCAGTAGTAAGTTGGACGGATGAAGCAACCATCATTTCACTCTTCTCTCTCAGCTTCCTCTCTACCGAACTCGCTTCTCCCTCATCTTGTTCCTCATTTCTCCAAGAAAACCTCGACCTGCTTCTACCATTGTTCTTCTCTCCCGTCACTCTTCTACGAAGGAAAGGTGAGCGCATCAATGGTGTTGATTCTGGCCAAGTCCCGGTCTTGCGACCCCGAGACTGATCCTATAAATCCCTCTCTTTTCTTCTTTTGGGTTTATGATTATGGTTTCTTTTCTTTTATTTCTATTTGACAGTTTCTTGATGGACATTGGAGCACCGGCCGAAGTGATGTCTATGACTCTCGCCAAAACTGTCGACAGTCATGGTACGAAGAAGTGCAAGCACCTCGCCGAGACTACCGCAGACAAGCTCAAAGCCATCGCCCTGTCCAAGCCCCCTCTTCGGGATCCCTCATTAAGAAAGTCTAGGTAATATCTCTTCTTGATGATCTTTTTCTCGATCTTGATCGTGTTTTTTCATCTAACACGCAGTACTAGTACTAGTAGTACAACTTTCTAGGTGATCTTGCATGTAATTTTTGTGTGACAAATGACAGTTCTAAATTCCTATTTTGACCAAAACATGCGAGAGGTTGACACTGATTTCTTATAGATTACTTTCAACTACTCCCTCTGTCCAAAATTTCTTGTCTTAGATTTGTCTAGATACGAATGTATCTAATACTAAAATGTGACTTGATACATCCGTATCTAGACAAATCTAAGACAAGAATTTTGGGACAGAGGGAGTACTTTATGAACATCAATGCTACCTTTGAAGAGGGTATATTTGCCTCAGTAACTTGTGTTATGGATATTGCAAGTAATCCCTCTGCTCTCATGCCTTTGAAGACATGTTCTAGTGTCTTTGTTCACTCATTTTTGTGCGTATATGTAGTCATATATGGAGTATAATATCGAAAATCATCTTATATTTCTGAACGGAGGTAGTAAAAAAAATATTGTTCTGTTTGAATTAGAACCAGGTCCGCGGTGGAGATGAAGTTCTCAGAGTCATGCCGTGTGAACTGGAAGACCTGAGGATGAGTTCTACTGCTAAATTATCCAGCTGTTCTGTCCTTGTCGCCACGTGTCTTGAACTAGTGTTTTCCTGTAGCATTGTTGTCAGGCGTGTTCTCGAGGCTGTACTTGACCACAACAATTTCCTGGTTGTGCCTTCGATTACGAAGGGTGTGGTTCTTGTAAAGCTTCCCAACAAATCTGATGTGGCCTGTCTTCATGATCGTGTTTATGAGTGGAAAGACCACTCTATTAGGTTCTCCAAGGTTGACGAGATGGTGATGGTGCATGTAGACATCTCTCACAAAGTCCATGGCCTAGTTAGTTATGCGGGGTTCATCCCGTAGGTCGGTGGCAAGAAATAGTCTGCAGAGTTTAATTAGTGCAACTTTGCTTGTCTGTAGTAAGTACTATTGTTCAGTACTTGATTTGTGTTTGTGAACCCTGTATTGTTTATTAGTACTACCGCTTTTGGTGTGTGGTCAGTCCTGAGAACGGTCTATGTTAATGTCTGTCCACTCAATTCAGTATGTATATTTTGAAGTATCCAGATCATCTTTTTTGTGAGGACGGTTTATCAATTATGGTTACACTCCAATATGTGTATGCATTGCAGGGTTTATAGCACCCACCAGGATTTCCAGTCCCATGGATGTTCGGTCCATACAATTTGTCACGACCTTTGGACTGTCCTTCTTGTGGGAGTAGGCGGGGCCCCTACATGCCACCCGTAGTTGGACGATCAATCTTCTGTTTAGTACTTCAACATAGTGATTTCCTGGTAAGCATTCATTCGTGTCACATCAAGTAAATCTTATTGATTTACTGTCTAAATCTTATTGATTTAATGTCATGTTTTCTTTCTTTTCTTGCAATTTTACGATGTAGGTTTTGCCATTTGACATTCATCAAATAATAAATCGTTTGGTTTGCTCTACGATGGCTATTTTTGCAGGTTTCACTTCTTATGTCGTGTCAGTAACGAAGGCACTTTCCATCACTTATATTATTGGAAAAAATTGGATCAGCCTATTGTCTGAGTACAAGTTGAATCCCTATGATGAACTGTAGTTTGGTTTAACAGAAATGCCACAATTAGTCCTTCTCGCGTTTAAAGAAATGAAGAAAAAAACTGGATCACGGTCATGAAGCCTAGTCAAGTTAGAAAGCTGATCATAGCAGACCAGACACGATCGCCGCTGTCTCGCATATCGGTACCACCTTCAGCAACGGATCGAGCACCGGCAGTTGCTCTAGCACTCACAGTGGCAGCAGCTCAGTCTGATCCAGCTGAGGATTGGGCACCGACTGTGTCAGCGGATCAGGCTGATCTACCGGAGGATCGGGCATCGACACCAGCACCTACTCCGACGCCGGCGCCAGCTCTACAAGGAGCACCATCTCCGGCAGCAGGAGCGGCTTCGGCACCTGCACCAACACTTGCACTTGCATCTGCTCCGGCCCATGCAGCCGCAACCGAACGAGAAGTTGCACCGGTAATAGACTGGGCTGCAGTTCGCACTTCATATACCAAAGTCCTTACAAAAACTGACATGCCCACCTTCTTAGTAAGCATTGGCCACCCAAGTGTTTCGTTCTTTTTTCTTTCCATGTTGTTTCGCATGATTCACTGTGTTTATCTAACTGTTTGGGTATGTCTTCTTGTTTGCAAACAGAGAATTGCTAGAGCAACGAGGGAGTCATTCAACAATCTGGGCGACAGCGGCCAAGTTTCTCTTACCATGCGCAGCCTTGGTGTGAATGAACCTGCTCAATATACCGTAAGTACAAAGGATGGTTGCATGATGATTGATGCTAAAGGATGGTCAAGGTTCAAATCCAAATCATATCTTGCGGTAGGGGATGATCTCAAAATCGAACTTTCTCGGCAAGGAGAGCTGGTCCAAATCAACTTTGAAATTCTTCAGTAGCAGCACGCAGCTGCCGAACTGATCTATCCTACGAGAGATTTTGATGTAATAATGTGGAATGGTGAAACAAGTATCCTGTGTGTATAAGTAATATGAAATTATTATTTATCACATGGTATATCGTTGATAGAATTGCAACTCTCATTGCTAGTTAGGAACTTTCGTTCGATTTCATTCCAACAGCTGTGGTGCTTTATTCAATTTTGTGTATTCGCCTTGTGACAGAATCTAAAACCAGCACCGTACCGATCGCTTGCAATATGAAATGCGCTGAGGTAGAACACATGGCCCCCCAAACATGCAGGGTGGGCCTGTGGCCCAAAGTCTAGAACCGTGAGCCTGTCTGGGTATTATATTCTCAGCCGAACCCCCATAATGCCTGTGCGTTGCACGTAACATCAAGATGCATTTGTATGAGTGTTTTATCTTGTGAGAGAAAAGGATGAATGAGGGAAGGCCTTATTTCCAAATGTGGAGAGGTGTGTGGGTACCTTTGTGCAAAATTGCCATAGTTTCCTTCCTATCCGTCAGATATAAATCGGACGGCCTATATTGGAGGATGGCAGGCACACCATCATCACCAACTCGTCTATACTGTGTTAAAAACAACTCGGTTTTTATTACTATATATATTATATATATTCCCCTTGATTTTTCTTATGTATAAAGTTGTGATATAAAAGATCTGTATATTTCTTTACAGAGGGAGTATCTCTTTGTCAAAAATATATTTTTGTGTAACTAGTTACTCCTGTCTTTCTACTTTCTTTCGCTGATATGTGGGGCATCTGGCAATGGGGTCCATGTGCCATATGCAAAAAATAGAGTGCACAACTGCACGGTAGACACACCCCGGTCGTAGCGCCGCAGTAATGCCCAATGAGCTATCAAATCACAAACCCCCCTTTCCAGCTTTAGCACTAAGCTGGGCGGACGAAGCGGCAATATTTCACTGGGCCTGAATCCCCTTCTCCCTCGTCTGCTTTTTTAGAGAAAACCCCCTCTCGGTGATTGCATAGGGTTTTCTCATGGAGAACCAGGTACGAATTCTTCATCATCCCCGATAAATCCAGGTCCCTTGGTCGCGGGTAATCCTAGGATGGCAGCCGCCGCCGTTGATGCATTTTTCTTCCTACTGAATCTAGTGTGTTTCATTTCCAGTGCCCAAAGTGCAAGGACCCTATAGGTTTCTGCGCCCTCGGCGAGACGCCACACTTATTCCTTCTCATCTTAACACAGGATTTTAAAACGCGCACAGTATGTTCCTAGAATCCTCTTTTCTATCCGGGAGGGTGGGTTTTTTTTTGAACATGCTGTCGACTAATTTGGAAATTTGTATTGCTATATTTGGATAAAAGGTACTGCCAGTACGATGGTCAACACTAACGCGAAGGAGGAAGTTATTTCTAGATTTGGATAGGGAATACATTGTGTTCTCATATTATTTTTCCTACAGTGCATTATTTGCTCTGCCAGAACACATGTACTCAAGATGCTCGGCCTTGCCATAACTGAATACACCAGTTTAATGGTCACAGTGAAGACAAGCCATGGGTATAAGTTCCGAGTTGGGTTCATGAACCAAGAAGATCGCTTCTTCTTGTATGGCCGAACTTGGATAAACTTTCTCAAGTGTTATGGACTAAAAGTTGGCGCACGAATGTTGATGGAAATATTAGAACCTGGTCTCATCTTCACTGCGATCTTCCACCCCGACATCATTCCAATTGTTCATCCATGTTAGTTTTGTATCTGGTTCTTGCTTGTTGCCTCGATTACTTCTTAATCCACCTATTCTGTCTAACTAATCGCAATTTATCTTTAAAAGTAGCAACGAATCTCTCACGAAGATTCTACTTCTAACTAATGTTTTCTTATAATTGGTGGCACGTGTAGGTTTTTTCTGAGTTAAGAAGGTTGCTCGTTTGTTATTCTGTAACAACTCGGATGTTACTAATGGCACTAAAGTTGACTGGGACGACATCCACAAGTTCCTACACTTTATTGATCGTCTTGAGGTCCTTGTGAGGCGTTTCAATGGTGGAAGGCCACGTGGGATATGTGTGCCACTGTTGCACTTGTTGAACAAGTCCAACTGTGTCAAGAAACTTATGGTACGAGCTGTTTTCTATTATATATGTTGTTCATAAACTATTGCTTTTACACAGTTTTACAACTATGATCTTCTTGAAACACAAACTGCGCAGTTCTATTGTTCCTATACAGATGCCTGACCATGGTCGGGTCAGACTTGCGCTTGGTCACAGCATGATGTTTATGCGACCTACTCCATTCCCCTTGGAGGTGAAAAGATACTTATTCATGGGTGGTCTCAAATAATGAAGGCCCGTCCATCTTGGAGAATAGGACAGAAGATTATGTTCCTGCTTTTCCATGGCTCTAAAGCGAATATCATGTTTATTGACCACGTTGCAAGATGAAGCCACTTTCAGAAGGTTGTGGATGCGCGGGGTGGCGCTTGGGCCTTGGCGGCCTCACCCTTGGTTAACTATAGGCAAAGTACCACTATTCGAGGCATGCTTTGTATGGTTGAACCTGTATAAGTACTCATACTGCTTTCAGCTATGGTTGCTAAGTGCCCCTGCTGGCTTCAGTTAAGGTTGTTAAGTACTCCTGCTGCTTTTACAGTCTGTCGTGTTTCTTCAGTCCTGTCTTCCTCCAGCCGCCAAAACCAAACCAGCGCCAGTGGGGCCACCTGCTTCCACCTCCCACGGCTGGCTGTGCCTCAGCGCACGCATCGCTGCTCCACCGTCTCCTAAATCGTTAACGCCGACGTCCGAGGCCTCGCCGTCGTCCTCCGCGCGCTTTGGTGTGCTTGCTGTGGTGCCGCCCTCTCGCTTTGTCAACATGGTCAACAAACAACAGGAATCGGCAGAAGTACGTGGAGAGGATGATAGTACGGGCCCACCATGTCAGCGTATGGAAAAATAAAATGCTTCCTCCTAGTGTTTTCCTGACATCTAGGACCCACGACATTGTGAGCGTATATAGTCAATAGACAACAGAACAGCACAAGATCGGCTGACACCTGGGACATAGCTGCTCGAGCAGTACTTTTTTGTTATTGTTGAGACAGAGCAGAGTTTGAACTGGGCTGTGGCCCGTCTAGCCCAGGCTTATATTTTATGTTCACCATGTGACCAGCCCAGCTATTTTTTCTCTGTGAAAATGAGCCCAGTTAATTTTTTCTGAAGAATACCCAATCCAGGCCTATTTATTTTTCTACGCCCTGATGGGCTGCAACTCTTTCAGGACGCCTACAAATCTTGAAAGTAATATGAGATTGGTTGTAAATATAAAAACAGATGAAAAATTGGCAATTCCTTTATAATTTCTGAATTTTTTCACATGTTTAGATTCCTATTTCACTGGGCATTAATCTTATTTAAATATATATTCAAAGTACTTTAAATCTGGCTCGACATTTTGGTATTAAAAATAGTTTGGATCCCACAGAAATATGCGAAGTTGGCCCTGGCCAACCAAAAAAACGGACTACAATAAATTGCATAAGAAGTTGCAATGAGCTATATATAAATTATTAAAAAAAAGAGGGAATGGTCTGACTTATGGGCCTATTAAGTTGACGCGTATGCAATATTTTTTTAGTTATTATATATGTCAACAAATTATTCTAGCAAACGTAACCGTTGGATGTCAATCCAACGGCCGTCGTGTTTCTTCAATCTCTGATCTTCTTGCTCCAGCCGCCAAATCCAGCGCCGGCGGGACCGCCTGCTCCCGCCTCCCGTGCAGTCCTCACCACCCCCTACTACTCCCACCGCCGGCCAGGGCATCCCTCTACTCACCCAGACCCCCTGTTATTCTACGGTGACGGCAGCCTCACGCCGCAGTCAATCCAGTGAACCCTCGTACTCCTCTCCGCATGGGCATCCGTTGCCTCGTCTTCCCCTTCCTAGGCCTCACCGTCGTCCACCGCCCTGGTGCTCTCCGTGCGGCGTGGTCAACGTGGTCAAGGAACGACTTCCATCGGAAGAGTACTGTCGTGGAGAGGCCGACGGCTGGGTCCACGGCAGGCGTAAGGAAGTGCCTCCTTATTATGCGGAAAATAATTATTCCTCCACCTGACAATAGGGACCCACTAGACGGGCCATCGTATTTGGCGAAAAAAAAGTTTCCCCCCTGACTGCTGGGACCCACCAGACGGGCCACCGTATTTCGCAAAAAAACGTTCCCCCCGCTGTCAGCTCGGACCCACCAAAAGTGACTCCTTATTACGCACAAAAAATGAATACTCCCCCTCCTGGTTGGGACCCACCTTGGTGGGAGGCTGACTTGTGGGCCTACTAAGTTGACGGGGACGGAGTGCTTTGTCAACATAGTCAATATGAACGATTTTAGCTCAAGTGACCGTACGATGTCCATCCAACAGCCGTAGTGCTTCTTCAACCTCTGGTCTTCCTGCTCTAGCCGCCCAAAGCAGCGTCGGTCGTGCCACATGCTCCATCCTCCCGTGGTTGGCTGTGCTGCCGCGGAGGCCTCACCGCTCCTACTATTCCCACCGCTGGCCAGACCATCCCTCTACTCACCCACACCCCCTGTTATTCTGCGGCGACGGCAGCCTCACACCGCAGCGAACCAGTGAACCGTCGTACTCCTCTACGCGTGGGCATCCACTGCCGCGTCTTCCCCGGCTCCGTGCCGTCCCCTTCCTAGGCCTCGCTGTCGTCCACCACCCTGGTGCTCTCGGCACGGCGTGGTCAACGTGGTCAAGGAACGGCTTCCATCAAACGTGGATTGTAGGTGGAGAGGTTGACAGCTGGGTCCACGGCCACAGCAAGGAAGTGCCTCCTTATTACGCGCAAAATAATTATTCCTCCACCTGACAGCGGGGACCACCGGACGGCCATCGTATTTCATGAAAAAAAAACGTTTCCCCCTGACTGCTGGGACGCACCAGCTACATCTTCGCATGCAAGGAAGTGCGTCCGGGCAAAAAAACGATTCGCCCCCCTGACTGCTGGGACCCACCAGCTACATCTTCGCACACAAGGAAGTGCCTGACAGTCGGGACCCACCTGGTCGAAACATACGTAGCGTTGTCATTCTGGTCGCGAACGTGTATGTACATACTGGTCGATGTAGAGGTGTGCACGTGTTGTAGCTGAGGCGCGCACGTAGCATGTACACGTACGTACAGCGGCCAGGGTGCAAGAAAGTAAATACGGCCACGTACGTACATACGAGCGGGGTCTCGAACGCCTACTCGCGCTTATGTATGGCCAGGGCTCGTGTACATGGCTGGGTCTGAATGGAGAAATAGTGTCGTCGTCGTGTTCATGGGGAGCCAACTGGCTGGGTCGGAACGGAGTGCGTCGTCGTGTTCATCGGGAGGGCTTGGACGGAACATCCGATGGAAACGAGGCCTGGCATACCGCAGAACGGAGGAAGCGGCCTTGTGTTCGATCGGCCACGTTTGAAACGGGATCCTGTTCATCGGGAGGGGTCTGGCGTACCACAAAACGGAGGAAACGGACCTCCTACGGTCGAAAATGGGGTCCTGTTGATCGAGAGGGGTGTGGCGTACCGCAAAACGGAGGAAAATAACTTGTGTTGGAGCGCTATGGTCAAAACAGGGGTCCTGTTCATTGGGAGGGGTGTGGCGTACCGCAAAACGGGACTCCACGGGATACTGTTCATCTCCACCGTCGACCCCCTCCAGCCTCCACGGGCTACTGTTCATCCACCGTCGACCTCCTCCAGTCGCCACCTGCGACTGTTCATCCACGGGCTCACATTCATCCGGCCTCCACCACGCGCTACTCCACCGACTATTGTTCAACCAGCCCTCTCCACGAGCTCCTATTCAACACCCCTCCACGGGCTACTGTTCATCCATCGCTCCACCGTCTATTATTCATTCTGCCCTCCACGGGGTGGTCTTGTTCATCCTGCCCTCCACGGGATCCTGTTCCTCCAGCCCCAACCGGCTCGATCGATCGGGGTCCTATTCATCCAGAGGCAACACCACGGGGTCTTGTTCATCCACCCCCACCGGAAACTGTTCATCCAAACCCCCCCAGCAACACTCACTGTTCATCCAGAGGCAACACCACGGGGTCCTGTTCATCCACCCCCACCGGGAACTGTTCATCCAAACCCCGCCAGCAACGCTCACTGTTCATCCATAGGCATCATCGATCGGCTTCAGTTAGCAGCAGTAGCGAAGGAATCGCTCGATCGGGTTCAGTTAACAGCCATCGATCGATCGCTCGGGTTCAGTTAGAGCCCAATGCCTTGCACCCACGCGCGTGCGTGTATGAGACAAATGTGCATCGCTCGGCCCCGACCACCCACCGTAACCGGGAACACCCCGATATTTTCCTCGCCCTCGCTTCTACCATGGTTTTTTCCGTCATGGACGGGCCAAAGAATGTCATGCAGCCGCGTCTCCGGCCCGCCCAAGAAGAAAAGCACATTTTCTATCATGATTTTTTGTCATAGAAGTAGGACCCCACCACATCTATGATGATACCATGTTTTTTCACAATTATTGTCATAGAAGTGTCATAAGTATGACGGAAAAAAATTCGTTTGGCCCAAAATGTCACGGATGTGTCTTTTTTTGTAGTGTAAATTGGGGGCGCCATGGAGGAGGGGCTGAGTTTTCGCGGCTCGGGAGAAGGGAGCTTCTGGGGAGAAGGTGATTTGGCACCCACGATGTATGAATGGGGGGGAATTGGGAGGGGAGTGGAACCATGTTTTATGGACGCATTTGTCTGAAATGTGAGGGGAGTTACAGTTCTACCCCTGCCTTTAGGCTTCTCGGCTTGGGTCTGTGTACTGAGGGTCGGGGATAGTAGAGTAACTTTGCTTCTCCCCAAATAGTAGGCGGGAGCGATTTCGGGTGAGGAGGTCGTGTTTTGAAATATAGTGGGCGCGAGCGATTTCGGGCGAGGAGAGCGTGTTTTGAAATAGTGGGCACAAGCTATTTCGGGCAAGGAGAGCGTGTTTTGCCGACAATGGTATATGAATTATTTGGCACATCTAATTTCGGCCAAGGAGAAGGCGTGCTTGGACGAAGTTACGAACCTACCCTCGATCTACAATGGGCCAATTGATGCGTGTCCCACATAGGACGGTAATTTCGCGTCTCCCATTTATTTGCTTGGGCGAATTCCACCGAGCAGAGGATGTTTAACGGTTCGTTCAAAATTTCGGAGAACGAGCATCCACGTCTACCTTACCAAGTCGATTCGAATCAAATTTTGAAATATTAGCTTGCCACTTCTTTTTTAGATGGAGAGATGATGCTCAGGAGTAATGTGTTTTTACATGCTCATTGCTAGCAATTTACTATATGACAAATAGTTGACCCACTAAAAAACGGGAATCAAACCCAAAATGAAATATCTCGATTCAATGAAATAGCTTGTTCACCAGGTCAAAATAGTGAACTAAATCCAAAATTGAACACCTCAATCGAGTAGCATGTTGTACAGTATTATAGTACTCCATGAACATGTTGAAAGTCAAATTAATGAACTTGTTTGATATACGCATATATCCGTTCATGTGTGGATTGCAGACAACATGTTCTCCAATTTAAATATTTGAATGCAAGTTTATATCAAAATATGGTTTATATCAGTCTTTGATGCATGAAACGCGACCTCCCCCTCTCCCGGACTCCTGCTCTCTCTCTCTCTCTCGCCGATAATCTTCAATTTTGTCGCACGCATCCAACACACAAACCTTGTTCGTCCTTGTCGCTTTCTCTCCATCTCTCTCTCTCTCTCTTTGTGCGTGTGTGTGTGTGGGGGGGGTCTTTCTAGTTCGCATGCATATATACTCCATCTATAGGTCTCTCTCGCACACTATGTATGATTCTCTACTCCAAGCTAGATATCTTGGGTGCACTCATCGTACGCACACAAATTCCTTGGCTCGTTGCCAGTAACTCTCTCACGCACCACTCTGTCGTCTCGGAGCTCTCCCCCCCTCTCTCAAACTCTCCATCTACCTGGGTGACACATACACATGCATATGTCACTCGCATTCGATAGGCCCATCTAAAACTCCACCTCTCTCCCTCGTTCTCTCTCCATCTCACACGCACACACACAATCTCATGCCTAGCTAGCCAAGTATGATGGTCTCTCACTCAATTTTAGGCACACACAATCCCCCCTATATGTATATGACTAGCTAATCTTAGTCTCCATCACAAAGATGTGCATGGTCTATCTCGATTTCTCTCGGGGCATCTTTCTATCGCGCACACACCTCCCTCGATCTCCCACCCATATTGTCCCCTCACGATCTCGAGGGGATCTCCCTATCACAAACACACCCTCTCGCCCTCCCCATGCGTCCATGTTCTCCATGTGTCCCTCTCAACCTTTGTTCCTTGTTGGCCAGACCTCTATTGGACATGTGCTATAGGGGTGTCTCTCTCTATTGCAAACAATCACACACTAGCTATCTTCGTGTATCTCCTCGCCTCGCTTTTCTATCTGAGAGATGCATGCGTGAGATGTTCGCCTAAGAAACAAAAACACACACACTCTCTCTAATTTATCGTTTGTTGTCACTTTCTCTTTCACACACATACTATTTTTGCACACTTACTAATTCTCCTTCACACGCACTTGATCTCTCTCGACTTAGGCACTCTCCCCGGTCCATAGCATATTGATTTATTGAAAATTCAAACATCACAAAGTTTGACCATGTATGTGGAGAAAAACAATTACACCTAGAACAGCAAACATATACAATTAGATTCACCATGGGATGTAGTTTCGTATCATGTATCATTGGTATTGTAGATATAAATAACATTTGTGTAAACCTGATCAAAGTTTCCAAAGTTTGACTTCTAAAAAAATTACATGCACTGCACTATCGAGCGGATGGAATATCTCTTTCAAACTTTATATCTCCCCGGTTCACACATAAACATGTCTCGCTCGCGCTATACATATAGACCCATCCAACACTCTCCGCCCTTGTTCTCTCTCTATGTGACACGCACCCCCCTAATAAGTACCATAATCCCTCACTCCATCATAGGCGGAAGCACCCCCCTAAGTATGATTATCTCTCACTAGCCATCAGGAACACACGTATTGTCTCCTTCCATCCATACATCTATCTCAATATCTCTCGGGGTATCTTCTATCATGCACACACCTTGTCACTCGATCTCCCACCCATGTAGTCCCATCACGATCTCCAGGGGATCTCTCTATGACAAACATACACTCTCTCCTCCCCATGTCTGCATTTTCGCCGTATGTCTCTCTCGACCTCTCTCCCTTGTTTCTCAGACCCCTCTTGGCCACGTGCTAGGGATCTTGCTCTCTCGGTTGCAAACAACCACACACTATCTCCTCACCTTGCTTCCGTTGTCGAAGATGCATGTGTTATATGTTTGCATAAGACACACACATTTTTCCTCGACTTCTATCGAGTGTTGTCCATGTCTCTTTCACACACGCACACACACTTTTTTTACTCACTCTTACTATTTCACTCTCTCTCTAGTTAGGGACTCTCCCACGTCCATAAGCATATGGATGTTTTGAAAAGTCAAACCTCCAAAAAGTTTGACCAGGTATATGTGGAGAAAAACATTTACATCTGGAACGATCATTAGATTCATCACAACATGTACTTACTTCATACTATCATTTATCTTTGGTATTGTAGATATAAGTAATTTCTTTATAAACTTGGTCAAAGTTTCAAAAGTTTGACTTTTAAAAGAATGTTGGAACTACATTATCGAACAGTGGGAGTAGCTCTCTCTCTCCCTCTCCTATCTCTCACGGGCCTCCCCTCTCACTCGAACACTCTATATCGACGGATTATACGCTCACTGTGTTAGCGTATAGCTCCGTATATTGTTTAGTTGACCGGTCAACCAGTCCACATGCTGCCTTGTTAGCTCGTGTTCTGTATCTTCGTGTGCTGGACCATGTGGCAGAAGGTGAAAAATAAGTAAACTAGAGGCCCATCTGACACGCGGTGAAGTAAACCAAGTTGAAACCACTCGGGGTAGCACCCCGCACGCTAGTAAATTGAGGGCGCATTCAGGACACACTTCTTCCACGTGAAGGACGCACTCGCGCACAATTCACCACTGCGCGGCGACATGCACAGAAGGACGCACTCGCGCACACCCAGCACACAACACACACAAGCACACATGTACAACGGTGTCGCCGCCGGTTGAGATGGTCGGCGAGGCAGCCAACAAGCGGAGGCGGTTCGAGCCAAAACCGCATCCGGCGAGCCTGGACTTCATCAGCAGCCTCCCCGATGACATGCTGCTCGTCATCATCGGCCTCCTCCCCACCAAACCTGTCGTGCAGACCGCCCCGCTCTCCCGGCGGTGGCGCCCCCTCTGGCGCCGCGTCCCCCTCAACCTCACCGTCGACAGCTGCTTCTGTGACGGGTATCGCAAACGCATGGCTGCAGTCTCCAAGATCCTTTCATCGCACTCTAGGCCAGCCAGACACCTTGACATCCACATGTTCAGTACCAATTGCAAGGTCCAACCCAAGTTCAACGAGTGGTTCTTATCCCCCGCCCTAGATTAGCTCGAGGAGCTCAGCTTTGAAGCTGGATGATGTCGCTCTCTGCCGCCATCCATGCTCCACCTCACACCAACGCCGCGCCGCGCCAGCTTCAGCTCCTGCTATCTTCCCCAGATTAATGTCGCGCCCGCCCTTCTTCTCCCTCAACTCAAGCAGCTCGACCTCTTCGATGTTGTCATCTCGAAGAAGGCTATGGAGCACCTGCTCCACAGCTGTACTGCGCTCGAGTACCTTCGTCTTGAGCAGATCCACGGGTTCATTAGCCTCCACATCGCCTCGACGAATCTCCGATGGATTTATGTGTCTTGCTGTCCCCGCAACAAGACATCAATTGGGAAGAGATCACTCCAGCTGTTCCATGTTATGGTCATTGAGAATGTGCCTTTCCTTGAGAGATTTCTTGTATCGGATCTAGATGCATGGTCCAACAAAAATCAGGGTCATTGGCGCGCCGAAATTGACAGCGTTGGTGCACTCGTCTCCCAAATTCTCCGAACTCTTTATTGGCTCCATAATCGTTCAGGTACAGCACTCATCTTCTTCTCCGTCTTCTTGAAATTCACATTTTCAAATTTCTTCTTGATGCATTTATGACCGTCTTCCAGAAAATGATTCTCACAAGCTTGACCCAGTCTATGCGCACAGTGAAGATCTCGGCAATAAAATCTATCGGCCCCAATCTAGATCAAGTTGTTGAATTACTTACATGCTTTCCGTGCATGGAGAAGCTACTCATCGAGGTGAAACTTCTTTCCTATTAGTAAACTGTAATCACAATGTAGTTCAATTTTTTTCGTAATTTTCCCAAATCACGATGACAAGTGTACTGTTCAAAACTGCATTTACGCACTGCAGCGAAAGAAATGTTTTTAGTATTTTTTCTCACATGATCACCTGCATCGTGTTTTTGTTGTACTACTATAGTAGCCTAGGCTAGTCATGTGGAAAGTAACTTAGACTACTCCAGTAACTCTATGGTTACCCTAAGAGAAACTACTACCTCCGTCCTGGTTTACTCTTCCCATTTTGTAGTATCAAAATTTTACCATAGATTTAACTGACAACATGTTAATGCATGTCAGTAAGAACTATATCGCTGGATTGTATTTGAACATAATTTCAAATGGTGTAATTTTTAGTGACATGCATTGGCATTTTCTTACATAAATCTATGGTCAAAATATTACACTAAATAAGAGGTAGTACAAAAGTGGGCTATAACGACCCTCCACTATGTAGGCCAAACATGCCAAATTCACTTGTATTGCATTTGGCATCGATGCTCCTCCATTTCTCACCTGGTGCCCCAATCTAGATCACCTACTTTGCTCCGGTGCCAAATTAACTCACGCAATGAAAAAACACTTGCGTGGGAGAGAGAGAGAGGACTGAGGCAATAAAAACACTTGTTTGGGAGAGTGAGAGGCTGGTGTAGTTGGTTTGATTGATTTGTTTATACATGTGGGTTTGTGTGCACAGCGGTGCCAACTCTCTCACATCGCGAGAGGGTGCCAGAATCGTTTGATTTGACATCGATGCGTATTATGTGGCATACTTTTGCTAAATATGGCATCGGCCACATAGTGGAAGGCGACAAAGGCCCAAGCTCCTCACATACTCCTAGGTAAATGAGAGGAAAGAGAAAGAGAGTGAAAAATATCACTAGCCAGCCAACCCTATCGTATGAGCGAATGATATTGGTACCTCTTTGTAACACCCACGATGCGGCTATATCTTCCAAGTGTCGGAGCATGACTTAGAGGCATAACCGCATAGTAGGCATGTCCCAAGAGGGGTAATATTTACACATCCCATGTACTGAATAAGAAAGAGATAAAGAGTTGGCTTACAATCGCCACTTCACACAATACATAAATATAGCATTACATCATCCAGATACAATCAAGGTCCGACTACGGAACCAAAATAAAGACAACCCCAAATGCATAGCTCCCCAATCGCCCCAACTGGGCACCTCTACTAATCGTCCGGAAAGGAAACATAGTAACGTCCTGAATCCTCGTCGAACTCCAACTTGAGTTCGGTCGTGTCCCCTGCACTCGCATCATCGGAACCTGCATCTGGTTTTGGTAGTAATCTGTGAGTCACGGGGACTCAGCAATCTCACACCCTCGCGATCAAGACTATTTAAGCTTATGGGTAGGAAAAGTTAGTGAGGTGGAGCTGCAGCAAGAACTAGCATATATGGTGGCTAACTTACGCAAATGAGAGCGAGAAGAGAAGCAAATCACGGTCGAGAAGCTATAAGATCAAGAAGTGATCCTAAAACTACTTACGTTCAAGCATAACACGAGACCGTGTTCTCTTCCCGGACTCCGCCGAAAAGAGACCATCACGGCTACACACGCTGTTGATTCATTTTAATGAAGTTAAGTTTCAAGTTCTCTACAACCGGACATTAACAAATTCCCATCTTCCCATAACCGCGGGCACGGCTTTCGAAAGTTCAAAACCCTGTAGGGTTGTCCCAACTTAGCCCATCACAAGCTCTCACGGTCAACGATGGATATTCCTTCTCCCAGGAAGACCCGATCAGACTCGGAATCCCGGTTACAAGACATTTTGACAATGGTAAAACAAGACCAGCAAGACCACCCGCTGTGCCGACAAATCCTGATAGGAGCTGCACATATCTCGTTCTCAAGGCGGATAAGCTAAGCGTACAGGAGCCAACGTAACCCAAGTTGCCAATGGACGACCCTGCACGGTGCTCTAGTTTGGACCAACACTCAGAGGAGCACTGGCCCGGGGGTTTAAAATAAAGATGACCCTTGAGTCTGCGAAACCCAAGGGAAAAGGCTTAGGTGGCAAATGGTAAAACCAAGGTCGGTCCTTGCTAGAGGAGTTTTATTCAAGGCAAACTGTCAAGGGGTTCCCATTATAACCCAACCGCGTAACGAACGCAAAATCAAGCAACATAACACCGGTATGACGGAAACTAGGGCGGCAAGACTGGAACAAAATACCAGGCATACGACCAAGCCTTCCACCCTTTACCAAGTATATAGATGCATTAAAGTAAACAAGATATAATAATGATATGCCAACAAATAAATATGTTCCAACAAGGAAAAAACTCCATCTTCACCTGTAACTAGCAATGCTATAAGAGGGGCTGAGCAAAGCGGTAACATAGCCCAACAACAGTTTGCTAGGAAAGGTGGGTTAGAGGCTTGACATGGCAATATGGGAGGCATGATATAGCAAGTGGTAGGTAACACGGCATAGCAATAGAGCGAGCAACTAGCAAGCAAAGATAGAAGTGATTTCGAGGGTATGGTCATCTTGCCTGCAAAGTTCTTCGAGTTGACGTAAGCTTGATCCTCGTAAGCGTACTCAACGGGTTCCTCAATCACGTACTCATCTCTCGGCTCTACCCAAAGCAAGAACACAAGCAAAGGGCCAACAATCAATCACGATGCAATGCGCAAGCAACATGATGCAAAACATGGCATGATATGAGGGATGTGATATGCAATGCATATGCGTGCTTCGCAAAGAAAAGATTGAACTAGGCATCAACTTGGCAAACCAAGAGTGCCGCTAGAAAGATGAGTTGATTTCAGTCGAAATCGATGTAAAGATCACCGGAAACGGATGCACGGTTTGCAAGTGGCAAGCAAAACAAGAATGGCACAATTCTGCGATTAACAGCACAATGCCATCTAGAATGCAACAATAAACTAAGCTACTGCACTCCAACATAACAACAAAGCACATGGCAGTGATCTACTCAAGATGATTGACAAAAGATGAACACTGAGCTATGGCTAAATCATAAAAAGACAGGTTCAAACAAGCATGGCAAAAGTGCAAAAGATATCAGCTTCACAGACTTGGAGAAAATACTAACATGTCAGGAATTAACATCAGGAAGCAATGTTTAGAGCTAGATAACAACATGCTACAGGAACATATTATGGCAAAACAAGGCATGGCATGAATCTACTAAAAGCATATAACAAAAGTCCCTTACTGACCATAAGCCAAAAAGGATCACAACATATGATGGCACCCATGTAAACATAGCATGTTTCGTTAACAGATTCAGACTTAGCAGAAAACTAGACATGGCAAAAACAGAGTTACGAAGGCCTCTTTGCGAGCTCGATTCACTCATCACAAGGCATTTCATGACAAACTAAGCATACTACCAGCAAGAATACATGATCAAGAAGCTACACAAAGCAAGAACAATCTCATAGCATGCATGGATCAACTACAACAACCTTAGCAAAATTGATTAACATGTAAACAATCTGCCAGGAACATTTTATAGCAAAAGTAGAGCAAGATTGAGTCATGCTAGGGCACTCCATAAATGCAAATAGAGGCATGGATGGATAGAGCACAACCATATGTCCAAATCATCCTTACTGAACATACTCAAATGAAGCATGGATCTCTCTGTAGCAACAAGAACACATGGCATAAAAATAACAGCAGTGCAAAGACTTAGTGAAATTCTAAGTCCTTGAAATCAGCAATATTACGAGAGCTACTTTGCATGCTTGTGCTAGTCACCACATTGATCACAAAAATACATGGCATACACCCCTGTAAAGATGGCATGTCATAGCCCAAAACACATGTAGAGCTCATGCTCATATGCAACACACAATAATCATGGCAAAAATGACAAATGCTCAAGATCCGCTAAGTAACAGCACCTAAAATTTTATAGCACTCTTGCAACAGTCATTTGGGCATTAAGATGGACTCAAACAAGCATGACACAATGGAACAAAATGAGGAGCACATCCAGAGGACCAATTTGATATATGGCACGCACAAAACGAAGCTATGGATGCAGATTATGGCATGTCGAATAGTGCTTGAAAAATATAGCAGAAAATAACTTAGGCAAAATTTCAACCTCTAGATCTAGGGTTTCGGTGGCACGCGAACCGATGTTCGCCGGATCTTCGCCGGGGAGCTTGTCGGAGTGGAGGGAGAGGGCCGGAGTGGAGGGAGATGGCCGGATCCGGGTGCGGCTTCACCGGATCTTGAGTCTCCGACGTTTAGCGGAGCCAGGGCGGCGTGCAGGGGAGCGGCGAGGTGCGGTGGTGCCGGCGGAGGCGGCGGCCGGCGCGGCGAAGGGCGGCACGCGCGGGCGCGTGCCGGGCGGAGGAAGGGCAGCGGGGCACGCGGGCAGAGTCAGGCTCCGGGGGCCGGCCGCAGGCCTGGCGGGCCGGCAGCACGGGGGCGGGGACGCTGCCACGTGGCACGGGCTAAGTGGCTCGGGGCGGCGGCGATATTTGCCCGGCGTCACCCGGACATGTCCGGCGGCGCGGAGGGGAAATCTAGGGTTTTGGACTGCGGGATTTCGCGGGGAGGCAACAATTTATAGGTAGAGGGAGCTAGGAGAGTCCAAATGAGGTGCGGTTTTCGGCCAAGCGATCGTGAATGAACGCCCGAGAGGATGGAGGGGGTTTGGTTGGGTTATTGGGCCACTTTGGAGGGGTGTTGGGCTGCAACACACACGAGGCCTTTACGGTTCCCGGGTTAACTGTTGGAGTATCAAACGAACTCCAAATGGCACAAACTTGACAGGCGGTCTACCGGTGGTGTACCAAGGCCGCTTGTCAAATCTCGGTCCATTCCGAGAAAGTTTAACACCCGCACATGAAAAGAGACAAAAGGGGGCGCCAGAGGACGT
This sequence comes from Triticum urartu, assembly GCF_056163025.1. Classification (NCBI taxonomy): domain Eukaryota; kingdom Viridiplantae; phylum Streptophyta; class Magnoliopsida; order Poales; family Poaceae; genus Triticum; species Triticum urartu. The sequence continues at coordinate 373,985,374 of NC_141874.1, forward strand.
AGGAGTGTCGGAATGCAAAACAGACAACGGGGAAAATGCTCGGATGCATGAGACGAACACATATGCAAATGAGATGCACATGATGACATGATATGAAATGCATGACATGAACAAAATGCAAAACAAAGAAAAAACCCAACCACGAGGTAATCTCATAACTTAGAGTCGAAAATGGCAAGAGTTGGAGTACAAATATGGTAAGTTACATCCGGGGTGTTACGACACTCCACCACTACGAATGGATCTCTTCCCGAGATCTAGGACTGAAAGAACTCCAGATATTCGGAACGGAGGTGGTCCTCACATTCCCAGGTGGCTTCTCAGTCGGAATGGTGTGACCACTTCACTTTCAGGAATTTGATAGACTTGTTGCAAGTCTTGCGTTCAGTTTCTTCAAGAATAGCAACGGGATGCTCATGATAAGACATGTCTTCTTGGAGATCAATCCCTTCGAAGTTGATGGTGCACTCAGGCGTCTTGAAACACTTGCGAAGCTGAGACACGTGAAACACGTTGTGCACATTTGCAAAGTTGGGTGGAAGCTTAAGTTGATAGGCAAGGTCGCCTCTTTTGCCAATGATCTTGAAAGGTCCCACGTATCTAGGGGCAAGCTTCCATTTGATACCAAAGCGACGAGTACCTTTCATTGGAGAGACGCAGAGGTAGACATGGTCTTTGATCTCGAAAGCCAAGTCACGATGCTTGCTATTATAGTAACTCTTCTGGCGCGATTGCGCGGCTTTGATATTTTCACGGATGACTTTGCACATTTCTTCAGCTTCTGTGATTAAGTCATTGCCAAGAAGTTGGCGTTCACCAGTCTCTGACCAATTAAGAGGAGTACAACACTTTCTGCCATAGAGAATCTCGAATGGGGCCTTGCCCGAACTCACTTGGAAGCTGTTGTTGTAGGATAACTCGGCATATGGAAGACAATCTTCCCACTTCATAACGAAGGAAATGACAAGCCATGAGCATATCTTCAAGAATTTGATTTACTCGCTCGACTTGTCCACTAGTTTGAGGATGGAAGGCTGTGCTGAAGCGAATGTTGGTGCCCATGGCCTTCTGGAAGGAGTCCCAGAACTTAGAAGTGAAGATGCTTCCACAATCTGAAGATATCAACTGTGGAATGCCGTGTAAAGAGACAATCCTGGAGGTATATAGCTCTGCCAACTGAGCTGCTGCGATAGATTCTTTGATAGGAAGAAAATGAGCCACTTTAGTAAGCTTGTCGATGACAACAAAGATAGCATCATTTCCGCATTTGGACTTGGGAAATCCAGTCACGAAGTCCATCTCAATATGGTCAAACTTCCATTCTGGAATGGCAAGAGGTTGGAGGAGACCAGCTGGCCATTGGTGTTCTGCTTTCACTCTTCTGCAGACATCACATTCATTCACGAACTGAGCAATCTCTCGCTTCATTCGAGTCCACCAATACGATTGCTTGAGGTCATGGTACATCTTTGTACTTCCAGGATGAATAGATAGGAGTGAATTGTGAGCCTCGTTCATAATGACTTTATGTAGATCACCCTTAGGAAAAACAATTCGATCCTCGAAGAATAGAGTATCTTTGTCATCAATGCGATAACACTTGTACTTGACAAGGATCTTGGCAATTCCATTCTTCACCTTCTTCACCATTGCATCAAGAAGTTTTGCCTCGCGAATTTGATCTTCCAAAGTAGGAGAGACTTGGAGGTTGGCAAGAAATCCTTGAGGAATAACTTGGATATTAATTTGCGGAAAGCTTCAGAAAGGTCCAGTTGGAAGGGCTTGAGAATCAAACTGCTGCAGTAAGCCTTCCTGCTCAAAGGGTCAGCAATGACATTGGCCTTTCCTGGAGTATATTCAATACTCGAATTATACTCTTGAATCATTTCGACCCAACGAGTCTGCCTGACGTTGAGGTTGGGTTGAGTGAAGATGTACTTGAGACTCTTATGATAAGTGAAGATGTCCACTTTCCTTCCCAACAAGAGATGTCTCCATGTTAAAAGAGCATGGACAGCTGCCGCCAACTCGAGGTCATGAGTGGGGTAGTTCTTTTCGTTGGGCTTCAACTGGCGAGAGGTATAAGCCACACCTTTCTTCTCTTGCATTAGCACAACACTGAGACCTTGCAGGGAGGCATCACAGAAAACTCCGAATGGTTTGGATTCATCAGGGGGAGTCAAAACTGGAGCTGTGACTAACTTCTCTTTGAGGGTGTTGAAAGCGATGTCATATTCAGGCGTCCAGACATACTTCACATGCTTCTGGAGGAGGTTGGAAAGAGGCTTCGCGATCTTAGAGAAATTCTCAACGAATCATCAACAATAGCTTGCAGGCCCATGGAAACTACGGAGCTGCTTGACATTCTGAGGCGGTTCCCAATTCACGATTGCAGACACCTTCTCAGGATTAACAGCTATGCCCTTGGCGGAGATGATATGGCCAAGGTCGATAACCTCATCGAGCCAAAACTCACACATTGAAAACTTCACATAGAATTGATGTTCTCTGAGTTTGTCCAGCACCAATCTCAAATGCTTGGCATGATCCTCTTTGTTCTTGGAAAAGACCAAAATATCATCGAGATACACCAAGACGAAATCATTTGTGTAAGGGTTGAAGATGAAGTTCATCATGCGAGATAAATGTTGGAGGAGCGTTGACAAGGCCGAAAGACATGACAGTATATTCATAAGAACCATAGCTTGTTCTGAATGCTGTCTTGGGGATATCTTGTTCACGAATGCGAATCTGATGATAACCCATATGAAGGTCAAGCTTGGAGAATACTTGGGGACCTTTGAGCTGCTCGAAAAGCTCATTGATGTTGGGAAGTAGGTACTTGTTCTTTATGGTCTTCTTGTTCAATGGGCGGTAGTCGACACAAAGTCGGTCCGTGCCATCTTTCTTCTTGACAAAAAGAACACCACAACCCCATGGAGAAGAAATTGGTCGGATCAGACCCATATGCTCTTGTACATCGAGTTGTTTCTTCAGCTCCTTCAACTCTTATGGTCCAAGCTTGTAAGGACATTTGCAAACAGGTTCCGTGCCAGGCTCAATATCGATGACGAATTCAACTGGCCGGTGAGGAGGCATTCCTGGAAGCTCTCCTGGAAAGACGTCTTGATATTCACAAACGACTGGAATCTGAGAGATGGCATTCAACTCGCCCTTCTCATTGAGAGAAAACAGTCGAATGGTATCGTCACGAGTGGCATAGATGATCACATCCTCAGACGAGTGTGTCAATTGAATCAACCTGGCAGCACAATCAAGCTGATCCTTGTGCTTATAAAGCCAGTCCATGTCGATAATTAGATCAATATTGGAGTCACCAAGGACCATTGGAGAAGACAGAAATCTATAGTCACCCATCTCGATAGAAACATTCGGGATCATCGTGGTAGCCCTCATAGACTTGGCCGGAGAAACCACTCCCATGGGTTTACCCAACATTTCCGAAATGAAGTCATGCTTTCAAACAAATGATCTTGACTTGAAACAATGCAATGCACCAGTATCAAAAAGGACTTTTGGAGGAATATCATTAATGGGAAGATTACCCATGATCACTTCTGAAGAGTCCTCTGCCTGAGCTGCATTCATCATGTCGACCTTTCCAAACTTGGAATTATGCTTGACCACTGCATTGCTAACAGATCTCACAGGAGGAGGAGGCGTAAGGCACCTCTGGTTGAAGCATTTGTTCGCATAGTGCCTTTTCTGCTGACATTTGTTGCAAGTAACCTCTGAGAGCGGACGGTGATAAGAAGCACTTGACCTTGGAGCATGAGACAAAGCTTTGTTCTGATAGCCTGGGTTGGGTGGGTGGGAAGATCCATTGCCACCTTTACTCTTCTGCTGATAAGGCTGGCGTAAGGGAGGAGGAGGAGGCAACCAGAACTTTTGCTGCTTAGCTGCCACTTGAGTTGAATAAGAAGAAGGAGTTGCATCCCTGACTCTCTTCTTGGAAGCATCGCACTTGATCTGAGCAGCTTCTTGCTTTAGTGCCATGTTGTAGAATCCATCATACTTGGTCGGCTCAAAAAGCACGAGAGCTACTTGCAGATCTTCTCTGAGGCCATCTCTGAATTGATAAATCATGCTCTTCTCGACAGGGACGTCTTGTTTGGCGAAGCGAGCGAGCCTCTAAAATAGGATGTTGTATTGGTAAACAGACATACTGCCTTGCTTCAGATTGCGGAACTCCTCGCGCTTACTCTCAGCAACACTTTGAGGAATGTGGTGAGCTTTGAAGTCTCGGCGGAAATCATCCCAGGTAATCACACGACCTCCTCTAGAATCTTTGTATTGTTGATACCACTCAGCAGCTTGGTCTTTGAGTTGGAACGAAGCAAACTTGATAGAGTCCTCAGGCCTGACGTTGCTACACTCAAAATGTTTGCAGATATCCACGAGCCAATTTTCAGCGTCTGTGGCCTCGACACAGTTACCGAAGGACTTCGGCTAGTTTGCGAGGAACTGGTTGAGGGTAGCAAACTAAGCTTGATTGTTGCCTTGGCCATGATTTCCTTGGTTACGCTCTTGCAAGAGTTGCAAAAGCATCTGCGTGTTGGTGTTGGTGGCAGCCATGACAGCTTGCCATGCCTCCAGAGGTGGAGGTGGTGGCGGAGGTTCCGAATTTTGACGCGTTGGAGGAGCCATCCTGAAGAAGTTGACATCCGTTAGCATCTTGAAAGACATATATTTGAGCTGAATCAATGGATCGAAATTGCAACATATAGCCTTAACATTCGAACAAGGATGAACGAATAAATTCCAAAGTAAATGATCACACTTCCATAAAGTTGAGAAGCCACTTAGATAGATATAGATGAATGAAACAACAAGGTACGGATATGAACAAATAATTGGTAAGGATTACCCAATCACAAACCAAATATCTGCGGGAAGAAATACTAGAGCTACATGAATTCCCACCTATGAAACTCCCGAAACTTTCTGTTTATGCAATCGGGTGTTGGGGATACAGGGGAAGCATAATATCTCACCCAAATCTAGCAAATCCTACATCCAGCTGTATCCATCCTTCAACACATAACCAAGAAACCTTCAGAAATCATTTACCTCAACCTTCAAAAAGCATCCGTTATACGTGTTATGGCAATACTCCCGAACTCCCGCCCTAGTACTGGGTGGCGTCGAGGTTATCTCACCAACAACTGCATAAAGGAGATTTTCGATGTCGGTGAACTCAGATATTCCAGAACTGCAACGATCAAATTGTGATGACAACACCTCGGAGCTCAACTCCCCGGGACACTGCCACAACCCCTAAATGTCAGGAGGCACCGAGAACAATGTTCTCGTCACAAAACCATTGAACCGATTCCAAGATACCCGCGTGATCCTAAATTTTTTTTAGTGAAATTTGAGAAGAGAAGAGTCAAAACTCTACACCAGGAGGCCTCACGAGAGCGACGAAGGGACTAAGGAGTAAAAAGAATCCTACTCTCCGATATATATAATCCTATAAGACTCAAAACATTTTTCTAGACTCAGCAACGCCAGCAATTTGATAAAGCAAGGGGCTCCTAAGTCGGGGAAGGCTCTGATTACCAACTTGTAACACCCATGATGCGGCTATATCTCCCACGTGTTGCAGCACGACTTAGAGGCATAACCACATAGTAGGCATGTCGCAAGAGGGGTAATCTTTACACAACCCGTGTACTGAATAAGAAAAAGATAAAGAGTTGGCGTACAATCGCCACTTCACACAATACATAAATATAGCATTACATCATCGAGATACAATTAAGGCCCGACTACGGAACCAAAATAAAGACAACCCCAAATGCATAGATCCCCAACTGGGCTCCTCTACTGATCGTCCGGCAAGGAAACATAGTAACATCCTGAATCCTCGTTGAACTCCCACTTGAGTTCGGTCGCGTCCCCTGCACTGGCATCATGAGAACCTGCATCTGGTTTTGGTAGTAATCGGTGAGTCACGGGGACTCAGCAATCTCACACCCTCGCAATCAAGACTATTTAAGGTTATGGGTAGGAAAAGGTAGTGAGGTGGACCTGCAGCAAGCACTAGCATATATGGTGGCTAACTTACGCAAATGAGAGCGAGAAGAGAAGCAAAGCATGGTCGAGAAGCTATAAGATCAAGAAGTGATCCTGAAACTACTTACGTTCAAGCATAACACGAGACCGTGTTCTCTTCCCGGACTCTGCCGAAAAGAGACCATCACGGCTACACACGCTGTTGATTCATTTTAATTAAGTTAAGTTTCAAGTTCTCTACAACCGGACATTAACAAATTCCCATTTGCCCATAACCACGGGCACGGCTTTCGAAAGTTCAAAACCCTGCAGGGGTGTCCCAAAATAGCCCATCACAAGCTCTCACGGTCAACGAAGGATATTCCTTCTCCCAGGATGACCCGATCAGACTCGGAATCCTAGTTACAAGACATTTCGACAATGGTAAAACAAGACCAGCAAGACCACCCGCTATGCCGAAAAATCCCGATAGGAGCTGCACATATCTCGTTCTCAGGGCACACCGGATAAGCTAAGTGTGCAGCAGCCAACGTAACCCAAGTTGCCAAGGGACGGCCCTGCACGGTGCTCTAGTTTGGACCAACACTCAGAGGAGCATTGGACCGGGGGTTTAAAATAAATATGACCCTTGAGTCTGCGAAACCCAAGGGAAAAGGCTTAGGTGGCAAATGGTAAAACCAAGGTCGGGCCTTGTTGGAGGAGTTTTATTCAAGGCGAAATGTCAAGGGGTTCCTGTTATTACCCAACCGTGTAAGGAACACAAAATCAAGGAACATAACACCGGTATGATGGAAACTAGGGCGTCAAGAATGGAACAAAACACTAGGCATAAGGCCGAGCCTTCCACCCTTTACCAAGTATATAGATGCATTAAAGTAAACAAGATATAATAATGATATCCCATCAAATAAAGATGTTCCAACAAGGAACAAACTCCATCTTCACCTGCAACTAGCAATGCTATAAGAGGGGCTGAGCAAAGCGGTAACATAGCAAAACAACGATTTGCTAGGAAAGGTGGGTTAGAGGCTTGACATGGCAATATGGGAAGCATGATATAGCAAGTGGTAGGTAACGCGGCATAGCAATAGAGCGAGCAACTAGCAAGCAAAGATAGAAGTGATTTCGAGGGTATGTTCATCTTGCCTGCAAAGTTCTCTGAGTTGACGTAAGCTTGATCCTTGTAAGCGTACTCAATGGGTTCCTCGATCACGTACTCGTCTCCCGGCTCTACCCAAAGCAAGAACACAAGCAAAGGACCAACAATCAATCACGGTGCAATGCGCAAGCAACATGATGCAAAACATGGCATGATATGCGGGATGTGATATGCAATGCATATGCGTGCTTCGGAAAGAAAAGATTGAACCAGGCATCAACTTGGCAGACCAAGAGTGCCGCTGGAAACATGAGTTGATTTCGGTCGAAATCGATGTAAAGATCACCGGAAACAGATGCACGGTTTGCAAATGGCAAGCAAAACAAGAATGGCACAATTCTGCGATGAACAGCACGATGCCATCTAGAATGCAACAATAAACTAAGCTACTACACTATGACATAACAACAAATCACATGGCAGTGATCTACTCAAGATGCTTGACGAAAGATGAACACCGAGCTACGGCTAAATCACACAAGAGCAGGGTCAAACAAGCATGGCAAAAGTGCAAAAGATATCAACTTCACAAACTTAGAGAAAATACTAACATGTCAGGAATTAACATCAGGAAGCAATGTTTAGAGCAAGATAACAACATTCCATAGGAACATATCATGGAAAAACAAGGCATGGCATGAATCTACTCAAAGCATATAACAAAAGTCCCTTACTGACCATAAGCCAAAAAGGATCACAAGATATGATCGCACCCATGTAAACGTAGCAAGTTTCGTTAACAGATTCAGACTTAGCAGAAAACTGGACATGGCAAAAACAGAGTGACGAAGGCATTGCATGATAAACTAGGCATACTACCAGCAAGAAGACATGATCAAGAAGCTACACAAAGCAAGAACAATCTCATAGCATGCATGGATCAACTACTACAACCTTGGCAAAATTGATTAACATGTAAACAATCTGCGAGGAACATTTTGTAGCAAAAGTAGAGCAAGACTGAGTCATTCTAGGGCACTCCATAAATGCAAACAGGGGCATGGATGGATAGAGCACAACCATATGTCCAAATCATCCTTACTGAACATACTCAAAAGAAGCATGGATCTCTCTGTAGCAACAAGAACACATGGCATAAAAATAACTGCAGAGCAAAGACTTAGTGAAATTCTAGGTCCCTGAAATCAGCAATATTACGAGAGCTACTTTGCATGCTTGTGCTAGTCACCACATTGATCACAAAAATACATGGCATACACCCCTGTAAAGATGGCATGGCATAGCCCAAAACACACGTAGAGCTCATGCTCATATGCAACACATAATAATCATGGCAAAAATGACAAATGCTCAAGATCTGCTAAGTAACAACACCTATCATTTCATAGCACTCTTGCAACAGTCATTTGGGCATTAAGATGGATTCAAACAGGCATGACACAATGGAAAAAAATGAAGAGCCCATCCAGATGAACAATTTGATATATGGCACGCACAAAACGGAGCTACGGATGCAGAGTTATGGCATGTCGAATAGTGCTTGAGAAATATAGTAGAAAATGACTTAGGCAAAATTTCAACCTCCAGATCTAGGGTTTTGGTGGAACGTGAACCGATGTTCGCTGGATCTTCGTCGGGGAGCTTGTCAGAGTGGAGGGACATGGCCGGATCTGGGCGCGGCTTCGCCGGATCTTGAGTCTCCGGCGTTTAGCGGAGCCGGGGCGGCGTGGAGGGGAGCGGCGAGGTGCGGTGGTGCGGGCGGAGGCGGCGGCCGGCGAGGCGAACGGCGGCGCGCGCGGGCACGAGCCGGGCGGAGGAAGGGCGGCGGGGCGCGCGGGCGGAGCCGGACTCCGGGGGCCGGCCGCGGGCCTGGCGGGCCGGCGGCGCAGGGGCAGTGGCGCTGCCACGTGGCGCTGGATGAGTGGCTCGGGGCAGCGGCGCGATTTGTCAGGTGTCGCCCGGACGTGTCCGGCGGCGCGGAGGGGAAATATAGGGTTTTGGACTGTGGGATTTCGGGGGGAGGCAACAATTTATAGGTAGAGGGAGCTGGGAGAGTCCAAACGAGGTGCGGTTTTCGGCTACGCGATCGTGATCGAACACCCGAGAGGATGGAGGGGGTTTGGATGGGTTATTGGGCCACTTTGGAGGGGTGTTGGGCTGCAACACACACGAGGCCTTTACGGTTCCTCGGTTAACCGTTGGAGCATCAAACGAACTCCAAATGGCACGAAACTTGACAGGCGGTCTACCGATGGTGTACCAAGGCCGCTTGGCAAATCTTGGTCCATTCCGAGAAAGTTTAACACCCGCACACGAAAAGAAACAAAAGGGGGCGCCCGAGGACGTAGGAGTGTCGGAATGCAAAACGGACAACGGGGAAAATGCTCGGATGCATGAGACGAACACGTATGCAAATGAGATGCACATGATGACATGATATGAAATGCATGACATGAACAAAATGCAAAACAAAGACAAAACCCAACCACAAGGGAATCTCATAACTTAGAGCCTAAAATGGCAAGAGTTGGAGTGCAAATATGGTAAGTTACATCCGGGGTGTTACACTCTTGATGACACGGCAATCTTATAGAGCCAGCTGCTCTAATATATTCTGTTCTTTTGCAGATAAAAAAGATCCGAAAGTGGAAAATGTGCTGCACTATAACAATCTCATCGAATGCGTTGATCTCCATCTTACAGAAATTGATTTGATCGACTACCGAGGCATCACATCAGAGATTAAATTGGCCAAGTTCTTTGTTCTGGAGGCAAGTGTGCTCAAGGTAATGAGGTTTGGCATTCTCTGGTGCAATAATGAATGGCGTGCTGATCACCGCAAGCGTCTAAGCCTAAATGACAAAGTCTCCGCAAAAGCTGAATTTGTTTTTGAAACATCAAGTGGATAGAGACTCGAAAACATATTTGCCCATTAGTGACTTGTCAGGGCGGTGGATTTTAGTTTGTATGATAATGCTGCATCCACCTAAAGTAACGAAAGTTCTTACGTAAACTTCCTAGTAATTCCCTCTTCGTAGGTGCAGCATTACTCCTAACATTTGTAATATCAGTTTGAAACTTGTAATATTGTCGTGTCCTATTCCTGCGTTTTCAAAATCCAGCGAATCAAACAGGTCCTGAGTTGGTGATGATGTTGTGCCTGCCATCTTTCACCAATAGCCGTCGGATCTAGATCTGACGCATACAAACCAAACTTCTTCAGTTTTGCAAAAAGATGTCCGCACTTGTTCCCTATTTACAAACAACTCCTTGTCTCTCACAATCAGCCTTATCTCCTCCCCACCACATCTGGAAGGCCATGGAAAAATCTGGCGCGATGGCCGCTGCCGGCGCCATCCACCCCCAATCATGGTGTTCCGTGCAATGCACAGGCATGTACGCACGGGAAATTATGTCGAACACGGCTAGTTGTAAGCAGGCTAGGTCTACAACCATGATGATAGTGACTACAGATGGTGAGGCTGACTATGGTATGCCAAACACAGCGCCTATACTCAGGTGTCATCTCCGGCGTAGGGTCTTGTCACTTCACTGTGAGGAGCAGCACGTAATAATTTGACCAACGGGTAGTAGAGTACTACAACATTGGTAGTACTACTACTAGTACTAGCACCACCGTCTGGATTTAGTAGTACTACCACGTCCATATGGATTTAGTATTTGACTAGCAATATCTAGTAATGCATGTCACAAAAAATGTACTACTCCCTCTGTAAATAAATACATGGTGTATTTTTTTATTCCTATCGGTGAGATGACTTAATGTCTTTTTGCTACTTAATAGGATTACATGCAATGAACTAACCACCGCATGTGATGTTTGGTAGTCTCAAGTCATTCAAATCATGCATGGCCCACATCTCTCATTGGTTGATATGTCACGAAGTAAGAAACGAGGAGGGAGTTAATGTACCATGCCTAAGTGTTTTGGGATTATTTGGTTTCCGTAAGGTGACTTACACAAAATTTTTGGTTACTTGCATTAACATTTTATTAGTTAAATCAAATGTCAAAACTTGGCGCAAAATGCAAAGGGGACCAATAAACCAGTAAACATCAAAGTTCTCTCGTTTGGCCCCAACTAGAGGTCCGGTGAGATGACTATACTACATCGGCACTGAGGGGGACGCAACTTCATTGACTTACTGCACCTGCCTTTGGGTGTATGACACGTGGGCCCAACGGGTGGATGGCCAACCTGTCATACAACCAAAGGCAGGTGTAGTAGAGGGGCGAGGAGTAGATGGAGAACTCACACGTGAATTCAACACAGTCTGCACTTCTCATATAAATGCTCCCGCCAGTCCAATCTACGAAATCCTACACACCTACGCACCCAAGGGCAAGAGTGATCACTCCAATCTCAAGATCAGTTGACTAGAAGCTAGACCCATGGAGGCGATAAACGCGAGCATCAGCTGGCTGTGCCAGATGGTCCATGATGCCGGCCTGCGGCCCGGCACCGAGGAACGTCTCCAGGGCGAGGGGCCGCTTGGACGATAGCTTCGTCTCCTCGTTCAACGAGGTCCTCGTCGGCTTCCTCGACAAGTTCATCATCATCAAGAAGCTCGCGGACGACCTTGACGTACGCCTCCAGCCCATGCACCCAGGCTCTGCAATGCCTGCCACCCTCAACGGCCTCTATGGTGACAACCTCTTTGACGCACTGGTGGCCCTGCGACTGCCCGCTGTCGTGCCAGAGAATGTCTACCTCGAGGTTGCGCTCGCCGCGCAGCGCCTGGCGTAGCAAGACACCACCGACATAATCACCCATGTCTGCGTGCAAATCGTCCACAAAGACTACTACATGCAAGAGGAGGACGATAGGACACTGGCCTTCTTGGACCGCAGGGAAACCTTGGACGACATTGTTCAGAAGCACGTTGAGCTTGCCGCCAATGCCGCTGCTCCTCACCCGTCGGTTTGTGACCCGGAGCACTAGCGCGTGAGGATGTCATTGATGGACCCGTATGTATCTTTATCTTTCCGTCAAATCCATGTAGTAATATATGGTACTACTAGTAATTATCTTACCTTTCGCATCAACTTCATAATTTTCGTACGTACTCCATGCATGAACCGTGCCAGAACCAAACTTCTTATTACTCCAGGGAAAATCATTATTTCTGTCTATCGGTCGCGCCATGGAGCAGAACCAAAGTTTACAAGTTACAAGTTCAAAAGGAAAAGCCTGGCGTGTTCGCGTTGCACCCCACCACGGTTGGTCCGGCACACCTCTCAAGGGGGAATGCGTGTTGTGTTGCCTTTTCACTTACAAGTGGGACTGCAGTTGAGCAAACCGACTATTGGCAAACCCCCACCCCGCCCACCGCGCGATGGCTGAGAAAACAGGAGGGAGAAGAGATGGCTGTAGCATGGACTCCAAGAAAATTGGTGTCGGATGGGACTTGTGTGGGTGGCGTGTGTCGTACTGCTAGACATGAATGCTAGTTATGGCCCATGGCACCCCACTATATCAAGGTGCTGGTTACAGAGAACAAATTTCCTGGAGTCCATGCTCATCCCTCCTCTATCTCTCTTCTCAGCCAGCCAGCAAACACGCGGAGCCCATCGTCTGTTTGCTCATATGTGGTCCCACATGTCGGTGAAACGCAAGAGGACCCACTGAACCTGCACATCTTTCACCTCGACGGTCTAGTGATGAAAAACAAATCCAATAAATATATTTGGTGGCCGCTTTCGGAGTTACTCAAGAGTAGTAAGATTCTATTTACAGTTTAACCCAAGATGCACATCACGTGGCTTCAACTACCACTTTATTTTCTTGCATGACACGACCTGGATGTGATAGAGGCGAGGGTCCCGATCTTTCGATGAGATGATAACTATCGATTTGGTGGAGACGACTTTGACAATCCGACTACAAACGTGCACGACGTTGCGCCTTAGCAATCGCTAAACCAATCTCCTGAGGTCACTGACGATGCCGGAAGCACGGTCAGCCTGACCATGAAGGTCTATTCCTGCAGGCAATCGAAGAACGAGCAAGAATATGATAAAGCAATCTGAATATTGCAAATATATATGAGGTATTGATAATGGTGGGGATCCATAAGCGGTCTTTGTCTGGTCGTTGGACACAAACGAAGTACACGAAGTTGCAATGGCTAACTTTTAACTAAACAAATCCCCAGGAAAAAGCTACTAGATGGATCTACTTATATAGCAGCAAGGGGTGGCGGCCAAGGAGGTGGGAGGACGTCCCAAGGCAGCCTAAAACTAACCCTAGGTCGTACAAGGCTCATGGGCCCAAGTGGAGGTGATGCAACACCTTTGGGCTTGTAGTTTGACTCGGATTCTGCTGCAACGTCAGATTGTTTCATCCGTAACTCAACGCTCCGGACGAATTTGAAGGTGAATCCAATTGGGTTGGAAAGAGCACGAAATCGAGTTTCCAACAAAAAAAGAATCACCCAATTCGGAGTCCGTATGAAAAAGTTGTTGGCGTTTTGAGTCAGGTATGTCTGTGTAGTCCGAATCTGAATCCAGAACGTGAAAGACTTGGACTCTATCTTCTCTTGGCCCAAAAGTGACGTGAGGGGACTTTTTGAACACAACATAAACTTCTCCTTTTCCCTTATCTTCATATGTGGATTGTACAAATGTCCCATACACCTGCAATTAGACAAAACACAAAAGTTTGTGAAGTATTTTTGTTCTGTATAACATAAATGGATTATTGAATAGTTTGCATTAGAAATCACCTGACAAATATGCATGTATGCAATATTTTTGGTCGTATCCAAGGTAGTCATGTCCTCATTAGGATGGTGGATGTCCCACGTGTCTGCAAAAGGAGGAAGAACTTGACCAAATCTTCGGTTGTGCTCTCGGATTAGACTAGTTGTGCTAACTTAAAATTTTATTGTGTAGAATGGATGCAAGTTTTGGTATTGGGAAGAAGAGTACAAAGATATATTGATAGAGCGCAATTTAGTAGATCTTCTAGCACTTTTAGCTAGCATAGAGGCTAGAGATGAGACTAGTGCACTTGTTGATACAATAGAGGCTAGACACGTCTACTTATTTACACCCGAAGAAGAAAGAAGCACGCAAGATCGAGCCTCCGCAGATCAACAATGAATGCATCGAGAAGGCACTAATCCAACTTATAGGAGCAGTTATGGAAGTTGGATATCTTCTAAAATGTATTCTTGTGGTTCTTGTTTTCTTTGGTCTTGCTTTTCTAGTCAAAATTTTGGTGATATATTTCCATGTACCAAAAAATCAATGATGAAAAAAAGATATGTGTTTGCAAAGAAAAATGTACACGACCGGGATGCATCCGCGCGTTCGGCACACGACCACCGCATCCGAGAAATGGCCCGGACACGACCCCATTGCCCTACCCAAATGGACAGAATCCAGGAAAAGCGGAGGTCCATTTGGGGTCGTGCGTTGGAGTTGGCCTTACAAGTGGGACCACCGTTGAGGAAACCGACTATCGGAAAACCCCCACCTCGCCTGCCTCGCGATGGCTGAGTTAGCAAAACGACGAGGTTGAAGAGATTGATGTAGCATAGACTCCAAGAAATATGGTGTCAGATGGAAGTCGTGCTGGTGGCATGTGCCGTACTCCTAGACGTGAATGCTTGTTCTGGCCCATGCCACCCTACTACTCCTACAACTTATAGTAGTAGTAGTATCGAGGATTCGAGGTGCCGGTTATGTACAGCGAACACATTAACATATATACCACCTCACACTGTGGCCAAATTTCCTGGAGTCTGTGCTAGGTTAAAAAGTGTTCTTTGTGAGGATGGGTGGCTGGTCTCAAGTTTAAAAGTTGTTGTATTACGTACATAGACGTAGAGATAGTGCAACATGTGAAGCTAGTACAAATAGTGTATTATTGTTGATTGGCCTCATCCGATAACCTGTTGCAATGCATGTACAATTATGTATTCAGAAAATATTTTTTTGCCTCATCGCAGCACCCACTCAGAGAAGCAACTCGAAAGCCATTCATAACTTTAGTAAGTTTATCCCAGGCATATCATTTTATTACATACAACAGGTCATCAACCCACAACGACAATGAGGATACATTATAAATACTAAAGTTTTCGTCACACAACAAATAAAAAGCAATGAAATGAACTTCAACTCAACCAATCCTCGGTGTTGGAAACGCTTGCTTTGAACCACTGGCGATTCTTTGGGAAGAGCCAGCTACTGTCAATCTCAAGACTGTCGGCGTTCTGGGAACGGGGGTCCCCAGACTTGCCTGCCTGCGGCCTGCGGCGTGGCTCAAAAGGGGGCCCAGCGCGGCCCATCTTCACCAACACAAACCCAAGACCATCGCGAGGGGCCAAGCCTCGCGGCATGGACGACGTGGAGCTTCCTCAGGCACGGCCTCGTCAGGCTGGCTCACGAGGAGGCGAAGAGATCAAGGCGGGGTACCTCACGAGGTGCCCGTGACGCAAGCCATGACGACCGAGGGCGCCAGGCGGGTGCCAGCCCGCGCAGTGTCCTCCTTTCCTCTTTGGTGCAAAGGGGGAAAGCTCAGCCGCGGAGTATCGAGGCATCAGGCAAAGGTTGCCATTTCGGTACAACGAGACCAAGTCCAGGAGGACTACGAGACGGAGGTCACCGTGGAGCCCAAGACGGCATCATCACCAGAGCTTTGCGCAGGCGAAGACTACTTTTGTCAGGATAGCTAGTACTTGTTGTCCCCCTTCAAATTAGCCCGCCATTGTGGGCTCCCTTCCCGCTCGATATTTGGGAAGAGGACCAGGGCCCCTATAAATAGGACCAGCCACCCGCTAGACAGAGAGAGGACGGACCGAGGGCAAAAAGAAAAAAAAGAGAGAGAGAGAGAGAGAGAGAGAGAGAAGGGCGACTGAGCTCCTCCCGGCAGTTCATCGCACCAGCCAAGAACAGACCCTCGCGAGGCTGTTTTTCCTTGTATTGTTCATCATCATCAGCCCAAGATGCAATCCACCACACCACACACTGGAGTAGGGTATTACACCACAACGGTGGCCCGAACCAGTATAAACCCTGTGTCTCTTGTGTTGTTCTTTCCTTAGTTTAGATCCTAGCAAGGCAGAGGGGTGCAGGTAGGTAGGAGACGAAAGCTCCGCGCGCACCCTAGTGTTCGAACCTCAAGGGTCTGCCGGAACTCGAAATCCGACAGAGACCAACGCTGGACTGATCATCCAGGCTGAAGCAGCCTACTATATCATGACCAGGGTAGGGAACCACCGCAATGTCCGACATATAGATACAGTTGCTTCTCATAAATGGTAGTAACGTTGTGTCAATAGCATTTCGATCGCCTTTCACCATCATTGGATAGTTTTGTCCAAGGAAGAGCGAGTTTTCTCCAAGACTATCAATACTGTACTAGGGAGAAGGTGTTGGCGCTAGCACACTAGTATCCATCCCGAATACCATGCAACGGGTGTTGGAATAGGTTCGGAGAGTGCGACCATGGGAGACAATACCTGCTACCTCAGTAGTAACATCACCAGTGGGTTGTATACAGACAAGAAGGGGTGATCCATCAGAATTATTTGCCAGCCGCCAGTGAGCATATGGGCCATGCTCGTCCTCATGCTCGTGATCATCACCATCGTCATCACCCCTTGGTTATAAATTTTTTCAAGTATAGGTGGTGGAATGTTCACAGGACCTTGGAAACACAAGAAGAAGGTTAATTAGTAGAGAAGGGAAACTTGCTAACTCGCATGCATGTGGATGAAACAATTATAATTACGATGGAAGACAAACGTACCGAAACTACGAGGATCCCATGCAAAAACAGTGCCACGAGTGGTGGCAGCAAACACAAGACCCTCGTAATGAATTGCATCACATTACACATCCGTGTATAGAAACTGATTTTTGAGCAATATCCATCCAGTCGAACAACGAAGGACGGCAACAAGCTTGTCAAAGATAGCAACAACTTGATAGTTCTTGTAATTCCCAGAGCGATTGGGAACTCGACAAATTGCTATCTTCCGTAGACGACAGTCACCATGATCGTATTTGAAAGTATGTAGATCATCTGTGAGCTCAACCTCAGGGCACTCAGAGATTTTTGGAAGTAGAATCCACTGACGAGTGTACACATTCACAAGTTCCCACTCGCAATTGTACCCAATGTAAACAACTCAAGCTCCATTTCTGCCAGCCCAGGCCTTACCCTGAAGCGATGGCACCTTGACATCACACGTATCGTTATCAAGCGGCATCAACTTGCACAAGGCGAGGCCTCCGTCATCCGCGCCCATGCGAACAAGCTTATAGCGAAGAAGATAAGGGAGATCAAACCGCTCCTGGACCCTTAGGTTCCTTGTAATGATGTTATTAGTTGAGTCGAGAATGGTCTTGAACAAACCTGTCATGCTAGTCGAGGTGATGACGTCGCACCGATCTATGAGTTCCCCTACCATGTCATCTTTCAGATCGGGGCAAGAATAACAGGGTCGTTTCCGGCTTGTTCCCTCCATGGAGAAGATGATCGAACAATGGCAGAGGGAAGGGTGAAGGCAAATGGAGGAGGGAGGAATAGCGTGCGACAGCAGTTCCAAATCGCGAGGGAAAGGCGAAGAGTCGGTGGACGGTTGCCAGTTTGCCAAAGTACACAAAGAGGCGCCTCGGCCTACACGTCCTTTCAGAAATTGTACAAAATGACTCGCCGTCGTCTCACTGATATGTTGGAATGGGACCACATGTCAACGAAACATGGTGTGTAATTTCTCGTGCAAAATGCGATCTGGCTGCGTGGCCCGAGGTGCCGTATTAGTTATCGACCTTTATTTTTTAACATACAATCTGAGTGGATAGCTCCTGTGTTCATCACACATGAGCTGATATATAGGTGGGCTAGGTGGGCAGGCGGCAACAATCTAATTTCTAAAAGAGTTGATCTCGAAAAAAGAGTTGATCCAATGCTTGGTTTTGTTTGGATATTCCAACTATGACCATTGGATAGAGTGAATCAATGGCTTACGTCAAAGTTATTCTCATACTATAGTATGGTATAGAACGTGGAGAGATTTGGTTGATTTTATATTGCTGAATAATATAAAATATTATGAGTGCAGATGCTCCACCCCGAGGTTTGTTGCTCCTTCTCGGTCGCCGGGAATCTATGTTCTTCCACTCTTTCGTCTAAGATATGAGCTTTGTTCATCCTTTTGCCGACACGCGGGACATCTATATACCTCCAATTTACAAAATCATACTATATGCCTCCATGACACGTGGGACATCTAGCATCAAGGTGGCGTGTCATGCAAGAAAATGGAGATATGCAGTGCGTAAGTGAGTCGTGCACTTCGATGGCACCTAGCACTACTACGCAATATTTTTCTCCTTGATGGCACATGAATAGTGCACGTACTCAATGACAGAGGACGGGATGGTAGCCATGGACATGGTCGGCCCTTTTTAAAGAGAGTACTAATAAATAACTTTGATGTGTCCCGTCAACTCACAGAACGACGAGAAGCTTTCTTACTACGCCTTCTCCCTCGCCAACGTGTGCACGGTGGCTCGCAGCACGAGGAGAAACTTTTGCTTACAAGCGATGGAGGTGCAGTAGTTCATTTGGTGTCAGATTGCCAGAAGTACTACTGTAGTACCATCATTATTGTTTGACTTCCGGAAGAGGAGAAGAGCCAAGCGCAAGGTCACCTACCAACCTAGTATAGTACTACTATAGCCAACGTTGGTCCACCTTTTTAGAGCATGGTTAATTAATATAGGGGGCTCTTGCAGCGGCACATCATTTAGAGCAAGTACTCTCTTCGTAGGAACAAAGGAAGTGAAACAAAAGTTGGAGTGAATGCTAGATTGCCAATTAAAACATGATTACATAGGAAAAAATCCTATAGCATTCTATCCGATGAATCAAACGACCAATGTAGGAAAATTATGAGGGGGTCTCTCCAACAGTGTTCCTCGGCTCGCACCTAGCATCACGGTGGTAGAACTTGGAGTCATTCATCTGGCACACGTGGCATCTCAGATCTGGACACAAGGTGACGCGACCTCTCACTTCCTCTGCCATTTGAAGCGGCGCGCCGGTGGAGGGCTAGCATACTCCAATATTAGGTTGGCTCTATGTGATGTGGCAACTTCATATACTAATCGGATGCTGGCTATACTACTACGGTACTCACACTCCAAGAAGTGACTCGAAAACCATTCATAAATTGAGTCTATGACATGCATTTGCAAATGTACCATTCATTACATACAACAAGTCATCAACACACAACGACAATGAGGATACATGTTGGATTATAGATTATTTCCAACGAAACATTCTAGCAAATACTGAAGTTTTCATCACACAACAAATAACAAGCAATGAAATGAACTTCAACTCAACCAATCCTCGGCGTTGGAAACGCTTGCATTGAACCATACGTGCTCTGGGAAGGGCCAGCTATTGTCAATATCGAGAGCAACGCAGGACTAATCATCCAGGCTGAAGCGACATATATCAAGACCAGGGTAGGGAACCACCACAATGTCCGACGTATAGATACAGTTACTTCTCATAAATGGTAGTAACATTGTGTCAACAACAGCCGGATCGCCTTTCACCATCATTGGATAGTTTTGTCCAAGGAAGAGCGAGTTTTCTCCAGGACTATCAGAACTGAACCAGGGAGAAGGTGTTGGTGCTAGCACACTAGTATCCACCCCGAATACCTTGCAATGGGTGTTGGAATAGTTCCGGAGAGGGCGACCATGGGAGATAACACCTGCTACCTCAGTAGTAATAATCACAGTGCCCTATATACGGATAAGAAGAGGTGATCCATCGGAATTAGTTGCCAGGCGCCACTGTGTATATAAGTTCTGCTCATCCTCATGCTCGTGATCATCACCATCGTCATCTCCCCCTTGGTTATAAAATTTTTCAAGTATAGGTGGTGGAATGTTCACAGGACCTTGGAAACACAAGAAGAAGGTTAATTAGTAATGGGAAACTTGCTAACCCGCATGCATGTGGATGAAACAATTATAATTACGGTGGAAGACAAACATACCAAAACTACGAGGATCCCATGCAAAAACAGTGCCACGAGTGGTGGCAGCAAACACAAGACCCTCGTATTCAATTGCATCACAATACTCATCCGTGTACAGAAACTGATTTTTGAGCAATATTCATCCAGTCGAACCACGAAGGATGGCAACAAGCTTGACGAAGATAGCAACAACTTGATAGTTCTTGTAATTCCAAGAGCGGTTGGGAACTCGACAAATTGCTATCTTCCGTAGACGACAGTCACCATGATCGTATTTGACTGTACGTAGATCATCTGTGTGCTGAACCTCAGGGCACTCGGAGATTTTTGGATGTGGAACCCGCTGACGAGTGTACACATTCACAAGTTCCCACTCGCAATTGTAGCCAATATAAACAACGCAATCTCCATTTGCGCTAGCCTAGGTCTTACCCTGAAGCGATGGCATCTTGACATCACACGTATCATTATCAAGCGGCATCAACTAGCACAAGGCGAGGCCTCCATCGTCCGCGCCCATGCGAACAGGCTTATAGCGAAGAAGATAAGGGAGATCAAATCGATCCTGGACCCTTGGGTTCCTTGTAATGATGTTATTAGTTGAGTTGAGAATGGTCTTGAACGAACCTGCCATGCTAGCCAAGGTGATGACGTCGCACCGATCAATGAGTTCCCCCACCACGTCATCTTTTAGATTGGGGCAAGAATAACGAGGTCGTTTCCGGCTTGTTCCCTCCATGGAGAAGACAATCAAACAATGGCAGAAGGAAGGGTGAAGGCAAATGGAGGAGGGAGGAAGAGCGTGCAACAGTAGTTCCAAATCGAGAGGGAAAGGCGAAGAGTCGGTGGACGGTTGCCAGTTTTCCACGGTACACGAAGAGGCGCCCCGGCCTACACGTCCTTTCAGAAATTGTACAAAAGGACTCGCCGTCGTCTCACTGACATGTTGGAACGGGACCACATGTCAACGAAACAAGGTGTGTAATTTCTCATGCAAAATGCGATTTTGCCGCGTTGGCCCGAGGTGCCATAGTAATTATTGACCTTTATTTTTTAATGGCGTGCCGTTCAGTTTTGAAGCATGACTAAGTGGTACTGTTTGCAGAGAAAATATAAACTACTCTACCACTACTCCACCTCTAGTACTAGTAGTATAAAAAGATATATAGGCTGGAGCTTCAGAGCTTTCTTCCTAGGGGCTGCCCACTTGCTTCTCACACTATCACCCTCTCTCCAGATCTAAAAAAGATGGCCTCTCTCTCCCTCCTCACCGGTGGTCACAGATCCGTTGGGGAAGAAAAGGACGTGCAGCGTTGACGCACTCGTCGCCGTCGAGCGAGGTCACTTATTGACGACAAGGCCGACCTCTGAGACCTGGCGCCCGCGCGGGATGGCCTCTGTCCCCAAGCTCGCCACCGTAGTGTGTGCGGAGGACGACGACCACGAGCGAAGCCACTTCCCGCCGACCCTCAGGTATGCTACCTCTTTTCGAACCATACCCTTGTTCTATTGCCCCATCTGCCACATCGTTGCATGTGGATCTTTTTCCACTCCAACTTCTTCCCAATTTCTTATCCTATGCTATGCTGGTCACGCAGACGAAAACCTTAATTTGAACTATTAAAGGGAACCCTACTTCATGCAGAATAATCCATGTCTGGGTTGAATAAGGAAAGGAAGGGAGACTGTACCGTCCAAGAGAGTAGGCATCGAACCCTCATCTAGGTTGAAAAGGGGAAAATCAGTAGCTAAGGAACGAGTCTCATGTCTCTTGGTTTAAGAAGGGTAGAAAGGCATGACAACGCAATACAGAATGACCAGGTCGATCAATTTGTTGTCCTCACATAAGAAAAAGGTGGCTAAAGAGAACAAAAATGGGACGTAATCCACATATGCTGCCTGGATATTTGTTGCTCTGGGCAACCATACATCCCTCACCACTCTATGCGTCCGTGGAGGTACATCGTACTGGTGCGCCCACTGTCCGAATGGGTCTCCCGTGCTCTTATTGCCACTTTTTTGCTGTTAGTATAATGCCAGCAGTAAATTCAACCAATGCTACTGCTAAAGTGATGCCACATTTAACTAATGTCGCACTTAGTCTGATGCCACCGATAAATTTAAGCAATGCCATTTAATGTCTCTAGATTATTTCAGGATTAGCTGTTGATTGTGGATGTATTAAATATTTTTTAGCTAAGGCATTCTAATGTTGTTGCACAGCCAGTATACCAATGGTGAAACTTGTTACTACCTTCAGATTTTTGCACTATCAATGCTTATAGATTACATACCTCACTTTCATGAGATAAGTCAATTTTTTGTACAGTGTCACCTAAATGCCAAGGCGCTAATGTCATTTTATTTTGGTTAAACTGCACAAAAAATTATGAAGACAAGAGGAAAGGTCAAGAGTGCGCACCTTCTCCTTTGGCTATTGTATTGATTTGTTCGATCAAGTTTTTCTGTTTGATCAATTATCAAGATTGGGATAGCAATTTTTCATGTCCACTCGAGTTCGAAATGATATTTACCTTGAAGGTAAATGGTTTGTAATTTTTTAATACTGTCATTAGTTAATAGTGCTAGTTACCTTCAGACTTTTGTATTTGGTTTAATGCTCTTGCACAACTAGTATACCAATGCTGAAACTTGTTACCTTTACATTTTGTATTGTTAATTCTTATAGAAATCTTCCAGTGCTAGAGCTTATGGAAATCTGTTTAGTAAAACCATTATACTATACCCTGTAATAAAATAACTACTCTACTGTTGCACTAGCCTCTGGATTAGTGTATATTTGTACTATTCAAATGTTGTTGCATTAGCGTATGGACATATATAAAGTGTGGCAAGCTTTCCCAGATATGTGCTCAAGAAAACTACTACCTGTTTTTCTAAATACCAGACGTTTGGGTACTTTAAATTGAACTACGAAAATGTCTTATATTAAGAAACATAGGGTGTAGAGTTCACTCAAACTATCCTGGTAAAGCTAGTCGCACCTTTGTTAAAATTAAGGTTCATCATGTTATCGGAGGATGTCTGTATGTTTGTCTCTAATGCCTGTCGACTACATACCTGGCATCATGATGTAATGTTAAGTCATTTCCTTTTGTACAGTGTCACTAAATTATAAAGGCGGTGATGGCATTTTATTTTAGTTGAACTGCACAAAATGTGCTTAAAAGAAGAGGAAAGGTCAGGAATCGATCATTCTTTCAGAAATAACTATATATGCCTTTCTGACATCAGCCGCTGTTGCCTTATTTATTCCTTCAAACAGGTTGTTAGAAACAGTCTTGCTACCTTTTCCCATTAAGAAATCAGAATGCTTATATTTGTGAATCTATGCTTCGATTAGTACCACTTTTATAGTAATCACACTTTCAATATCTATGCAAATAGGGATGCTCGATTTTAGTGGAACTGCACAAAAAGTCCAACTGGTTCAACATTAGGAGGATGTTTTCTTCCAAACCTTTATATACAATTGGTGGCACTATGAGGTGTTCATTACGAAGGTACATGGTTTGCTACTATCTTGCTACTCTTTTTGTACTATCATTGGATAGTACTACTAGTGGTTTGCATGTGAATTTATTGGCAGGGTGGACCTACATTGGAGGTGCAAGACAAGATTCAATGATTGGATGCTCAATTTCGGTTGTATCAATTTCACCTCTTCCATCACTGCGAACATGGATATCCTTGGTCTGATGAAGAATAGGCGCTATATTTTTGCTCTGAACCAGCAAATCAATTCAGTATGAAATTGTCCACGACAAAACATGACTGTATCAAATTGTCCAGTGCAAAACATGACAGATGCTAAGTGGAAGAGACATGTTTAAACCGAAAATACAAGGTGGGGTATATGTTTACTAGCTGCTTGATATTTGTGCAGACAGAGATGTCTGCCCGTTGCTATTTGGCAAACACTCAAAGTGACCACAATTTTGGTTGAACTGCACAAGGGAATAGTATAGCACTGCATGCAGTGCCATTTGAAAATAGACACAGAAAGATTGGATAGTCACTTAATGGACTGCAGAAAAGTAGTACTGTACTATTTATTGGCCAACACTAGGTACTTCATTTCTTTGGTGTTATTATACAATGGGCATCATTTTGCCTACGTTAAAGTTTGTATTCCGATAATAGTCTCGCCGTGTGATCGAGAGAAGACCAAATCATATTGCAGCGGATGTTCCTCCATCATGTATGTTTCATTCTCATGGTTCCAGTTGTTGGTGAAACCACTTACGTTTGCAAGAGGAATTGTAGACTTCACAAACAAATTTGTCTTTCAGTCTGTATTGAATGTTGGCCAAGAGAAGCATCCATGTTAGTAGAAAGAACAGATGTTTTTTCTAGATCTTTGCTTTTGGAGCTACATATTTATATATGATCTGTGAATCATTGAGATGCATTAACATGTTGATCTTATGTATGGGAATCGTACTAGTTGGTTTTGAATTTGGGCTACTAATGTGAACATATTACAATGCCAGGCCTGTGAGTCTCGAGTGAACATTTTGAACAGATCGGCTCATACTGTTGTGCACATCATGATCCTTATTTCTGTGTTCTTAGTGTTTACAAGTTACTAATAGTTCCTTATTTCTGTTCGCTAAGTGTTTACAACTTACTGATCGATTACTAGCTAGCCTACTAAGGCGCTCCTCGCAGTTTTAGTTCAGACGCAAGATCCGAAGTGGTAGTTTTTTGAATAAAAATGCCTACCTCCGAAGAAACTACCAAGCTGGTCTGAAGAAAATGCCATGCTAATCTAAAGAAACTGCCAGCAAAAACGTTCGCAAATGCCTTATCTCCCAGCAAACGTTCATCAGATAATGCGATCGTACACGTACACCATCTGACCTACTCAATCCTACACGTACACTATCCGACCTACTCGGTCCTACACGGATAAATAGCGGATCACGCACATACTACCTCCTTTCCGGTTTGTAGGGCTCAATTCAAAAAACAACCTACTCGATCCTACACGAATAAATAGCGGATCATGCACGTACTACCTCCTTTTCCGGTTTGCAGGGCTTAATTCAAAAATCTAACCAACCAAGGTAGATGATGAGTGGTGGAATCATTTTTGACAAGGAGGGACTACCTCATCTAGATGATTCGAGTGCACTCGTTTGACCGTCATGCCGGCGTGCGACCTGGCACGGACGGGAGGCACCACTAACGGGACAGGACGTCACAGTCATAATTTCAGTTTTTCTAGTTGTCCACAGCAAGCTGGCGCACTAAGCCATGCCTGCTTATGCATTGAATTTGGTTGACCGCGATGACCGTCACGTTTCCCGCGACACACTAGTTCGCCTACCTTCTGCCTATAATTACTATTTCCCGTGCTTCTCCGGTGGCACCATCACCCAACTAGCCCTATCCTCATAAGCCCGCACCGGCCCGACGTCGCTCGCCACTTATCCTCGCTCTCGCCATGTCCGCCATGCCCCCGCCCGTCCGCTATAGGCGACACCGGAGGCGGTCACTGCCGGAACTAGTGTTTGGTTTTTCACCGGAAGGCAGACGGAAGGAGGAGGCATTCCATTGGTCTTTAGATGGCAATGTGGACTATGAGGAGTTGTTGGAGCGAGACCGCCTGGCAGAGGAGCAGCGTATGGCCGATTTGCGCCGCCAACGGGATATGGAGTAGCAGCACACCAATGCTCTGAGTCGCGAGCAGAGCGCCCGCAACTCGGCCGACTACGTGGAGTCTGGCGCCCGGCAAATAGCCCTGGAGGATGTCGGGCACGCACGCGTTCGTGATGCCGATTTATACTACCAGCTCGTCAAGTGGGTTTCCCGCTTAGAAGCCAAAGCTTCGGTGGACCATGCCGGCATGGAAAGGTCCAACGCGCGCGAGCAACGCGCCCTATCGCACCTCTAGCAAGTCCAAGGCAAGGCGGAGGACGCTGGTGCCGGCGTTTAGTGTGTACCGCAGATGGGGCCAACATCGTCTAGTTATCTAAGAGTAAGTTAGTACTTGTATGCTACTAGAGTATTAGTGGGAGTAGATAGTTAACTTGGCTATGATGGTTGTCAACGTGGAAGTTCAGTACTCTATATGTGGATCAGACCTGTTACTTTGCTGTGAATGTTGAACTATCTGTTTCAACGTATGGAATGGGCTGTTATTTTTTTAAATCTGTTGTATTTGTCCTCCACGGGTTTAGAGGCTGACTTGTGGGCCTACCATGTTGACGCGTACACAATCAGGAGATGATTGTACATGGAGAGGATGACAGCAGGGACCCGCCAAGGTCACGGCAGTACGCAAGCAAGTGCCTCCTTATTTCAAGCCAATAAAAAACTGGCTCCTCCTAATGGATTTCTGACATCTGGGTCCCATGCCATTGTCAACATAGTCAATAAAACGAGAGAATTACACAACGAGCGGCTGACACTAGGGACCTAGCAGCTCGCCCAGTTATATTTGTTTTGGGTTAATTTGATAAATGCCACTCCAAATCTGGTGTTTCCATGAAATGCCACAGTAATTTCCGAACTTTGAAAAATGCCATTTCATGCCATTTCTAGTGGCATTTGTCGAAGTCTGGAGTGGCGTTTTTCAAAGTTTGCAAATTGTAGTGGCGTTTTCCAAAGTTTGCAAAAATTGCAGTGGCATTTTTCAAAGTTTGAAAATTGCACTGGCATTTTTATGAATCACCATAATTGGAGTGGCATTTATCTAATTTGTTTTTGAGATGGAAGCAGGGTGTCAACTGGGCTGTGCGGGGCACTCTGGCCTGTCTAGACAACCTTCTCTTTTATCTTTACCACAGACCAGCCCAGTAGTTTTTTTCTTTCTAAAAATGGCTAGCCCAGTTTTTTTGTGATTTGCCAAGTAAGTTGCTTTGTCAGGCCTGTTGGGCCGCAAATCTTTCAAGACAAGGAGAGCTTCATTCGGCTGGCCGAGAAAATGGCCTATCAGTAATGAGAAAAGGGCTGTGCATTTTTAAAACACATCAAACCGGCAATTATTTTCAAAATTCTTTTTTTTTCATTTTGAGATTTTTAATTGCATTGATTTTTATGCATGGAAAATTTGTTGGATTTTATATTGATATACATTTATTTTTAAAATCAGTTTGAATGTGACTCGAAATTTCGGGATTAAAAACAGTTTGGACCGCACCGAAATATTCAAAATTCCGTATAATTTTTTTACCGTGGCCACAATATGGGTTGTAGTGCTAACAAAAAGAATATGGGCTCCAAAAAAACCTTAAGAATTAGGAAATGGGTTGTAAATTATTAGAAATAATGGCAGATGGGTTGTATGCTGTTTTCCACAGATTTGAGGCTTTCCTAAAAAAACAGGTTGACGCACAAGTAGTGAGTGTTGGATGTCCATCCAACGGCCGTCGTGCTTCTTCAATCTCTGCGCTTCCCGCTCCAGCCGCTCAAACAAGCGTCGGCGGGACTGCCTGCTCCCTCCTCCCTGCGGCCGGCTATGCTGCCGCGCAGGCCTCACCGCCCCACCATACTCCTATCGCTGGCCTAGCCATCCCTCTACTCACCCACACCCGCTGTTATTCTCTGGCGATGGCAGACGAACCAGTAAACCCTCGTACAGTCGTACTCCCCTCCGCGTGAGAAACAACTGCCGAATCTTCCCTGGCTTCGTGTCATTCCCTTCCTAGGCCTCGTCGTCGTCCACCGCCCTGGTGCTCTCGGCGCGGCCTGGTCAACGTGGTCAACGACTGAGATGCATTTGAAGTGGACTGTACATGGAGAGGCTGGCAGCTGGGTCCACGGCAGCACACAAGGAAATGCCTCCTTATTACACACAAAAAAATATTCCTCCACCTGACATCTGGGACACACCGAAAGGGCCTCTGTATTTCACGAAAAAAACGTTACCGCCACTGACAGCTCGGACCCGCCGGCTATATCTTCGCATGCAAGATAGTGCCTCCTTATTACGCACACAAAAATTAATACTCCCCCTGCTAGCTGGGACCCAGTATAGTGGGAGGCTGACTTGTGGGCCTACTAAGTTCACGGGGACAAAGGGCTTCGTCAACTTAGTCAATATGCATGATTCTAGCTCGAGTGACCATACGATGTCCATCCAACGGCCGTAGTGCTTCTTCAACCTCTAGTCTTCTTGCTCCAGCCGCCCAAACCAGCGTCGGTCCTGCCTCGTGCTCCTGCCTCCCGTGGCTGGCTGTGATGCCACGGAGGCCTCACCACCCCCTACTACTCCCACCGCTGGCCAGGCCATCCCTCTACTCACCCACACCTCCCTTTATTCTGCGGCGACTGCAGCCTCACACCGCAGCGAACTAGTGAACCCTCATACTCCTCTATGCGTGGGCATCCACTGCCTTGTCTTCCCCGGCTCTGCGTCGTCCCCTTCCTAGGCCTCACTGTCGTCCACCGCCCTGGTGCTCTCGGCGCGGCGTGGTCAACATGGTCAAGGAACAGCTTCCATCGGATGTGGACTGTACATGGAGAGGCTGACAGCTGGGTCCACGGCCGCAGCAAAGAAGTGCCTCCTTATTACGCGGAAAATAATGATTCCTCCACCTGATAGCAGGGACCCACCAGACGGGCAACCATATTTCGTGAAAAAACATTTCCCCCCTGATTGCTGGGACCTACCAACTACATCTTCGCACGCAAGGAAGTGTGTCCGAGAAAAAAATGATTCACCCCCATAACTGCTGGGACCCACCAGCTATATCTTCGCACACAAGGAAGTGCCTGACAGTCGGGACCCACCTGGTCGAAGCATACGTAGCGTTGTCATTCTGGTCACGAACCTGTACGTACATATTGGTCGATGTACAGGCGCGCACATAGCATGTACACGTACCTACAACGGCCAGTGTGCAAGAAAGAAAATACGGCCACGTACGTACATACGGGCGGGGTCTCGAACGCCTACTCACGCATACGTACAGCCAGGGCTCGTGTACATGGCTGGGTCGGAATGGAGAAACTGCATTGTCGTCTTGTTCATGGGTAGCCAACCGGCTGGGTCGAAACGGAATACGTCGTCGTGTTCATCGGGAGGGCTTGGACGGAACAGCCGATGGAAATGAGGCCTAGCGTACCGCAGAACGGAGAAAATGGCCCTGTGTTCGACCGGCCACGGTCGAAATTGGATCCTGCTCATCGGGAGGGGTCTGGCGTACCGCAAAACGGAGGAAACGAACCTCCTACGATCGAAACGGGTGTCCTGTTCATCGGGAGGAATGTGGCGTACCGGAAAACGGAGGAAACAGACTTGTGCTGGAGCGCTAAACGGGGGTCGTGTTCATTGGGAGGGGTGTGGCGTACTGCAAAACAGGACTCCACGGGATACTGTTCATCTCCATCGTCGACCCCCTCCAGCCTCCATGGGTTACTGTTCATCCACCGTCGACCTCCTCCAGCCTCCAGCTGCGATTATTCATCCACGGGCTCCTATTCAGACAGCCTCCACCGCGCGCTACTCCACTGGCTACTGTTCGACCCGTCCTCTCCACGGGCTCCTGTTCAACCACCCCTCCATGGTCTACTGTTCATCCAGCCCTCCACCATCTACTGTTCATCCAACCCTCCACGGGGTCCTGTTCATCCAGCCCCAATCGGCTCGATCGATCGAGGTCCTATTCATCCAGAGGAAACATCACGGGGTCATGTTCATCCACCCCCACCGGGAACTGTTCATCCAAACCCCCTAGCAACGCTCACTGTTCATCCAGAGGCAGCATCGATTGGCTTCAGTTAGCAACAGTAGCGAAGGAATCGCTCGATCGAGTTCAGTTAACAGCCATCGATCGATCGCTCGGGTTCAGTAACGCGTAGCCTGCAGTGGAATCGCTTGGGTTCAGTAGGCGAACGCCTCGCTCAGGTTCAGTTAGAGCCTAATGCCTCGCACCCACGCGCGTGCGTGTATAAGAGAAACGCGCAAACCTTCGTCCATCGCTCGTCCCCGACCACCCACTGTAACCGGGAACACCCCTATATTTTCCTCGCCCTCGCTTCTACCACGGTTTTTTCCGTCATGGATGGCCCAAAGAATGTCATGCATCTGCGTTTCCGGCCTGCCCAGGACGAAAAGCCCATTTTCTGTCATGATTTTTTTCATAGAAGTAGGAGCCCACCACATCTATGATGATACCGGGTTTTGTCACAATTATCGTCATAGATGTGTCATAAGTATGACAGAAAAAATTTCGTTCGGCCCAAAATGTCACGGATGTGTCTTTTTTTGTAGTGATGCATGTAATATATAGTTTATTTTATTTGTGTGTGGAAATGTCATGTGTGTAGTAGCCACCTATGAAATTATGCATGTAATAGTTTACTTTGGTGTGTGCAAATGCCATGGTTGTAGTAGCCACCTATGTAAGTGGATTTTTAATTTGGTTATGCAACCATGTCATTATAAGTGTGTATGTATATATATATATGTTGTTATTCTGTATGCAATCCCATCGCACAACACACACGTCTTATTAGCATCAACCGTCTGTGTTATTATCAGTCTTCGCACACATTTCTGATTACAGACCTGTTTGCCGCGTATCACACTCATCTTGTTATATTGAACTGTTTCTGTTCTCTTGTCTCAACACTAACAGTTCATCCGAGTGAACCGCATGCTGTATATCGCAAACACCTTGATCTGGTTGACCGTTTCTTTTGTGTTTCCAAATCACAAACAGTTCATCTGAGTGAACCATATGTTGTATATCGCACACACCTCCATCTGGCTGCC
The DNA here is from genome assembly GCF_056163025.1 of Triticum urartu. Lineage (NCBI taxonomy): Eukaryota > Viridiplantae > Streptophyta > Magnoliopsida > Poales > Poaceae > Triticum > Triticum urartu. The sequence goes on from NC_141874.1 coordinate 374,016,320, forward strand.
CGTTTCTTTTGTTCCTCCTCATCTCAAACAATTAATTGAACTGAACTGTATGCCTTTCATTGCACACACAATTAAAATCTGAACTGTGTTTGATGCATCCTCCATCACAAACGTTTTGCACCTCTTTTGACATTTTTACACCATCGCTTGCAATTATTGCATCGCACACAATTTCATCGAAGAGTCTCTGGTCGTAGTGTCACATTAGCAGCATCCAATAGTAATGAAAGGTCTACCAAATATGATGGGACAAAAATCATCTTGTGGGGAACCAAGAATAATAAGATCAGTAGGGCATTTTACTTTCCCACACAAGACTTCAACATCTCTAACAATCCCAATTGGTGAGATAGTATATCTATTGGCAAGCTTAATAGTACATCAATATCTTCTATTTCAGTAGGTGCAATATCATTCATAACTTATTGTTAAAGAGTAAAGGGAATTGCACTCACACTAGCACCCAAATCACATAAGCCATGATAACAGTGATCTCCTATCGGGTCTATGTTTATCTTTATTATCGGTCTATGTTTATCTTTATTATCGAGTCTAGCAATTCTAGAAGCTTTATCATAGAAATAAGTAACATGCCCATCAATATTATTGATCAATAGATCTTTAACCATGGCAATACTAGGTTCAACTTTAATTTGATCAAGGGGTGTAGGTGTTCTAGTATAACTCTTAGAGCCCACAGCTGAAGCTTTAGCATGTTCTTTTATCCTAACAGAAAAAGGTGGTTGTTGGTGTCAAAACTGGCCGATCTCGGGTAGGGGGTCCCAAACTATGAGTCTGAGAATCAAAGGTAATAGGAGACAAGGGGGACCCGATGATTACCCAGGTTCAGCCCCTCTTAATGGAGGTAAAACCCTATGTCCTACTTGATTGTATTTGATGAGTATAGGGGTTACAAGAGTTGATCTACATCGAGATCGTAATGGCGAAACCCTAGATGTCTAGCCTATATGATTTGTCATAGCATCTACGGACTAAACCCTTCGGTTTATATAGACACCGGAGGGACCTAGGGTTGTAAAGAGTCGGTTTATAGAGAAAGGAAACTACACATCTGGACGTTAAGCTTGCCATCCACGCAAAGGAGAGTCCCATCCGGACAGATGGGAAGGGCTTCTACCTTGTATCTTCTGGGTCCATCAGTCCGGATCACAACACACATGCCGGACTCTCGAGGACCCCTTAGTCCAGGACTCCCTTAGTAGCCCCTAAACCAGTCTTCAATGATGATGTGTTCGACTCACAGATTGTCTTCGGCATTGCAAGGCGGGTTCCTTCTCCGCATACAAAGCAGTGTTCTGAGCAAGAGAACTATATCCGACTCTGTATAATAGTTACAATTCTCAACCACAAGGGTACAATACTTAATAAGGTATGTCTACTGACAGCTTTTTCGGTGAAACATCACGTCTGGCCTTTTTTATTATTTCAAACCATTTTTTGGCCTCCTGCTTCGTGTTTTGAGACGCAACCTCCATTGACACGTCTTGTCAAAGCAGAGATTGTGTCCCCTTATTGCGGGATTTTCATCAAAACGGGTTTGGGTAATCCAACCGGGCCATTCACACGACCCCTTAGGAATAGGCGAGTTTTAAGGCTTGTGGGGGGGGGCACTTGATATTCACTGCCTATATAAGCGGATAAAGATCCATCTTTTTACCCCCACACCTGCTTCCTTCCTCATCCTTCCCGTCCTCGAGCTCCAGCGCCCAAGCTTCAATCTTTCCCACCACCCAACCTTTCCAGCCACGGTCAGATCCGGCTTACAGGGCAAGTGGATGGCCTCCTCCGTCATGGAGAAGGACATTAAGCAACTCTAGGAGGCAAAGTACTTGACCGCGGAAATCGCACACAGGCTCCCAGCCAAAGAGCAAGTCATCCCCACTCTAGAGCCCGACGAGAGGGTTATGTTCATCCCCTAGGGTTTCCACTTCACCCTTTTGTCTGCGGCCTCCTGTTTTATTATGGGCTACATTTCCACGATCTAGCTCCAAACTCCTTCCTCCACATCTCGTCGTTTATCGTCGTGTGCGAGGAGCTCCTCTGCATTCCACCCCATTTCGGCCTTTGGCTCAAAGTCTTCAACGTGAAGCCGAAGGTGGTTGACGGGCAGGACGCTCACTGCTGTGGCACCATGGTGCGCAAACTCCCCAACACCACTTGGACCAAAGGATCCTTCGTGGAGACCGTGAAGGTGTGGTAGTAGTAGTGGTTCTACATCACTGAACCCCGCGGTAACAAATGGGCGGCCCTCCTGAATTTAGATCTGGGCCCCCTATGCGGCTCACCTCTTGGACCAACAAGGGTCTGGACTGGGGGTCGACCGACGAAGTGATGACGCTGCAAAAGCGCATCAAGAGTATGATAAATAAGCACACCCGTCTTGCCGACGTGATTCAGGTGATGCTCTTCCGCCGGATCCTCCCATGCCAACACCGGCCTCTCCGCATTTGGGAGTTTAATGCGGATGCCCCCGGACCCTGTAGCGCCTCTTCGGTACAATGCATGAAGAGATATGGAAACTGCTTTTTAAGGCCCAGAAGTCGTGGTCGGAGAAGACCGAAGATATCGGTCTCGACAGCGCGAGTCCTGCTACCGAGGTAAGCTTCTTTCTTTCGAACATAATTTCGGTCCATAAGTCAAAGGGTATACTGAGATGCCCATTCCTTATTCAGGGCTAGTCCCGGCGCCTTATCAGGCGCCTAAGGTGGCCTCCGCCGTAAAGGCACTTCGGACGATGTGTACGAAGACACCGAAGCTCTCTCCTCCCACAAGGGAGATGAAGACAAAGAGGAGGAGGAAGAAGAGAACTATCCCCCCTTAAGGGGAGGAAGAAGAAAAGGGCGGCCTCTATAGACATAGAGGCGGAGGAGTCCAAGAGGGGGAAGTTATCCCTCTCGGACGGCTCAGATTCGGATACCGAAGCCATCCCCGAGTGGCGCCCCAGGTCGAAGCCCCTGACCGCACCGTAAGTATCCAATGATAGTATGTATATCCGGTTTTATGATTGTAATTCTAAAACATTTGTATTGTGTGCCTCAGTCCGGCCCGCGATCTCCCCCAATTATCATCATCTTCGGGGAACTCGCTAGAGCCGAGGATGGTGGAGAGCGAGACACCTCTGCGAGCCTCCCCGCCAAACGCTACAGATGACAACGAAGTGTTGTCCCGAAGTACCTCTCCAGGCCATGGAGAGGTGCGGGAGGCCGTCAAGACGGCTCCAGAGGGTAACACCTCGGTTGCCGAGAACATGGGGGAACCAACCCCCATGGAGACTGACGACGGGGGCCATAACCAATCTGGCCCCCAGCCGAACACCATTCCGGAGACGCATACGGCTCCGGAATAGAGAGAGCCACCCCCTTTGAAGGAGGGGGAGTGTCGACTCCACCGGCGACCTCCGTCAATCTGGAGGCGCCGGAAACTTTGGTCGAAGCATGTGATGCCCCCGATTTGACCGTACACTACTCATACACGCAAACGTGTACGATCAAGATCAGGGACTCACGGGAAGATATCACAACACAACTCTACATATAAAATAAGTCATACAAGCATCATATTACTAGCCAGGGGCCTCGAGGGCTTGAATACAAGAGCTCGATCATAGACGAGTCAGCGGAAGCAACAATATCTGAGTACAGACATAAGTTAAACAAGTCTGCCTTAAGAAGGCTAGCATAAACTGGGATACAGATCGAAAGAGGCGCAAGCCTCCTGCCTGGGATCCTCCTAAACTACTCCTGGTCGTCGTCAGCGGGCAGCACGTAGTAGTAGTCACCTCCCGAGTAGTAGTAGTCATCGTCGACGGTGGTGTCTGGCTCCTGGGCTCCAACGTCTGGTCGCAGCAATCGAGTATAGAAAGGGGGAAAAGAGGGAGCAAAGCAACCGTGAGTACTCATCCAAAGTACTCGCAAGCAAGGAGATACACTACATATGTATGCATTGGTATCAAATGGAATAAGGGTAACATATGTGGACTGAACTGCAGAATGCCGGAATAAGAGGGGGATAGCTAGTCCTTTCGAAGACTACGCTTGTGGTAACCTCCATCTTGCAGCAGGAGAAGAGAGTAGATGGTAAGTTCACCAAGTAGCATCGTGTAGCATAAACCTAACCGATGATCCTCTCCTCGTCGCCCTGTGAGAGAGCGACCACCGATTGTATCTGGCACTTGGAAGGGTGTGTTTTATTAAGTATCCGGTTCTAGTTGTCATAAGGTCTAGGTACAACTCCAAGTCGTCCTGTTACCGAAGATCATGGCTATTCGAATAGATTAACTTCCCTGCAGGGCTGCACCACTAACCCAACACGCTCGATCCCATTTGGCCGGGCACACTTTCCTGGGTCATGCCTGGCGTCGGAAGATCAACACGTCGCAGCCCTACCTAGGCGCAACAGAGAGGTCAGCACGCTGGTCTAAATCCTATGGCGCAGGGGTCTGGGCCCATCGCCCATTGCACACCTGCATGTTGCGAGGGCGGCCGGAAGCAGAACTTGCCCCCTTAATACAAGAGCAGGCTTACGTTCCAATCCGGCGCGCGCCGCTTAGTCGCTGACGTCACGAAGGCTTCGGCTAATACCACGATGTCGAGTGCCCGTAACTGTCCCCGCGTAGATGGTTAGTGCGTATAGGCCAGTAGCCAGACTCACATCAAATACCAAGATCTGATTAAATGTGTTATCTTGAAGTAACCGCGAACGCCGACCAGGGCCAGGCCCACCTCTCTCCTAGGTGGTCTCAACCTGCCCTGTCGCTTCGCCACAAAGATCCACTCGCGGGTACTCCTATGAGCCGACCCGTCTTTTAGTCATCACATGTATCATGTATAAGGTATATAGTATATACCCGTGATCACCTCCCGAGTGATCACGGCCCGATAGTATAGCATGGCAGACGGACAAGAATGAAGGGCCACTGATGATAAACTAGCATCCTATACTAAGCATTAGGATTGCAGGTAAAGGTAACAATAGTAGTAGCAAGGACAGGCTATGCATCAGGATAGGACTAACGAAAAACAGTAACATGCTACACTACTCTAATGCAAGCAGTATAGAGAGTAGAGTAGGCGATATCTGGTGATCAAGGGGGGGCTTGCCTGGTTGCTCTGGCAAGAGAGAGGGGTCATCAACACCGTAGTCGTACTGGGGGTCTCCGGCAGTCTCGGGGTCTACCAGAAAGAAGTAACGGAGGGGGAACACAATAAATAACAGAGAAATCAATGTAACAAAAAGCAAGATGCGGCATTATGTTGTGCTAGGGGTGACCTGACGTGGTACGTGGTGATACCGATGACGGGGGGGGGGGGGGGAACATCCGGGAAAATATCCTCGGTGTTTCGCGTTTTCGGACAGATGAACCGGAGGGGGAAAGTTGCGTGTTCGCTATGCTAGGGATGCAAGGCGGACGAACGGGTTGCGTGACCGGATTCGTCTCGTCGTTCTGAGTAACTTTCATGTTGAAAATAATTTAATCCGAGTTACGGATTAAAAGATATGATTTTCGAAAGATTTTATTAATTTCTGGAATTTAATTAATTATTTCATTTAATTTGAAATTGGACTTATGACATCAGCATGATGTCATGCTGATGTCAGCAGTCAACAGGGGTTGACTGGTCAACCTGACCAGTGGGTCCCACTGGTCAGTGACACATCTTAATTATCCAAATTTAATTAATCTAATCAGAATTAATTAGGGGTGGGCCCCACTGTCATTGACTGATTAATTAATTAATTAACAATTTAATTAGTTTAGTTAATTGATTAGTTTAATTCATCAAAGTAAATTAAGTTAATTAATTTTTAATTAATTAATTAATTAATTAATTTTATTATTTATTTTATTTATTCTTTTTTACAAAAAAAAGTTCTGGGGCCGTGGGGCCCCCGTGTCATTGGGTCAGGGGCACAAGCGGGCACGGGCACGCGTTACTGGGCGCCGGGGCGTGCGTACCCAGTGACTAGTATGCGGCGGCGGAGGGAAGGAGTGGGTGAGGCCGAGCGGCTGGACCAGCATGCCGCGGCGAATGCGGCGTTGGCACGGGTAGCCAGAGCCGGCGAGGCAGGGGGGAGGGCTTGCCAGCGGAGAGGGCGGCGGTGGCAGGGGCGCGGGGAGGCATGGGGCCATGGGGCGCCGGCCGGTCGCCGGAGAAGGAGGGGGAGGGTGCCGGAGCGCGGGCGAGCAGAGGCGGCTGTGGGGCACAGCGTGGCACGGGCGTGCTTGTGCACGGTGGCCGGGGCCGTGGCCGGAAGCAAGCAGCAGCAAGGGGCTGGCCACGGCGCGGGAGTGAGATGGCACCAGCGTGGGATGGAGTGGAGGCCAAGGGCGATAGGGGGTGCGGGCGAGCCGGGACGAGGCGGGGCGCTTGCGCTCGCGCGAGGCGGCCAGGCATGAGCGAGCGGCGCCGGCGACTGCGTGTAGGGAGAGAGAGGGACGGGACCGAAGGGGCGCTCACGGGGGGCAGTAGGGGTTTCGGGTAGCGGTGCTCGTGGAGGAGGTCGGAGACGAGCGACGGGGACGGGGAGCGCCGGCGACGGAGTCGAGGAGGAGGTCGGCAGCAGGGATCAGCGTCGGGGCTTGAGGGCGCGGCGCAGGAACGACGGCATCGGTGCGAGGGGAGGAGGCCGAGGCACGCGGGGCGATGGCGATGCTGCGATGCGGAGGTGGCGGTCCTCAGGCGCGGCGCGCTCGGTGGAGGCTGAAAGAACATGCGGTGCCCCCATGTTTGGTTTTGGTAATTGATGACAATCTCTATGGACAAATGGTTTCCTTGAGTTATATTTGAAGGCTTTGTCCATAGGCTTTTCTTGGAGTGCATGTGTTTATTTCAAGGAGAGTTTGTGTCGACCAAGGTGTTATTCAAGGAATTATCCAAAGATTGGTCATGTGAGAGTTGAGCTTATTGCAAGCATGTCTTGAAGAAGAAGATTGTGTGATCAGTCATGTCTACCTTCAAGACATCATCCAAATGAAGAGAATTGGAAAGGTTCAAGGTTGATCAACTCACAAAGCGCAGAAGATGTACCGAGAGGGATCAAGTGATCCCATGGTATGGTAAGAATTGTCAATTACGCTTTGTGTACTAACCCATGGTCTTCGTGAGAGTTCTTTGTGGGGTTAGGTTGCGGTGTGCAAGTTCAAGTGGAGCATCACGAAGAGATCAAATCCTTGAATCTTGCCGTCCTTTGTGGTGATAATGGACTTGTGAAGATGTGCGGAAGAGTGGCTCACCCATAGTGGAGTATGGGGGAGCAATCAACTAGTTTTCATCGAGTCAACACAATCAAGAAAGGTGGTCCAACTTGAGGGAGTCAAGATTGTCATCATCTAGCTCAAGTGGACCATGTGCAAGGCAAAGGTTTCCCCTTGATAGGTTTTCTATTTTACCGGTCTCATGATGGTAGTTGGGAGACCGGGTTATAGGATCGATTGTCGTACTATCAAGGGGGGCTCTCGATGAGTAGCTTGATCGTATCGTTCGTAGAGAGCTCAAACCATTGCATCCTTGCACCATCTTTCTTGGTTCTTGTTTGGTTCCATTTGTGAGTCTTAGAGTTTTTGGTCATCTTGATGACAAGCTCGAGTTCATCGAAAACGGAGTTCACATGCCTCTTCTATGATGTTTTCGATGTTGGAGGTTTTGCCGGTTCTTCTCGGTTGGAGGTTTCACTCCTCTATTTGTTAGGCATACCTCCCCTGCCTCTTCTTACTATTACCAGTCACTGTTTTGATGCTACTCGTCGTCTTGTTTCCAAAAAAACTTGAGTTTGCTCAATTCGGAGCTCATATGCAGAAGTTATGGCAGTTCTTGTTTTCTTGGAAGTGGTTTTTGTCTGGTCCCAGCGGTAGTACCGCGAGCCCCAGCGGTAGTACCGCTTGAAGCTCTCAGCCGTTGTACCGCTGCTTCCGGGCGGTGGTACCGCCAACTTGCTCAGCAAAGACTTGGGCGGTTGTTCCGGCCAGGCACCGCCCAAGTACCGGTCAGGCCTGTGTTTTGATGCGGTACTCGGGCGGTGGTGGCCCGGTTGGTCCGGTCGTACCGGTACCACCGGTGTCCGGAGCGGTTCTACCGCTCAGGACTTAGCCGCCCGAGTGCTCAAGGCCATGCGGTTGCGCCGGCCCGATACCGCTCGACTACCGCACTCAGGGGTGACTCCCTTCTGTTCCTATGCGGTGGTTGAGCGGTGGCTGGGTGGTTGGTCCGGTTGTTCTTTTCAACCGGTGCTACCGCCTGGTCGCCCGGTTGTACCGCCTGGTAGGGTTCTGCACGTATACTGTGAGTCCCGGTTGTACCGGGACCAGGAACGGTAGTACCGCTCGTGTGCGGGCTGAGCACATAACGGTTGGATTTCCCCCCTCCTATAAAAGGGCGTCTTCTTCCCGAATGAACCTAATCTCTTGAGCTCGTTTTTGCCCCCATTGTTGACCTTCTTTGAGCTTGCTAACTCTCCATCCCTCCATGGATTCTTGCTAGTTTTTGAGGGAAAAGAGAGAGGAGATCTAGATCCACATTTCCACCAATCACTTCTTGTTCTTGGTGTTCTCCTTCTTGTTCTTCCTCTCATTTTCCTCCCTAGCTTTAGTTGCTCCGGTGGGATTTGAGAGAGAAGTACTTGGGCACTCCGTGTGCCCTTGCCATTGCATTTGGTGCATCGGTTTGAGTTCTCCACGGTGATACGTGGAACTGAAGTTTGAGAAGCTTATTACTCTTGGGTGTTTGGGCACCCTAGAGTTTGTTCCTCTTGGGTGCCTTGGCGCCCTAGACGGTTGGTGTTGTTCGGAGCTCAAACATTGTGGTGTAAAGCTCCGGGCAAGCGTCAGGGTCTCCAATTAGGTTGTGGAGATCGCCCCGAGCAATTTGACGGGTACCGGTGACCGCCCCCAGGAGTTGCCAAAGTGAATGGGTTCGATGACCGCCCCCAAGGGTTGCTGTCGGTGTCAAAACCGGTGGATCTCGGGTAGGGGTCCCGAACTGTGCCTCTAGGCGATTGGTAACAGGAGACAAGGGACACGATGTTTTTACCCAGGTTCGGGCCCTCTCGATGGAGGTAAAACCCTACTCCTGCTTGATTAATATTGATGATATGGGTAGTACAAGAGTAGATCTACCACGAGATCAAGGAGGCTAAACCCTAGAAGCTAGCCTATGGTATGATTGTTGTATGCTGAAGTTGTCCTACGGACTAGAACCCTCCGGTTTATATAGACACCGGATAGGGTTAGGGTTACACAGAGTCGGTTACAATGGTAGGAGATCTTGAATATCCGCATCGCCAAGCTTGCCTTCCACGCCAAGGAAAGTCCCATCCGGACACGGGACAAAGTCTTCAATCTTGTATCTTCATAGTCCTGGAGTCCGACTGAAGGTATAGTCCGGCTACCCGAACACCCCCTAATCCAGGACTCCCTCAGTAGCCCCTGAACCAGGCTTCAATGACGACGAGTCCGGCGCGCAGATTGTCTTCGGCATTGCAAGGCGGGTTCCTCCTCCAAGTCCTTCAAGAAGATTTTAAACACCAAGGATAGTGTCTGGCTCTGCAAAATAAGTTTCCACATATTGCCATAGAGAGAATAATATCAACACAAATCTAATCTGCTGACGTATTCTGCAGCATGACATCACACTACGGCCAAGTCCTTTACTTGAATCGTTTTTACTTTTCCACCTCAGCACATTTAGCGAGGCGATTTCCTTGGCATGTCTTTGTCAAAGCAGAGATCGTGTCCCCCCCTTTTACGGGATTCTCATCAATACGGACGTGGGTAACCCAATCGTGCCCGTTAGCACGTTTCCTCGATTAAAGGCGAGTCCCAAACGGTTACTGGGAGGGCTCTTGGTATTCAACCTCTTATAAAGAGACCAGGGTCGTACTCCTTTTCCCCAATCTCAAAACAAGTTCGCCCATCGCCTCGAGTTCCAACACCCTAGGCTCCAGATTCCAGGCGCTTCGGACCTTCGACAATGTCCGATTTCGACCTTCAAGGCCGATGGATGCCCTCCTCCGTCATGGAGGAGGACATGCTAAAGTTGAGAGAGGCTAAGTTCTTGACCGCCGAAATTCCGCATAGGTTGCCTGCTCAAAGGCAGGCTATTCCCAGTCCCCAGCCCGGTGAGAGCGTAGTGTTCATGTCTCACTTCCTTCGGGGGTTAGGCTTCCCAATGGATCCCTTCGTGAGGGGGCTGCTGTTTTATTACGGGCTGGAATTTCATGACTTAGCTCCGAAGTCCATCCTCCACATTTCCTCATTCATCGTTGTGTGCGAAGCGTTCCTCCGTGTTACTCCTCACTTTGGATTATGGCTCAAGACTTTTGGAGTGGAGCCGAAGATGATCGAGGGATGGCACGCAGAGTGCGGAGGCGCTGTCATAAGTAAGAATGCTGATGCTCCATGGTCCGAGGGCTCCTTTAAAGAGGAGCTCGGCTTGTGGCAACGAGAATGGTTCTATATCACCGCTCCCAGGAGCACCAAATGGGCGGCGCCTCCTGCCTTTCGCTCGGGTCCCCCATCACGGCTAGCGTCATGGGTCAACAAAGGATTAGATTGGAGGTTATCCAAAGACGTGCCCTTGTTGCAGGGCCGCATCAGGGATCTCATAGAAAGAGACCTCAACCTGGTCAAGGTGACGCAGGTCATGCTGATTCGCCGAATACTGCCCGGCAAACGTCGCTCCCTTCGTCTGTGGGAGTTTAATCCGGAGGGACCACGAGCTCTCCAGCATTTTATGGGCGCAACGCCCGTGGAGATGTATAAACTATTCTTCGGATCACAAATGATGTGTCCGGATTTGACCGAGGACGCAGGCCTAAGCTGCAATCGCCCGGATACCCAAGTAAGTAACCTTGTGCCCGGACCTACTATCAATATAATCGTCATAAACTTGCCCCTAAAAGAGCTGTCCTTTTAAACAGGAGTGGATAGCGAAGGCAAAGCTGATCAGGTGTCCGGCTCCCCTTCCCGAAACCAGGCCGGATCCCGTGCTTGTCAGGATGTTGAAGATAATGCCTTTGGAGGGAAGTAAGGGGAAGGACAAGGGAACTATGGCCTCCTCGAAGGAGGCTGCTCCGAAGGGAGGAACCGACAATTCTTCTCCCAAGGGGAAGAAGAGGGCCGCCTCTGACGACCCGGAGACCATGGCCTCGAAGCGGCGGAGAAAATCCTTGTCAGAGGGTCCGATGCCGGGGAGTTCCTCGGCCGAACTACGCCCTCAAAGGGATCAGCCCTCCAGCGAGCCGTAAGTAGATAGAGGTTCTCCTTTTGAGGGATGAGTGAAATCCTTAATTTATATCTGAGAAGATTAACCGAAATTTTACCTTGTAGCTCGGACCTCATCCCTTCTTAGCAGAGCTCGTCTTCGGGGGATCTTCTTCCGGAGATGATGGAGAGCGGGACGCCTCCCCCTGCCGTACCGCCTGGCGAGGCGGGCAACCCTAAGGTGTCATCGCAGAGGGTTTCTCTGAATCCGGCAGGGGTGGAAGGTAGCCATATGTCCCCCTAAGGTTCTCCGTGTCCGGCCTTCGATGGAGGTCATAGGACGAGCCCGGCACCGTTGCCGATGCCAAGGACGCTCGCTCTGCGATGAGAGCTGCGAAGGAGGAGCTGCGTCAGGCCGAATAGATTGCGGCTGGAAAGCCCTTTATGCTGCGGAGGAAGTTTTGTGATCCGAAGTTTGCTCCGATGGACCGGATGTGGAGTGTGGAGGACACCTATCTGGATTTGGCAGCAAGTGCTGCTGATGCGACCGAACACTTTCGAGATCTAAAAGATCGCGAAGTGGAAAAGCTTTTCTGGTCACAGTTCCACAATCCAGAGCGTCCACTGGCAGTGGACGATCGCCTGGCTCAATGGGCCGAACTGAATAGATTGTCCGGACTCGCCATGAAGTATGTCATGGGTCATCTGTGGCCTGGGAGATCGGAGCCGAAGAGTTATTTCAGCTTGGTGCAGCAATTCCTTGACGCGGTGCCGCGTATCAATGCGATGAAGAGGTCAGCATGCATAGAGGGCGCACAGATGGCTCTTGCCTGTGTCAAGACATACTGGGCAGAGGTGGAGACCACGGTTGTTGCGTCCCGAGATTCGGACAAAAGCCGAGTACCCTCCGAGCACTATTTTCAGGAAGTCCATGAAGGCACTTGTGTAATAGAGACGCAGTGCTCGAAGGATGCTATGTTATGATAGCATATGTAATTATAAAGCAATATTTTGATAAATTGTAGTGGCCTTTTATACTTGTGCCTTCAAGTATTGGGAACACCTCTTGTGCGGCCGTTTTAAGATATATATATATATAAAATCTGAAAGATGGCAGTCGTTGGCTTCAGCCCCCATGCACATAGTGCGGAGGTGCTCGCAGAAGACGCATTTTCACACTTAACCCAACGTCTTGGTCCTACAAAGGAGGTGATAGCGCAGCGGGCCAGGCAACCGGACTATAATGCTTTAACACTTTCACTTAGCCATAGGAGCTTGACAGTGGGACTATTTAGGTAGCCCCTTGGTGGCGACTGCGCTCGCCCGAGTTCAGGCGCGTATGTGCCTGACCGGGAAACGGCCCTTCGTTAAAACGGAGGAATCCTATAGATTCCAATAGGTCATCGGGTGGCTGACCAGTCTCACGCTACATCATGACAGTCAGTTTTCGGCTTTCTCTACTGAGGCGCTCGCCCGGCCTAACCGGGGCACAATCGCAGTAGTTCTCCTGGTGCTACCTTAGCCGATAGAGCGGAACGTAAGGTAGCCGAAGTCAGGAGCCGGGCAACCCAACATTTGACCAAAGACATGATTCGGAGCTGATGCATATAATGCCAAAACCCGCGACGCCGAACACTCCCTAAGGTGTTCGGTCTTTATGAGTGTGGGCAAAACAATACTCTTTATTAAAAAGCCCCTAGTGTCCAGGTACACGCAAAAACTCTGACGTGGCAACATGCCAAGACGCCAGCCTCCTCCTTGGTTATATCAGAGAAAACCAGGGGATATGTAGCAACAAGAGACAGTAAAAAAGGTTTACGCAGGGTCTTAATCTAAAAAGAATCCTTAGGACGGGTCCCTACTGCACGTCTGTGCCCGTGTCTCCGTTGTGCCGTATCCTGGACGGGCGCCGCACGACGTTCATCTGCGAAAGAGAGGAACTGAGCTAAAAATCAGTCGTGCCGAACAAAAGTTTAAAATAAGAAAAGTATAAAGTAAAATATATAGAACTGAGCTTTATTGTCTCTTATTGTATATGTACGGAGCCCCTAGTGCGGGGGTATATGGCCACTAAGCCTGCATCAGTGATGATTTTGTACCGAACTCGTCTATCCGCGTTCGTGGTCTTTAGTGACCTATTCCGAAATTTTTGGCCGGTGAAGCCATTTTACTGTGGGGCTGTCAAATTGGCCGCATAGTCCTCCGCTTGGGGGAGGGGCACATCAATGCTTCCCCTTCAAAGAGATGATGCCTCGTGGACCGGGCATCTTAAGCGTTAGAGATGCATAATGCGGTATTGCGTTAAAGCGGGTGAAAGCTTCGCGTCCCAGTAGTGCCTGATAGCGACTAGAGAATGGGACGATGTGGAAGGTCACCTTTTCGCGGTGGAAGTTATTGGTAGAGCCGAATATAACTTCGAGCCGGAGAAAACCCATGCAATGGGTGTCCGGACCAGGCGTGACCCCTTGAAAGGCGGTTTTGCTGCGGCGGATTCTTGCTGGGTCTATCCCCATGTGGCGGATTGTGTCCTGATATATCAGGTTTAGTCCACTGCCGCTGTCCATAAGGACATTTGAAAACTGGAGTCCGCCAATTATTGGATCGAGTACCAAGGCAGTCCAGCCTGCGTTCCTGGTACTTCTAGAATAATCCAGCTGATCGAAGATGATTGGTTTTGACAACCAATGGCGGGACCCCTTTGGGATAGGTCGTGTGGTGCGTACCTTTATGGGCGCCGCACGTTTTGTTATGTGAAGTAAGTTTACTGTTTTTACTTCTTGTGGGAAGTTCTTTTGTTTCCTGGTGCTCTGCTTTTGGGGTTCGTCCTCATCTTCGCTTGGTGTGTCGAGCCCCTTGTGTTCGGCGTTGAGTCTGCCGGATTGTTTGAAAACCCAACAATCTCTATGGGTATGGTTGGCAGGCTTACCGGGAGTACTATGTATTTGACATATCCTGTCCAGGATTTTGTTTAAGTTGGATGGATCATCCAAGTTATCCTGGAGGGGTGGCTTTGTCTGATTCTATCGCGAGCTTTTGAATTCGGTGTTGACTGCCGTGCTCTTCGGACTTTTTTCCTTAGTTCAGCGACGGTCCTTGTTGCGTCGCGGTTTTCCATTTCCATCCCTAGTTTCGGATGTACTTGGGTCGCTGGGGCTGCATCTTGCCAACCAGCTGTCCTCTCCTGCACAAAAGCGGGTCATGAGGCTTGTTAGTGCGGCCATTGTTCTTGGTTTTTCTTGGCTGAGGTGTCTGGCGAGCCATTCGTCTCGGACGTTATGCCTGAAAGCTGCTAAGGCTTCGGCGTCCGGACAGTCGACTATTTGATTCTTTTTAGTGAGGAATCTATTCCAGAATTGCCGAGCTGATTCTCCGGGCTGTTCAGTTATGTGACTAAGATCGTCTGCATCCGGAGGGCGGACATAGGTCCCTTGAAAATTTGCTCGGAAAGTGTCCTCGAGTTCTTCCCAACTTCCGATTGTGTTTTCAGGAAGGCTTTTAAGCCAATGCCGGGCTGGCCCTTTAAGCTTAAGGGGTAAGTATTTTATGGCATGGAGGTCATCTCCTCTAGCCATATGTATGTGGAGGATATAATCCTCGATCCACACTCCAGGGTTTGTTGTTCCATCATATGCCTCTATGTTTACGGGTTTGAATCCCTCTGGAAATTCATAGTCCAGGACCTCATCGGTGAAACATAGGGGGTGTGCGGCGCCCCTGTATTTGGGTGTGCCGGATTCGGATGATGGCTTTATTGCATTGCTTACGAGAGCTTGCTTTCTTGGCCCGTAAATGGACCTGACTGGGCCCTGATGCGAATCCTTAAGTGGGTCGCATGCCGATTTAAGTGCGGCGCCGCTTGCCGCTTTATGCTGGCCATGGGGTCGTCTATCCGACCGTGTGGCTTTCTTATTTTTTGAATGCGAGGGCTCTAGGGCCCCTTCGTCGAATTCGGGCAGTAGCATTCTCTTCGGATAGCTTGTAGTGCGGCGGCTGTCGCCGTATTTATCTGCGGTATTGATTACTTTGCTCCATTGGATCCTGAGTGCATCTTCCGCCATTTTTAGCTTCCGCTTCTGCTTTTTCAGGATGCGTGTTGTTGCAATGAGCCTCTTGTGGAGATTCTTCTGCTTCGTGGGTTTATCCGGCGTAAGGTCGTCCGGAGTGCCGTTTTCGCCGGGGGAGGGATGTTCGGTTTCTCTATCCGTGTTGCCCTGTTCGGACGATTGCTCTAAGGCCTGCCCGTCGTCTACCGACTCATCCTGCTCTATGGCTGGGTCTTTATCAAGGCGGGGCTTGGGTCGGCGTTTACGCCGACGCTTTGATTGCTTTTCGAGGGATCGGTCCCCCGTTCCATCCCCTTTTTCCTCGTTGTCGTTTCCTTTAGGGTTATCCACCATGTACACATCGTGAGATGGGGTGGCTGTCCATTGCCCTATGGGCGTTGGCTCATCTGTATCTCCTACATCGTCGCCCATGCTGTCGATGTGTGCGGAGTCGAAGTTGAGCACGTCGTTTAAATTGTCGACAGTGGCTACCAAGTGGGTGGTGGGTGGGCTTTGAATTTCTTCATCGTCCGTATCCCATCCTCGCTGACCGTAGTCCGGCCAGGGCTCTCCAGATAAAGAGAGAGACTTTAGAGAATTTAGGATGTCGCCAAAAGGCGAGTGCTGAAAGATGTCCGCGGCAGTGAACTCCATTATCGGCGCCCAATTGGATTCGATCGGCAGGGGCGCGGGGGATTCGGAGTTCGGAGAGGAATCCGGCTCCTTGGAGTCACGGGCCGTGCGGAACGTGGGGCTGATGTTCGGCTCGATCGCCTTGGAGATTGTAGCCCCCGAGGTGACGTCCAACCGCTCATCCTCGATTGGCGCAATAGGCTCCGAATAACGGGTCGGAACCGGTGCTTGTGCGGCCTCCAGGGCACTGTTCGGCGGCAGAGCTAGATCATGCCTCTCGACACAGTGCGGCGCGCTCAGCTGTGGCTTTAATCCGTCGAAGATCGAATCCCCGCGGGTGTTTGCCGTGTAGTTTAAGCTTCCAAACCTGACCTGATGGCCAGGGGCGTAGCTTTCGATCTGCTCCAGGTGGCCAAGCGAATTGGCCCGCAGTGCGAAGCCGCCGAAGACGAAGATCTGTCCGGGGAGAAAAGTCTCACCCTGGACCGCATCGTCGTTGATGATAAAAGGAACCATCAAGCCCAAAAGTGACGACATAGAGGAACTCTCAATGAAAGCACCAATGTCGGTGTCAAAACCAGCGGATCTCGGGTAGGGGGTCCCGAACTGTGCGTCTAGGCGGATGGTAACAGGAGACAAGGGACACGATGTTTTTACCCAGGTTCGGGCCCTCTCGATGGAGGTAAAACCCTACTCCTGCTTGATTAATATTGATGATATGGGTAGTACAAGAGTAGATCTACCACGAGATCAAGGAGGCTAAACCCTAGAAGCTAGCCTATGGTATGATTGTTGTATGATGAAGTTGTCCTACGGACTAGAACCCTCCGGTTTATATAGACACCGGATAGGGTTAGGGTTACACAGAGTCGGTTACAATGGTAGGAGATCTTGAATATCCGCATTGCCAAGCTTGCCTTCCATGCCAAGGAAAGTCCCATCCGGACACGGGACGAAGTCTTCAATCTTGTATCTTCATAGTCCTGGAGTCCGGCTGAAGGTATAGTCCGGCTACCCGAACACCCCCTAATCCAGGACTCCCTCAGTTGCCATTTGTATGGGTTCGGTGACCGCCCTCAAGGGTCCCTTAGTAGAATCACGGCATCTTGCATTGTGAGAGGGCATGAGGAGATTACAGTGGCCCTAGTGGCTTCTTGGGGAGCATTGTGCCTCCACACCACTCCAAACGGAGATTAGCATCCGCAAGGGTGTGAACTTCGGGATACATCGTCGTCTCTGCGTGCCTCGGTTATCTCTTACCCGAGCTCTTTACTTATGCACTTTACTTTGTGATAGCCATATTGTTTCTTGTCATATATCTTTCTATCACATAGTTGCTTATCTTGCTTAGCATAAGTTGTTGGTGCACATAGGTGAGCCTAGTTGTTTTAGGTTTTGTGCTTGACAAATTAACCGCTAGGTTTATTCTGCATTTGTTCAAGCCTAAATCGTAATTATTTTAAAACGCCTATTCACCCCCCCTCTAGGCGACATCCACGATCTTTCAATTGGTATCAGAGCCTCGTCTCTCTTTGTTAGGTTTAACCGCCTAGAGAGTAAAGATGTCGACTAGGGGATTAGGATTCTCTCACACTCTTAGTTTCGATGGCACAAATTTTGATGTTTGGGTAATTTGCATGCTTAATCTCTTTAGGGTCATGGACCCAAATTTAGAGCGAATTGTAGATATGGGTTTTTCTCCTCCAAAGGATCCCCAAAGATTATCTTTAGAGGATGAGAAAAACTCTTATCTCAATGCTCAAGCTTCTAATGTGCTTTTCGATGCTTTGAGAAATGTAGTTATATTTCAACTCATGCCTTTCTGGGATGCTCATGAGTTGTGGACAAAGCTTCAAGATAAATATGGCGTGTCCAAGTTTTGTGGGGATGATAGTTCTCCCTCCACCTCCGGTCGTGTTGTGTTCTCAACTTCTTCTACTTCACCTACATGTGGTTTGCCACAAGGTAATGACATGGTGAGTAGTGGTGTTCATTGCAATGATGATAGTGGGCTTAGTTTTGATAATCCTTCATCACTTTCTTGTTGCGATGCTTCATCTTTGGACTCTAGCACTTCTAGCACTCCAAATATTTCACATGCTTGTGTTGATAGTCCTTGCATATCATGTACAAATTGCTTGACTAAATCTCATGATGATATGCTTGCTATGTCTTGTTGCCATGATAACAATGCATGTATTTCCTCGAGTTGTTGTGCTAACAATGTAGAGGAAACCCAACACTCCATGGAACAATATGTGGTCTTGAATGGTGCTTCAACGGATCCTACATCATCATCTATTGCATTTTGCCTTATGGCGAATGCTTCAAAGGTATCTCCCACTTTGAATCCCAATATATCTTGTGATGATGGAAAGAGTGATGGTGATGTTGATTATGATGAAGAGAATGATAATGTTGCCTCCTTAAAAACTAAAGGGGAAATGATTTTTAAAGCTCTTTTTAAGAATAAAATTGCTCGTTCCAACTTCATGGAAATCATGTCTATTGCAATTGAGGGCAAGAAATATATTGATGAGTTGGAATCTCGTCTTGAGGAGCATGAGGTCACCATTGATAAAATGGAAGGTCATGAGCGTGATTACGCTAATGATATTGCGGACCTCTCTCAAGCTCTTGAACTTGAACAAACCACCAAGGAATCTCTTGAGGAGACTTTTGCTCTAGAATTATCTAGAGTGAAGGAATCTCATGATAGAGCTCTTGAGGTGGCCAATGTTTTTGAAACTAAAAATGCTAAGCTTGAAGTTGCTCATGGTAGACTCCTTGAGGATTTTGAGCACCTCGAAAATGGCTCAAGGGTCATCAAGGGTGAGCTCATCAAACTCACCGAGTCTCATGATCAACTTGAAGCTTATTATTTAAAAGAGCTTGCCAAGTTGTCCTCTCCTATTATTGTTAATGATGATGCTTGTGCTACTAATTCTATTACTTGTGAAGCATCCATTTTGAAGGAGAACGTTGAGCTGCGGGCTCAACTTGAGTTGCTATCTAGCAATTATGGGAAATTGGAAGAAAGCCATGGAAAGCTCTCAAGCTCTCATGATGATCTTATAGTATCCCATAATGTGCTAAAGATAGCTCATGAGGCCATGCTTGCTAAGGTAACATCTAGTGAGCCTCATGTGGATACTAGCACTACTTCTAGTCAAAATGCCATATTGCCATGTGCTAGTCCTTGTAATTCATCCACTCACAATATTGGTACATCTTTTGATGAATTGCTTTCCCGGCCTTGTTGCTCTAACGATGAAGCTTATACTTCCTCTAGTACTTTTGTTGAGACTAACCATGTAGAGGAAATCAAAGAGCTCAAGGCCCAAGTCACTTCTTTGAAGAAAGACATGGAAAAGAGTCATGAAGGGAAATCCACACTCAACAATATCTTGAGTGTGCAAAAATCCCTCAATGACAAAGGTGGACTTGGATTCAACTCCAACAAGAATAAGAAGTCCAAGGTGAACAAAAGGAAGGGCCAAGAACAAGTCAAGAATTCGGCCAATATTGTTTGCTTCAAGTGCAAAGTAGAAGGGCATCATGTTAGATCTTGCCCATTGAAGAAGAAGCCCATTAGTGACAAGCAACAAGGGAAGCAGCCACAATTACACTCTCATTCTCAACCTCAAGTTGAAGAAAAGCCTCTTCCCAAGAAGACTCAAGCTTATGCTTCTCAAGTTGAGAAATTAAGTGAGAAGAAAGTGAAGAGTAGACGTTGCTACCTATGTCGCGAGAAAGGTCACCTCGCCTCTTCATGCACTAGTGGTAACTTATCCAACCCAATTATTATTGATGATGTCTATTCTCTTGGGAAGAATAAGGTTGGCAATGTGGTTGCCAAGTTTGTTGGTACTCAAAGTGGTTTGAAGCAAAGAACCATTTGGGTAGCCAAGCCTATTGTGACTAACCTCTTAGGACCCAACTTGGTTGGGGACCAACAAGCTCAAACTTGATCAATAGGTGATGTTGGAGGTCATTGGAGACTTGGCTACAGTATGAAAAATTAAGGGGACTTCATCATTCTTATTGTCTCAAGCCAAGTCATTCGGATTATCAAGTTTCTATCTTATATCCAATGTTCCTCCTTTTGGTAACTCGTGCTTAAAGTGTCTACATTGATAGTTACTTGCCCCTTTGCATGTTTGGTTTCGTTCCTTGCATGTGTTTGTATATGGTGTGCTTCCAACTTGATTATCTTGAGCAATCAAGTATGTGTGTGTTGGTTTGCACATCATGTACATGTGTGTCGTTCATTGAGCCTTTGTGCATCTTGGTCATATCTTAGTTGGCTCTTGTGAGAGATTAATGGAATATCCCATTATGGGGGAGTGAGGTGCTTTGTGCACTTCACAATCCTATAAAGGTGGGTACATGGGGAATACCACTTAGTATTGATATTGCAAGCTTATCTAGTCGCTATGTGGTATGTCTTCTCATGAGAAATTCAAATTCTAAATAGTCCATTAATTATCTCTTGTTGGATCCTTTTATTTGCCTCTTTGTTTATCTTTAATTGGTATCACATTATGGGGGAGTAATATGATATGTGTATATTACTAGCCTAGAAAATGTGTACATTTGAGATATTGTCATCTAGAGTTGATATTGTAAATTATCTTGTTCCTAGGTGGCATGTTAGCTCTACAAGTTGCAATTTGCTTTTTGTTTGGTGTGAAGATGATGACGGATATCCTTGCTATCTACCACCGGGAATTATTTCCATTTACTTCTTGTCTTTTGACAATTGGTACTTATTTTTGTGGTAGAATTTATTGATCATCTTTACATTAGCCTTTGCTTTTATTTGCCTTATCTCTTGCCAAGGATTGTATCAACTCCCTTTGTCTTCCATACCACTTGCGGATCTTATTTATTCTTGATCTTGTCTAGTGTTTTGTAGATATAGTGAAAGTGGTGATCCCACCTTGTGCATTTTGTATTAAAATGCAATTTCTCTATAATGCACTAGTCTTGGGGGAGCTATCTTATTTTCTATAAAAACACTCATCTTGTGATCCTTGTCAAGTGTGTGTCGGTGGAAGGCAAGTCATTTCTTTTGGGTACTCTGTGCCATCATGAAACTTTGTAGAGAGCTTGGTTTGTTTGGAACCATCCTCTCTTTTGGTGGTTTGATATCCTTTATTTAGTGGGTATCAATGGATATCTCGTTCCTTGATGTATCTTTTATTGATATCCTCCAAGTGATGATTTATTCAATTGGTATCTTTTCTTCACTTGGTTTTTCTTTGTCATTTAGTATCGGTTCTTGAAGGTCTTGAGCATGCATATTTACTTCTTGTAGTTTCTTTGGCATGCTTTCTTTCTTTGACCCAATAAATAGGGGGAACTCCACCAAGTCTCAAATTGGATGAGATGTGCATGAAATTCATTTTTATATCTATATGCAAATATTTATGTGGAGTTTGTCCTACATGTTGTTGGTTCTCTAACTCTCTGGTCCCAATGAGTTTGGGTACCATTTTGTTTGTGTTGTTGTTCTAGGAATAACTGGAGATGCATTGCACGCTCGGCTCACTCACAAGGAAGGTGGTGTCACCATGTACTTATTGGAGTCAAGCTAGGATGAACAATGAACTACTATCTACCTTTAATTGGTATCTACTACATCCTTCCAATGATATCTCGGTAACAAGTATCTCTTCATGCATTCTTCCTTGCTTTCAACCTTGTGTAGGTTGCATCTTAGCATGATATTCATTCCATCTTGTGATACTTGTTTCCTTTCTCAAAGCATCTCAACGATGATCTCATGTTGCTAGTTGTGATGTCTTTGATAGTTGTGTAGTAGGAATTCATTTATATACAATAAGACCATATCTAGCCATGTGCTATGCTTCAAGCAAATATCTTATTGGTATATTTATGATTTCCTTGTGGATATCTTGTTCCTCTTGTTGCAACTATTTCGGGTGTACATCCTTCTTTGTAGATATATCATCATGATTTCGTCTACCTAGAATCGTATACACTTGAGAGAAGTTGCATATCTAGTTGATATCCTTTCTTTCACGTCCACCTTATCTTTCTTATGTTATTTCTTTGGTAGCTCCGTGAAAGCTTTTTCCTTGAGTGCGTGTCTCCTATCGTTGCATCTTGTTGCGCTCTTGTGTGGTGAAGATTATTTTCCTCATACTTATCTTTACGAGGTTTTTGCCATCTTAATTGGCATCCCTCGTCTTGATGAGGCTTTCATCTTCTATCTTCACCACGGGTTGTCACAAGCATAGGTTCTTTATATGCTTATTAGTAAGCTTGTGAACCCATTTACTTCTTGTGTGTGGGAATGATAGGCCTTGCACCATGTTGCCTCATTCTTTCAAGACTTTATTGATGCTTAATGCTGCCTCATTCTTTCAAGACTTTATTGATGCTTAATGCTCATCTGTACATTAGTCTTCTCAAGTGCATTGCCTTGACTCTCACACATCATTTTGGTTGAGCCCATTCTTATGTTGCCTCTTTCACTTGTTGCTCAGCCATGTGTTTGTTGCAAGTAATAGGCTTAGTTTCCTATATGCTCTCTTGCACTTGTTGTAAGTTTCTATTGATTTTGGGGGAGCTATGATCCCATTTTGTGCACTTTGTATCCAAATACAAAAATCCTTGATGTGCACAAATCATGGGGAGCTTCTCTAGTTTCTCTAGAACTCTACTCCGCTCTTATCACAATATCCTTTATTCATGTGGCTCTTAGGATATCTGGTCTAGTTGGTTCAATTGATCTCCGTTGATTGCTTGCTTCAATTGGTATCTTTTGATTGCTTGATTGCTTGTGTCTCTCTTTGTTATGTCCTTGTGGCATATCTTTCCTTTAGCAATCTTGGTGCCTCAATATAGTTGGTCTTCCTCCGAGTATTACCATTGGATATGTGTATTGCATTCCACTCTCTTGTTGAGAAATACACAACTTATGGAGGAACTCGATCTATATTGGCCTTCTAAGCTTTTCGCCCATCTTGGCAATCGATGCCAATGGGGGAGAAGTTTCAGAGAGTTTTGTGGAGGTTTCAGAGAGTTTTGTGGAGAAGTCTTTAGAGTTTTCTCCTTGCTTTGGTTTTGTTCCTAAGCATTTGCATCTCATTCGCATGCTTTATTGGTTGTTGCATTGCATGGTGATGCATAATTCCTTGTATTAAACTCTCTTGAAAGTGATTGTTATCAATTACCAAAATGGGGGAGATTGAAAGAACATGCGGTGCCCCCATGTTTGGTTTTGGTAATTGATGACAATCTCTATGGGCTAATGGTTTCCTTGAGTTATATTTGAAGGTTTTGTCCATAGGCTTTTCTTGGAGTGCATGTGTTGATTTCAAGGAGAGTTTGTGCCGACCAAGGTGTTATTCAAGGAATTATCCAAAGATTGGTCATGTGAGAGTTGAGCTTATTGCAAGCATGTCTTGAAGAAGAAGATTGTGTGATCAGTCATGTCCACCTTCAAGACATCATCCAAATGAAGAGAATTGGAAAGGTTCAAGGTTGATCAAGACTAAGTCAAGAGTGAATCAAGTTGATCAACTCACAAAGCGCAGAAGATGTACCGAGAGGGATCAAGTGATCCCATGGTATGGTAAGAATTGTCAATTACGCTTTGTGTACTAACCCATGGTCTTCGTGAGAGTTCTTTGTGGGGTTAGGTTGCGGTGTGCAAGTTCAAGTGGAGCATCACGAAGAGATCAAATGCTTGAAGCTTGCCGTCCTTTGTGGTGATAATGGACTTGTGAAGATGTGCGGAAGAGTGGCTCACCCATAGTGGAGTATGGGGGAGCAATCAACTAGTCTTCATCGAGTCAACACAATCAAGAAAGGTGGTCCAACTTGAGGGAGTCAAGATTGTCATCATCTAGCTCAAGTGGACCATGTGCAAGGCAAAGGTTTGCCCTTGATAGGTTTTCTATTTTACCGGTCTCATGATGGTAGTTGGGAGACCGGGTTATAGGATCGATTGCCGTACTATCAAGGGGGGCTCTCGATGAGTAGCTTGATCGTATCGTTCGTAGAGAGCTCAAACCATTGCATCCTTGCACCATATTTCTTGGTTCTTGTTTGGTTCCATTTGTGAGTCTTAGAGTTTTTGGTCATCTTGATGACAAGCTCGAGTTCATCCAAAACGGAGTTCACATGCCTCTTCTATGATGTTTTCGATGTTGGAGGTTTTGTCGGTTCTTCTCGGTTGGAGGTTTCACTCCTCTATTTGTTAGGCATACCTCCCCTGCCTCTTCTTACTATTACCAGTCGCTGTTTTGATGCTACTCGTCGTCTTGTTTCCAAAAAACTTGAGTTTGCTCAATTCGGAGCTCATATGCAGAAGTTATGGCAGTTCTTGTTTTCTTGGAAGTGGTTTTTGTCTGGTCCCAGCGGTAGTACCGCGAGCCCCAGCAGTAGTACCGCTTGGAGCTCTCAGCCGTTGTACCGCTGCTTCCGGGCGGTGGTACCGCCAACTTAATCAGCAAAGACTTGGGTGGTTGTTCCGGCCAGGCACCGCCCAAGTACCGGTCAGGCCTCTGTTTTGATGCGGTACTCGGGCGGTGGTGGCCCGGTTGGTCCAGTCGTACCGGTACCACCGGTGTCCGGAGCGGTTCTACCGCTCAGGACTTAGCCGCCCGAGCGCTCAAGGCCATGCGGTTGCACCGGCCCGGTACCGCTTGACTACCGCACTCAGGGGTGACTCCCTTCTGTTCCTATGCGGTGGTTGAGCGGTGGCTGGGCGGTTGGTCCGGTTGTTCTTCTCAACCGGTGCTACCGCCTGGTCGCCCGGTTGTACCGCCTGGTAGGGTTCTGCACGTATACAGTGAGTCCCGGTTGTACCAGGACCAGGAGCGGTAGTACCGCTCGTGTGCGGGCTGAGCACATAACGGTTGGATTTTCGCCCTCCTATAAAAGGGGGTCTTCTTCCCGAATGAACCTAATCTCTTGAGCTCATTTTTGCCCCCATTGTTCACCTTCTTTGAGCTTGCTAACTCTCCATCCCTCCATGGATTCTTGCTAGTTTTTGAGGGAAAAGAGAGAGGAGATCTAGATCCACATTTCCACCAATCACTTTCTCCTCTATGTGATGGGAACCCCTTGGATCTAGATCTTGGAGTTCTTGGTGTTCTCCTTCTTGTTCTTCCTCTCATTTTCCTCCCTAGCATTAGTTGCTCTGGTGGGATTTGAGAGAGAAGGACTTGGGCACTCCGTGTGCCCTTGCCATTGCATTTGGTGCATCGGTTTGAGTTCTCCACGGTGATACGTGGAAGTGAAGTTTGAGAAGCTTATTACTCTTGGGTGTTTGGGCACCCTAGAGCTTGTTCCTCTTGGGTGCCTTGGCGCCCTAGACGGTTGGTGTTGTTCGGAGCTCAATCATTGTGGTGTAAAGCTCCGGGCAAGCGTCGGGGTCTCCAATTAGGTTGTGGAGATCGCCCCGAGCAATATGGCGGGTACCGGTGACCGCCCCCAAGGGTTGCCAAAGTGTACGGGTTCGGTGACCGCCCCCAAGGGTTGCCATTTGTACGGGTTCGGTGACCGCCCTCAAGGGTCCCTTAGTGGAATCATGGCATCTTGCATTGTCCGAGGGCGTGAGGAGATTACGGTGGCCCTAGTGGCTTCTTGCGGAGCATTGTGCCTCCACACCGCTCCAAACGAAGATTAGCAGCCGCAAGGGTGTGAACTTCGGGATACATCGTCGTCTCTGCGTGCCTCGGTTATCTCTTACCCGAGCTCTTTACTTATGCACTTTACTTTGTGATAGCCATATTGTTTTTTGTCATATATCTTGCTATCACATAGTTGCTTATCTTGCTTAGCATAAGTTGTTGGTGCACATAGGTGAGCCTAGTTGTTTTAGGTTTTGTGCTTGACAAATTAACCGCTAGGTTTATTCCGCATTTGTTCAAGCCTAAATTGTAATTATTTTAAAACGCCTATTCACCCCCCCTCTAGGCGACATCCACGATCTTTCAGAGGCGGCAGGCAACGACGCGGTCGTGGGGGGGGGGGGGCGGGGAAGGGGGTCGCTCCCCTGATCCAGAAACGGGGCAGGGAGTGGGAGGAGTGGGGGAGAGTGGGGTGGTTAGGGTTTGGGGTGTGGGGGTTATAGGCGCGGTTGGGCCGTTTGGGCTGGTGGCCTACTGGCTAGCTGGGCCATTCGGCCCAGGTGGAGGGGGGTTTCTTCCTTTTTCTCTTTTGTTTAAGTTTTTGTTTTTATTTATTTTCTGTTTAATAGTTTTCTATTTTATTTTCTATACATATTTGTTTTATAAAATATATAAGTAGTACCCAAATTAGTGTTTCAAAATGCCCCGATGCCACAAAAAGTTTGGTGATAAAATAAATTTGTTTAGTATTTTACTAAATATAAAAGGCATTTATTTAATTGTTTAAGATGTTGTTTTATTTATTTTAGTGTATTTAAATAATTTATAAAAATGTGGTTTCACCATCATAATCATCTAGAATTTATTTGTTACATTTCAAACACTTCAGATTTAACATTTGAAAACTTTTATTGTCTGACTTGATTTTGAATTTGAATTCGGAACGAGATTTGAATCATCGTGAAACTAACAACAGTAATCGTGGTGATGTGGCATCATTAGTAGATGGTTACTGTAGCTTAACTAACCGGGCGTCACAATTCTCGTCCACTACAAGAAATCTCGTCCCGAGATTTAAGAGGTAGAGAAGGGGGGGGGGGGGCAGGTCTAGTTACGAAATTCTAACGGATCTTCTCGGAGTTGGTTGCTCTTCTCGAAGAGATCGGTCCATTGTATTGATGTCTTCAATCCACTGGTTCAATTCATCATTATGAAGTCGTCTTCCTTTCTTCAGGAACTCCATCGTACTTACGAAAGAATAAAGGTGGGCATACCAGGTGAACAAACCTCTACAAGGTCGACTATCTGGTTGATAACATCGAGGAAGGTGGCGAAAGTAACTCTCGAATTGAAACTTACGAAAATATCGAGACCAAAGTAAGGAGGTATCATGGGAAGTTTCGAGGGGGCAGGCAATCGTTCGATGCCTGAAACAGGGTGTGAAAAGGGGTTCAAAGCAATGGGAATAAGTATTGTGTCTGCTAGCACAATTGATGATCTCTCGGAAGGTGGCTCGTGAATCACATACGAGGCCAAGTATGAGGAGTTAACTTTGGGAATCGGGGATGTATAGGAGAGTCAGGTTTCGATCCTGTGGACATGTGGGTTATGGGCCCACCATGCAGGTTAAAAATAGGGAGGGTGATGTCATCTTGCATGGTCATGATAGCAAGGCATGTTAGAAAATAGTCTGTCAGTTATGTTGCGAACAATTTCGGTGCCAAGGGCGAGGGACGAAGAGAACCATATTCCTGCTCGTTGAACGAGGTGGACCAATAGGCAAATTTCTCGTCCATCGGTGGCTACTGGAATGTTATCAACATAGTAAGAGGGTATTGCTGATAGAATCATACACTGAGGTGTTTACATAAGGAGGAGAATATTACTGCTTATGTCATATAGATCATAGAAAGGGTTTAATCAAACCAATGGAAAGGGAAAAGTGTTTATCAGATTTAATCAGAACAATGGAAAGAAAAATGTGTTTAAAGACAAGCATAGCATGATATCCATGATAGGATATAACGTAGAAAACCATTTAGGTAATGGGAGAGAGTTTTCATGGCATTACCCATACAACGGTGTTAGGATAATTAAGAAAGAAACATTTATCATTGGGCTTCAAATGTCCTAGTTGAAAATCAGAGTACCACAGACATGCTTCGAGATAGCATTGACATGGCCATCAAGTAAGGGTTAGAATTTGGGCGCACAAAGGATCAATCAGGAACAACTTATAGAATAAGTCTTACGATTTCCTCATGGAAGAATCGCTAACCTTGCTAAAAACGAAACTATAACAGTAGGTCCTCCGGCCAGGTGTGCTGGTCATGACAACACCTTACTGGGTCATGAAAGAACATTGTTATTACCCATGGAAATATATTCCAACCATCATATCTGTCCGAGATTCAGATCCGATTGGTGTCATATTACCTTAGACTCAGGATGCCTGAGAAGAAAAGGTGCAACACAATTTGACGAGATGACATTGTGAGATTCTCAGAAATGATCTATGGAAGTGATCTCTGACACAAGAGTTCATCAGTAAACCAAGGAGAGGATGAGGAAGTGGCTGATAGGCTCAGCAACAAATCATCGAGATTTCCAAAGGATTGATTTCCACAATTATGTGAACAAGGAAATATCATTTTTCGGATCAAATGATATAATGATGTATGCTCGAGGAAAACATACACAACTGAACAATGGTAGAAGGGTGCACCCAGGAATCTGGACTAGGTAGCACGATCAATGTTCAAATGATGATTCAATAAGCAATAGACTTAGAATGAAACTGTAGACCAATAAATTCAAAGCAATAGGGTTGCTAGAAGTTTAGAATTTACACATCACAGACCATTTGTCGGTATTCCGGTTAGAAACAACACGGAGACCAAGAAATGAACGCAAAAGGCAAGAGATATTACTATATCAAGAATTCTCAAGAGGTGGTAAAATTACCACGACATTCTTGACATAGAAGGTGGTAACATTCCAAGGTAAAGAAGAACAAATGCTGGTTAGCAAGGATCTCAAGGTATAACACAAAACACGAATAAGTTTGTGTTGAACGGAAGGCAATAAAGGGGTCGGTGATAACACAAACCATTGAGGGGCGAGGATGGTACTTCTCATCATGAATTCAATTGATATCCTGGAAGGGGTCAAAATGTTGATGATGATCACGACACATTTGTCGAGAGGTTTCAAGAAGATGTAACCGATCGGCGATGACATCAAGTCCACGGAATGATGAAGCGGGAAGTTATTGAAACCATAGGTACGACACAAACTTGAAATCAAGCTTGTCATTCAAGGACAATTGTTATGACGAGGAAGATCGACATAAGATTAGCTCACCTAGAAATTTTTGCTCTAGGAAGAAGGACCAGGTAGCACTATTAAAATCAGCATGACAAGGATATAGCCAAGCAGGCTAGGAATGACGTGATCGAGTTCAAACTCGTAAGTCATGAAGGTTACCACGATTTGTTTAATCACGGTGCAGACTTCAGTCAGTTATCGGTGTCTTCAAGTGTTTAATAACTCAGAGCCCGTGAAAATTTTGGAGTCAGTGAGAATGTAGCACTTGTTGAAGAACTCATAAGAAGTTATGTGGTTCCATGATAATCTCGAGATACCAGGGGGCTAACACTCGACGACAGATCAAAGTAGAGGTTGGACTAGGGTAATGCTCTGCAGAAGACAAGTGCTCAAACTTGCACGAGAAATGGAATCAAGGAGAAACATGGTCAGAACCACGTCCACAGATACAAGATGAACTTATAACAAGGGGATAATTATTTTAAGAGAATCTTCCATGATAAGGTATACATCAGGCCCATGGGCATGAACACAGGGTTCAAGGTCGACTCCCACTTGTTCAACATATAACCTTTCATTCACCTATCGTATTTTGAAAATGACATTAGTTGTTGAAAGTTTTTACCTGGTGCAATATCAGATAAGTATGACCCGAGAAAACCTTTTGGTTCATACAGTTTGGGGAAGGCATAGGTTCAACCCGTCAGGGTATCGTGGAAACATATACCACAAGCTTCAATCTTAAATACCACCAGCTCAAAAACAGAGCATGGCTGAGAAAACAGAGGATACAATTTACCAAAAGCATTATGTATCCGAGGAAAGGCTCACAAGGTTATTCAATAAGGAGGATACTGTCAAATAATAATCCAATAAAGGATCTGACGGTCCATAGCGGAGCTGATGTGAGCATCGGCACACAATTAGTTGAAGAAAGGATGCAAGGCATCAGATTATAGAACACCTGAATGATTCGATGCTTAGATATCAAAGGAATTATGTTTCGAAATAGAAGGATTAGAAGCAGACGTCTGATCAAGGGTGGATAAGTTCAGTAGACCTAAGGGTACAATTGACGGTAAATAGATTGGTCGAGAACAAGCTCATGTTCAAAAATGACATTTGAGCCAGAAAGATAATTTAAAAGGATCAACTGATGATTGCGTGCATTCACACTCATGTTGAATTAATAGGATCAAAATGACGGTGTCTAAGGATAATAACGAATATCGCCAAACATATGGAAATCATCCATAATGCAAGCAGACAAGTATTGCAGAGCAATAAGCTACTAAGGATTTTTTTTGGAGGATCGAATAGTATTTCGAAGACCATTGTGAAACACATGAACAACTAGGGATGGGCAGATACTCGGCAAGTGCGAGCAATTATCCGTAGGGGTATTTACGTAGCAAGGGACTCAAGGCAGTAGGCACAAAGTATTCTCAAGACAAAGGAGAGAATTTCGGGGTATTTTGTAATAACAAGATCAACCGGGAAACATTGTATGAATAGTGAGTATACGTGCTTATCCATAGGGGTTTATCGATGGAAGGGCATTGCATAAGTGACCATAAAGTTCCGAGAGAACATCAGAGAGTATCTTCGGATCCTTCTGGTGTAGCAGACGATCATCTATAACAAGGGGCTCTCCGGGAGAAAGTTGTTACGAGAACCTAATGTTAGAGTTTAGCAGATTCATTTAACCCAAATAGAAGAGAGATCAGAGTCCTAGAGTAAGACTCGATCAGTAAAAGATCCTAATACCACCCAGATGGCGACGTGGGCCCGTAAGGCACACAGCCATGTTAGTAAAAGTTTTTGTAATATATAGACTCAACTTCGGCCAAGGAGTGTGGAAGGGGGATTCCTACAGGCAGTCGGCTCTAATACCAACTTGTGACGCCCCCGATTTGACCGTACACTAATCATACACGCAAACGTGTACGATCAAGATCAGGGACTCACGGGAAGATATCACAACACAACTCTACAAATAAAATAAGTCATACAAGCATCATATTACAAGCCAGGGGCCTCGAGGGCTCGAATACAAGAGCTCGATCATAGACGAGTCAGTGGAAGCAACAATATCTGAGTACAGACATAAGTTAAACAAGTCTGCCTTAAGAAGGCTAGCACAAACTGGGATACAGATCGAAAGAGGCACAAGCCTCCTGCCTGGGATCCTCCTAAACTACTCCTGGTCGTCGTCAGCGGGCTGCACGTAGTAGTAGTCACCTCCCGAGTAGTAGTAGTCGTCGTCGACGGTGGTGTCTGGCTCCTGGGCTCCAACGTCTGGTCGCAGCAATCGAGTATAGAAAGGGGGAAAAGAGGGAGCAAAGCAACCGTGAGTACTCATCCAAAGTACTTGCAAGCAAGGAGATACACTACATATGTATGCATTGGTATCAAATGGAATAAGGGTAACATATGTGGACTGAACTGCAGAATGCCCGAATAAGAGGGGGATAGCTAGTCCTTTCAAAGACTACGCTTCTGGTAACCTCCATCTTGCAGCAGGAGAAGAGAGTAGATGGTAAGTCCACTAACTAGCATCGTGTAGCATAAACCTAACCGATGATCCTCTCCTCATCGCCCTGTGAGAGAGCGACCACCGGTTGTATCTGGCACTTAGAAGGGTGTGTTTTATTAAGTATCCGGTTCTAGTTGTCATAAGGTCAAGGTACAACTCCAAGTCGTCCTGTTACCGAAGATCACGGCTATTCGAATAGATTAACTTCCCTATAGGGGTGCACCACATAACCCAACACGCTCGATCCCATTTGGCCGGACACACTTTCCTGGGTCATGCCCGGCCTCGGAAGATCAACACGTCGCAGCCCTACCTAGGCACAACAGAGAGGTCAGCACGCCGGTCTAAATCCTATGGCGCAGGGGTCTGGGCCCATCGCCCATTGCACACCTGCACGTTGCGAGGGCGTCCAGAAGCAGATCTAGCCCCCTTAATACGAGAGCAGGCTTACGTTCCAATCCGGCACACGCCGCTCAGTCACTGACGTCACGAAGGCTTCGGCTAATACCACGACGTCGAGTGCCCATAACTGTCCCCGCGTAGATGGTTAGTGTGTATAGGCCAGTAGCCAGACTCAGATCAAATACCAAGATCTCGTTAAATGTGTTATCTTGAAGTAACCATGAAAGCCGACCAGGGCCAAGCCCACCTCTCTCCTAGGTGGTCTCAACCTGCCCTATCGCTTCGCCACAAAGATCCACTTGCGGGTACTCCTACAAGCTGACCCATCTTTTAGTCATCACATGTATCATGTATAAGGTATATAGTATATACCCGTGATCACCTCCCGAGTGATCACGGTCCGATAGTATAGCATGGCAGACAGACAAGAATGAAGGGCCACTGATGATAAACTAGCATCCTATACTAAGCATTAGGATTGCAGGTAAAGGTAACAACAGTAATAGCAAGGACAGGCTATGCATCAGGATAGGACTAACGGAAAGCAGTAACATGCTACACTACTCTAATGCAAGTAGTATAGAGAGTAGAGTAGGCGATATCTGGTGATCAAGGGGGGGCTTGCCTGGTTGCTCTGGCAAGAGAGAGGGGTCATCAACACCGTAGTCGTACTGGGGGTCTCCGGCAGTCTCGGGGTCTACCGGAAAGAAGTAACGGAGGGGGAACACAATAAATAACAGAGCAATCAATGTAACAAAAAGCAAGATGCGGCATTACGTTGTGCTAGGGGTGACCTGACGTGGTACGTGGTGATACCAGTGACGGGGGGGAAACATCTGGGAAAATATCCCCGGTGTTTCGCGTTTTCGGACAGATGAACCGGAGGGGGAAAGTTGCGTGTTCACTATGATAGGGATGCATGGCGGACGAATGGGCTGCGCAACCGGATTCGTCTCGTCGTTCTGAGTAACTTTCATGTTGAAAATAATTTAATCCGAGTTATGGATTAAAAGATATGATTTTCTAAAGATTTTATTAATTTCTGGAATTTAATTAATTATTTAATTTAATTCGAAATTGGATTTATGACATCAGCATCATGCCATGCTGATGTCAGCAGTCAACAGGGGTTGACTGGTCAACCTGACCAGTGGGTCCCACTGGTCAGTGACACATCTTAATTATCCAAATTTAATTAATCTAATGAGAATTAATTAGGGGTGGGCCCCACTTTCATTGGCTGATTAATTAATTAATTAACAGTTTAATTAGTTTAGTTAATTGATTAGTTTAATTAATCAAAGTTAATTAAATTAATTAATTTTTTAATTAATTAATTAATTATATTTATTATTAATTTTATTTATTCTTTTTTACAAAAAAACGTTCTGGGGCCGTGGGGCCCCCGTGTCATTGGGTCAGGGGCACAAGCGGGCAAGGGCACGCGTTAACGGGCGCCAGGGCGTGCGTACCCAGCGACCAGTATGCGGCGGCGGGGGGAAGGAGTGGGCGAGGCCGAGCGGCTAGCCAGAGCCGGCCAGGCAGGGGGGAGGGCTTGCCAGCGAAGAGTGCGGCGGTGGCAGGGGCGCGGGGAGGCATGGGGCCATGGGGCGCCGGCCGGTCGCCGGAGAAGGAGGGAAGGGCGCCGGAACGCGGGCGAGCAGAGGTGGCTGTGGGGCGCAGCATGGCGCGGGCGTGCTTGTGCACGGTGGCCGGGGCCGCGGCCGGAAGCAAGCAGCAGCAAGGGGCTGGCCACGGCGCGGGAGTGAGATGGCACCAGCGCGGGACGGAGTAGAAGCCAAGGGTGATAGGGGGTGCGGGCGAGCCGGGATGAGGAGGGGCGCATGCGCTCGCGCGAGGCGGCCAGGCATGAGCGAGCGGCGCCGGCAACTGCGTGTAGGGAGAGAGAGGGACGGGACCGAGGGGGCGCTCACGGGGGGCGGTAGGGGTTTCGGGCAGCGGTGCTCGGGGAGGAGGTCGGAGACGAGCGACAGGGACGGGGAGCGTCAGTGATGGAGTCGAGGAGGAGGTCGGCGGCAGGGATCGGCGTCGGGGCTTGAGGGCGCGGCGCAGGAACAGCGGCATCGGTGCGAGGGGAGGAGGCCGAGGCATGCGGGGCGATGGCGATGCGGAGGTGGCGGTCCTCAGGCGTGGAGCGCTGGGTGGAGGCGGAAGGCGACGACGCAGTCGGGGGGGGGGGGGGAAGGGGGTCGCTCTCCCGATCCAGAAATGGGGCGGGGAGTGGGAGGAGTGGGGGAGGGTGGGGTGGTTAGGGTTTGGGGTGTGGGGATTATAGGCGCGGTTGGGCCGTTTGGGCTGGTGGCCTGCTGGCTAGCTGGGCCATTCGGCCCAGGGGGAGGGGGGTTTCTTCCTTTTTCTCTTTTGTTTAAGTTTTTGTTTTTATTTATTTTCTGTTTATTAGTTTTCTATTTTATTTTCTATACATATTTGTTTTATAAAATATATAAGTAGTACCCAAATTAGTGTTTCAAAATGCCCGGATGCCACAAAAAGTTTGGTGATAAAATAAAACTGTTTAGTATTTTACTAAATATAAAAGGCATTTATTTAATTGTTTAAGATGTTGTTTTATTTATTTTAGTGTATTTAAATAATTTATAAAAATGTGGTTTCACCATCATAATCATCTAGAATTTATTTGTTACATTTCGAACACTTTAGATTTAAGATTTGAAAACTTTTATTGTCTGACTTGAGTTTGAATTTGAATTCGGAACGAGATTTGAATCATCGTGAAACTAACAACAGTAATCGTGGTGATGTGGCATCATTAGTAGATGGTTACTGTAGCTTAACTAACCGGGTGTCACAAAGCACTTCGACATGCTTCCGTCGTGGAGGAGCATCGTACCCTGATGGGTACAGCGGTTGAGAAGATTCAGTCCGCCAAGAGCGGGCTGAACGAAGCCTTTACCCGCCTATTGACGGGCTTTGATGTATGCAACGTAAGACGCCTTTTTATATGATAGAAATATGCATGTATACAGATAGTAGCCCCTGAGACTATTCGGTTTTGGAAAAAAAGCTGAACAAAGGATCAAATGATTATCGTAGAAGGTAACGTACATTATTGAATGAACAGGCTTCCCTGTTGGCCGCGACCGCCCAGGCCGCTAAATTTTCTGAACTCAAGCGGAAGCTGAAGCAGGCTGATGATGACCTCGACCGCATTAACAAGCAGTTCGATGATGCGCAAGGTATGTTTTGTATGACTAAAATTGTATGCGAGCGTGGAGTTTAAGCTCACACACTTTCTCATGTAAATGATTGCAGGAAGTGTGGCCGAGGTCGAGACCCTCAAGGGCGCACTGTCGCAAGCCAAAGAGCAGGCGAGGGTGAGTAGTGCGGTAGCTGATAACGCGGCTGCAAACTTAAAGGCCGAGTAGGCCACCCGCCACCAGTATGAGGAGAGGGTGACTGAAGTCGAGCAAGAGCTCAAGGACGCTGCTCGTAAGTGTGAGGCGTTGGAGGAGAAGAATAAGGCCCAGGCAGTTGAACTCCTCAAGGATCTCCAAGAGGCCAGGGAGGCGCGGATTGAGTGATGGGTGGCTCTCGAGGAGATCAAGCAGGATGAAAAGATAGTAGCTGGTAAGCCCTTTCTTTTGCCGAGTAAATTCGGCAGTAAAAAATATGCCCTGGTTACTCGACTATGGAGTTCTCCAGACGCGTTTACGGATCTTCCGAAGAGCGCCGCCAATGGTGTGAAGTTTTTCCGGGACCAAGAGGGGAGCACGATGGAGAAGCTCTTCTGGTCGCAGTCCCTGGCGCCGGAGCGTCCAGCGCTGTTGAACAACCAGATGATGTAGCTGGCGGAGCTACATAGGATGTGCGGCCTGGCCATGAAGGACATTGTAGTCTGGCTATGGCCAGCTGAATCCATTCCTTGCAGCTACTTCGACCTGGTCAAGCGGCTCACTGACGCCCTACCCCGAATTGAAGCTGTGAAGCGCTCTTCGTGCATTGAGGGTGCTCGGATGGCCTTTGCCCGTGTCAAGATGCACTGGGCGAAGATGAAGGCCGCCGTCATGGCAGTTGAGGGCCCACCTGAAGGCAAGGACTATCGCAAGCCGGAGCGATATTTGGAAGACGTCCTAGAGGGTGCCCATTTAATAGAGGGTTAATGCTCAAAGGATATTATGTTTGAATGAATGTCTCTGGGCTGCCCAGACTTTTCGTTATGAAACAAGGCTTGTATAATATATTTGTGCATTTATCTAAAATTATTTTCCTCCTGTACGGCCGTTTTCATATCTGAAAGTTTGCCAGTCATCGGCTTCAGCCCCCACGTAGATACTACGGGGGTGTTCGGAATAGCACATGACCACAATTGACCCTACATCTTGGTCTGTGAAGGAGGTTACCATGCAGCGAACAAGGCAATCAGACTATGTGGCTTTTATCACTCTCACTTAGCCACAAGAGCTTGACAATGGGACTATGAGCTAGCCCCTGGTGCGTGTGCGGCTATCCGAACTTGGATGCTTTAGGCGCGTGATCGGGTGGAGGCCAGTGAGGGAGTCCTGGATTAAGGGGTCCTCAGGCGTCCGGCCTATGTAACATGGGCCAGACTAATGGGCTATGAAGATACAAGACAGAAGACTCTCTCCCGTGTCCGGATGGGACTCTCCTTGGCGTGGACAGCAAGCCTAGCGTGCGGATATGAAGATTCCTTTCTCTCTAACCGACTTTGTACAACCCTAGTCCCCTCCAGTGTCTATATAAACCGGAGGGTTTAGTCCATAGAGGTGATCATAATCATACAGGCTAGACTTCTAGGGTTTTAGCCATTACGATTTCGTGGTAGATCAACTCTTGTAACCCCCGTACTCATCAATATCAATCAAGTAGGACGTAGGGTATTACCTCCATCAAGAGGGCCCGAACCTGGGTAAAACTTCATGTCCGCTATCTCCTGTTACCATCAACCTTAGACGCACAGTTTGGGACCCCCTACCCGAGATCCATAGATTTTGACACCGACATTGGTGCTTTCATTGAGAGTTCCACTATGTCGCCGCCAAAAGGTTCGATGGCTCCACCCATCATCTGCAACGATACTGCCATAGGGGAGGTTTTTCTCCCCGGCCAGATCTTCGTATTCGGCGGCTCTGCACTGCGGGCCTCCTCGCTTGGCCATCTGGAGCAGATCGACAGCTACGCCCCAGGTCACCAGAATAGTTTTGGAAACCTGGATTATGTCACTGATATCCGAGGAGACTTGATCTTCCGAGGATTCACAACCCCAACCTCCGCTCTGGCCTTAGAACCGGAGCGCCTCGTCAGGACCGAAGACGGGATTTCTAAACCCGTCGGACTATCTGTGGCCACTAGGCCCAGTACGGGAGAGCTAGAGGAACCATCACAAAGCCGGACCCTTCCCCGGATACTGGCTCCGAACTCTCAAAGTCAGCATCGTGTGAGCTCGGCCGAGGAATTCCCTTCCCGCCATACTCCATGGATTCTTTTCTCCCTCGACAAACCTTGCCTTTAAGCGAGGCTCTGGACTTGAGGTGATCCCTCATGATTACAGAGGAGCAACGTCCGAACTACGCCCAGCCCGGACTAGGGGCTGAGAGCAGGGAATTTTACGTGCCACCCACCACCCACTTCCTCGCCACAGTTGAGGGCTTAACTAACAAGCTCGATTACGGCTCTGAAGACATCGACAGTATGGATGATGATGACGGAGAGGAGCAAGCTGAAAACCCGCCGTTTACCGGACGCTGGACGGCCACCTCTTCGTATGATGTGTACATGGTGGATACAGCCAAGAAAGATGACAGGGATAATGAGAAAAATCCAGTAGAGGATAAACCTCCCGAGATTCAACCAAAGCGCCGACGGCGCCGCTCTAAATCATGCTGCAACAAATACAGCAATACCGGGACCAGAGACAACAATACTCCGGATGATGCCGAAGACCAACAAACCCCGTCGAGCAAAACTTTGAACAAGACGATCGGGAGGATGGGAAAGTAAGCCCTGATGAACAGGCTGCAAACGAAGACTCGGAGGACAGTAATTACCTTGCACCCTCCGAGGATGATGTGAGCCTCGGCGACGAAGACTTTATCGTGCCTGAGGGACTTCTCGAGCAGGAGCACTTTAAGCAATGGCTAATAGACACAACAAGGAGCCTGAAAAAGAAGCAGCAGCAGCTTCAAGCTGATCAAGATCTACTCAACGATAGATGGACTGATGTCCTGGCAGCAGAGGAATACGACCACGAGCGCCCAACCAAAAGTTACCCGAAGCATAAACTACTGCCTCAATTCGATGACGAGGCACTTGAGCCCGTACCATCAGCCCGTAATGCAGCTAATCGACCACCACGTGGCCGGGACAAAACGGCAACTCAAGCCGAACACCATCCCGTCCTACCTCACCGTAAAGGTAGAGATAAAACAGTTCGGGGATACACGTATGACCTACGGCAGGACCTAAAGAATAAAGCAGGTCCAGCCAGATCGATCTATGGATCGCGAGGGCGTGCCCCAACGTGCGACTACGGCTATCAAGCCGAACATGGCAAACACAATCACGTCCGGGCCGAAAACCGTAGACGGACTCCATCCGAACTACGTCACGATCTGGCCCAATATAGAGGCGCTGCACACCCCCTCTACTTCACTGATGAAGTAATGGAACATCAATTCCTAGAAGGGTTCAAACCGTGAATATCAAACCATATGATGGAACCACAGATCCCGCGGTATGGATTGAAGACTTTATTCTCCATATTCATATGGCCCACGGCAATGATCTTCACGCCATCGAATACCTTCCACTAAAACACAAGGGACCATCCCGACACTAGCCGAACAACCTGCCTGAAAACTCTATTGGTAGCTGGGAAGACCTGGAAGACGCCTTCCGCGACAACTTCCAGGGCACATACGTCAGACCTCCAGATGCCGATGACTTAAGTCACAGAGTCCAACAGCCCGGAGAGTCAGCAAGGAAATTCTGGACTACGTTCTTAACTAAAAAGAACCAAATCGTCGACTGTCTGGATGCCGAAGCCCTAGCGGCCTTTAAACATAGCATCCGCGATGAATGGCTCGCCCGACACCTCGGCCAAGAAAAGCCGAAGTCCATGGCGGCCCTCACGGCACTCATGACCTGCTTTTGCGTTGGCGAAGATAGCTGGCTAGCCCGCATAAATAACAATGCAAGCGAACCTGGCACCTCGGAAGCCAGAAATAGCAACGGCAAGCTACAACTCAACATGCACAAGCGTGAGAACAATGATGACAATACTGATGACACGGCGATCAACGCGGAAGAAGCCATATAAAAGGAATAATCAGGGACCTTCTAGCCTGGACCGCATACTCGATCATCCATGTCAGATCCATGGCACCCCTAACAAACCAGCCAACCATACCCATCGGAGATGTTGGGTCTTCAAACGGGCTGGCAAGTTAAATACCAAAGACAAGGAGAAGGGGTCGCAAAGAGAGAATGATGACGAGGAGCCCCGTTTAACGAACACAGGGGGACAGAGGAAGTTTCCCCCTCAGGTCAAAGCGGTGAACATGATATACACTACCCATATCCCTAAGAGGGAGCGCAAGCACGCACTCAGGGACGTCTATGCGATAGAGCCAGTCGCCCCAAAATTCAACCCAAGGTCATCATGCCCAATCACTTTTGATCGCAGGGACCATCCGACCCGTATCCGCCATGGCGGTTCAGCCGCACTAGTTATCGACCCAATATTTGATGGATTCCACCTAACACGACTCCTCATGGATGGTGGCAGCAGCCTCAACCTGCTTTATCAGGATACAGTGTGCAAAATGGGCATCGATCCGTCAAGAATCAATCCCACAAAAAGTACCTTTAAAGGAGTAATACCAGGTGTAGAGGCCCTGCACAGGCTCAATTACATTGGAAGTCCTCTCCGGATCTCTCCAGACAACTTCCGAAGCGAGGACTTGATCTTCGATATCGTCCCCTTCCACAGTGTCTAGCACACACTACTCGGACGAACCGCGTTTGCTCGATTCAATGCAGTGCCGCACTATGCTTATTTCAAGCTCAAGATGTCCGGACCACGCGGTGTCATAACAGTTAATGGAAACACGGAGCGCTCCCTCTGTACTGAGGAGCACACCGCGGCCCTAGCAGCGGAAGTCCAGAGCGGCCTTTTAAGGCAGAACTTTAATTCAGCGGCCAAGCTCCCGGACACTATCAAACGAGTCCGGACTACTCCGCAACATGACAGTCCAGCTCATCAGGAGTTAGACTAGCAATTCGACCTCCGTCTCAGTATCGACCAAGTGGAGGCATATGTACCGCGCGTACATAAGTACGCACTAAAAATACCATGGGCAGAGACGGAGGCATAACCAGGCTGTGGCCCACAATACAGCTCGACCTTCCCGGGACACACATACTTTTACTTTTCTTTTATCCTTTTCATGGTTATTTTCATAGGCCCCTCTCAATGGCCTGATAATCGGTCCTTTCGAAGGACGGATATACCAAGGTGGCAAGTAGCATAGACGTGTGGGGAAATCTCTAGGTGTTCTTCTTAACGATCATCCTACCTGTTTTTAGGACCCGTACGCAGCTCCCCCTTGATCTTGGCATGTTAAATAGCCATTGTTGCTTATTGCACTATTTGTACAAATACACTTCGATGTATTAATCAAAATTATAATGGAAACAGTTTGCGACCCAACTTATGTGGCACTAGCTTCCCACTTCATTTTATTTCGCTATTCTTATCGATTGCATCCGTACACTTAGGTACGCCGTAATTCGTCGGGGGCTTTATTGCGCCCCATACTATGGCAACAAGTTCGAACACTTTTACACTATAGTTCGGCCCCCAAATTTAGCATTATATGCATTGGCTCTGAATGTTGTCTTTGGTCAATAGTTGGGTTGCCCGGCTCCTGTGCTTACTACCTTACGTTCCACTCTATCGGCTAGGGTAGTAAAGGGAGCGCTATTGTGTTTGTGTCCTGGTTTATCCAGATGAGCACCTCAATAGAGAAAGCCGAAAACTGACTATTATGATGCGGCTTGAGCCGGTCAGCTCTTCGGAGGTTAAAATCTCTTGTGATTTTTTCCGCATTATGCGACGGATCGGCCTTCACCCGATCAGGTGTCTACAACACCCTAGTCCGGACTAACGAATACTAGGGGCTGCGCCTACATTTCTATTGTCAAACTCCTATGGCTAAGTGAGGGTGATAAAGCCACATAGTCTGATTGCCTGGTTCGTTGCGCTCAACACCTCCTCCAAGAGTGTTTAGATTCCATCACGAACACCCCCGTACTACCTACATGGGGGCTGAAGCCGACGATTGGCCAACTCTCAGATTTAATAAAAATGGCCGCTCAGGAGGTAATATTCCAAAATAAACAGCAAGCATTATATTACATATCAGTCTTGTTTTCATCATACAGGGCGGGATAACATGAAGGTACTCATTAAATGATAATGTCTTTTGAACACTGGCCCTCTATAATGCGGGATCCCTTGAGGACATCATCAAAATACCGCTCTGGCGTGCGGTGCTCCTTGCCAGCGGGCCGTCCCTCGGTCGCGAGCTTGACGGTGTCCATCTTCGCCCACTGTATCTTGACAAGGGCGAAGGCCATCCGTGCACCTTCGATACAGACCGACCGCTTGATGACGTCAAGCCGGGTTCAGGCATTGACCAGCCGCTTCACGAGCCCGAAGTAGCTGCTGGGTATGACTTCGACAGGCCATAGCCGGATTATTAAATCCTTCATTGCTAGCTCGGCCACCCTATGCAGTTCCACCAGCTGTTTGAGCTGATCGCTAAAGGGCACAGGATGTTTTGGCGCAAGGTATTGCGACCAGAATAGCTTCTCCATCAAGCTCCCCTCTTCGGCTCGGAAGAACTCCGCAACGTCGGTGATGCTACGCGGTAAATCCGTAACGCTCCTGGAGAACTCCAAATCCGGGTTAGTAAGAGATACCTCTTCTTCACATATTTTCTCTCCATAATGAAGGCCTTACCCGCCGCGATTTTTCTGGCCTCTTGGATCTCCTGGAGAGCGCCTTGGGCTTTGGCCCGGGGATCATGTGCACTTTGGTGGGCGTTGGCGAGTTCGGAATCTTTATCCGCAACGTGGCGCTCCAAGGACTCGTATTTCTTCACAGCGTCATGGAGCTCCTGCTGGACCTCACCGACCCTGGCCCCATGCTTTTCACAGGCGGCTTGTTCCTTTGCCACTCTCTCCTCGGCCTCGGCCAACACCTTTTTGAGGGCCTCCACCTCGGTCGCCGCCCCTAACAAATATCATGACACTATGGTCAGCACAAATCATTCATCCCTTCCAGATATGCACAAGGTCATTGCATACCTTGATTGTCTTCTAGCTGCTTTTTTACACGGCCGAGTTCTTCCTCGGCCTGCTCCAGACTCTGCTTTAGTCCGGAGACCTCGGCAGCATGAGAGGTTGCGGCCAGCAACGACGCCTGCTTATACCCATAAAACATATTAAGTTAGTCTCCTGTGAAAATTACTTGATCCTCTGTCTGGCTTTTCTTTCCGAACACTGGATAGAGTCTCAGGGGATACTATTTATACTATGAAATCCTTTTTATATAATTGCGTCGTTTACCTCAAAGCCTATTAGAAG
This sequence comes from Triticum urartu, assembly GCF_056163025.1. Taxonomy (NCBI): domain Eukaryota; kingdom Viridiplantae; phylum Streptophyta; class Magnoliopsida; order Poales; family Poaceae; genus Triticum; species Triticum urartu. The sequence continues at coordinate 374,058,740 of NC_141874.1, forward strand.
GCTTGTGCAGCCTTCGGTCAGTCCGCTCTTGGAGGACTGAACCCTCTCAACCACAGTACCCATGAGGGTACGGTGTTCCTCAACAATGGAAGCACTTCATAGCGCTTCCAATAGAGTATCCAGTGCCTCTGGGTGGACAGAGGTCACCGGTGGAATTGGCGCACCATCTTCCTTCGAAGGAGGCCGCCTGCCGGATTCTGGATCCGTATAGGTCTCCGGTATCGTATTCGGCTGGGGGCCGAATTGGAGATGGCCCCCATCGCCAGTCACCATGGGGATCTGCTCCCCCATGTGTCCGGCTGCCGAGGTATTATCCTCTGGCGCCACCATGATAGCCTCATGTGCCTCCCCCTGAGCCGGGAGTGTCCTTTGGGATAGCACTTTAGCGTCTTCCACAGTCTTTGGAGAGGAGGCCGCTAGAAGGGACCCGCTGTCCATTACCTTCGGATCCAGCGAGTTTCTCGAAGATGAGGATTGCTCGAGTTCGGCCGGAATTCAATTGCATGATTCAACATGTTAAAACTATAAAGTAAAGGAGCTGGGTATTTGCGTGCGTCTTTGAGTACTTACGATTCGGTCAGGGTCTTATCCCTGGGGTGCCACTCGAAGCTACTGTCTATGTCCCACGCGGGGTTGTCCGCGGTGGAGGCCTTCCCCTTCTTGGACGCCTCTGCCTCCAGATGCCTGGAGGCTGCCCTTTTCTTCCTTCCCCCCTCAGAGGGAGAATCGCTTTCCTCCTCTTCCTCGTTGTCGGTGGCGGGAGGGGAGTGGGTGTCTGCGTCTTCGAGCGTCATGTCTAAAGTGCCCTTATGGCGGAGACCACCCCTGGTCCCCTTGGCCTTCTTTTTGGCCTTCTTTTCTGCCGATTGATAGGGCATCAGAACCAGCATCTTCGTTAGAAGTGAGATAGCTGGTTCTTTGGATAGCGGAGCCCGACACTAAATCCACTCTGCCTTCTTTGTCCAGCCCTGAAAAAACAAATAGGAAAGTTTAGACATCTTCCTTGAGTATGCAAGTAAAGGGTACACCTTGAAATACGGAAAACTTACCGCACTGGTGGGATGGGCTAGGTCATGCCGGCGGTCCTCGATCGTCGCCGGCCACACCTTGTTGGCCTTGAAGAGCACCTTCCAGATGTCTTCGTGCATAGAGCAGAAGAACTGTCACAGGGTCTGGTGCTTGGCCGGATCGAACTCCCGCAAGTGGCAAGTCCGGCTTTGGCACGACAGGATCCGGCGAGCGAGCATCACCTGGATCACACTGACAAGCTTGACATTCTTGTCCAGCATGTGCTTGATGCGCGTCTGGAGTGCAGTCAGCTCGTCTGACGAAGACCAGTCCAGGCCCTTCTCTAGCCAGGAGGTGAGCCGCATCGGGGCGCCGGACTAGAATTCGGGAGTCAGGGCCTAGGTGGTGTCGCGAGGCTCTGTGACATAGAACCACTGCTGTTGCCACCCTTTGATAGTCTCCATGAAGGTACCTTTGGGACATGTGACATTGGGCAGCTTGCTCACCATGGCACCTCCGCACTTTGCATGTTGGCCATCCACCACCTTCGGCTTCACGTTGAAGATCTTCAACCAAAGTCCAAAGTGAGGTGGGATACGGAGGAAGGCCTAGCACACGACAATAAATGCCGAGATATTAAGGAAGGAGTTGGGGCCAGATCGTGGAAATCCAGCCCGTAGTAGAACATGAGTCCAAGGACGAATGGGTGGAGAGGAAATCCCAGCCCGTGGACGAAGTGAGGGATGAAAACGACCCTCTCATGGGGATCCAGAGTGGGGACGATCTATCCCTTGGCCGAAAGCCAGTGGGCGATTTCCTTGGCCAAATACCCGGCCTCCCAGAGCTTGGTGATGTCCTTCTCCTTGATGGAGGAAACCATCCATTTTCCTTGCGCTCTGGATTCGGACATGGTTGGAGTGCTTTTTCTTGAGGTAGAAAGGATGAAAGCTTGGGCGCTGGAGCTCGAGAATGGATGGGCAGAGAGAAGGAAGGCGTGGGTGAAAGAGGTGAATCCTTATCCCTTTATAAAGGCAGTGAATATCAAGCGCCTCCCCACTCGCCTTAAAACTCGCCTATTCCTCAAAGGGTCATGCAAACGGAGCAGTTGGATTACCCATGTCCGTATTGATGAGAATCCAGCAATAAGGGGACACTATCTCTGCTTTGACAAGACGTGCCAAAAAACCCGCATCTTGAAACATGGAGCGGGAGGCTAAAAATGGTTCGAAATAATGACCGGGCTATGACATGATGTCACGCTACAAAAGTTGTCAGTGGATCGGACTCATAAAATATTATACTCTCTGCGGATATATGTGGTGTTTGTTTTATAGAGCCGAACACGTTCTCTGTATTCGAGAGCTGTTTTGGAGTATTCGGAGGAGGAACCCGCCTTGCAATGCCGAAGAAAATCTGCGCGCCGGACACCTCATCATTGAAGCCTGGTTCAGGGGCTACTGCGTGAGTCCTGGATCAAGGGGTCCTTGGGCGTCCGGCCTATGTAACATGGGATGGACTAATGGGCTATGAAGAGACAAGACAGAAGACTCTCTCATGTGTCCTGATGGGACTCTCCTTGACATGGATGGCAAGCCTAACATGCGGATATGAAGATTCCTTTCTCTGTAACCGACTTTGTACAACCCTAGTCCCCTCCGGTGTCTATATAAACCGGAGGGTTTAGTCCGTAGAGGTAATCATAATCATACACGCTAGACTTCTAGGGTTTTAGCCATTACGATCTCGTGGTAGATCAACTCTTGTAACCCCCATACTCATCAATATCAATCAAGTAGGACGTAGGGTATTACCTCCATCAAGAGGGCCCGAACCTGGGTAAAACTTCGTGTCCCCTGTCTCCTGTTACCATCAACCTTAGACACACAGTTCGGGACCCCCTACTCGAGATCCGCCGGTTTTGACACCGACAGCCAGTCCTTCATATAATACGGAAAAGATCACAAAAGATTTAGTAAGTCACCGAACCGCTGACCAGCTCTCGCTATACCATGACAGTCAATTTTTGGCTTTCTCTACTGAGGTGTTTGACCAGACAAACCAGAAACACAATCGTAGTAGTTCTCCCTTTACTACCTTAGCCGAACAAGCGAAACATAAGGTGGTAACCATAGGAGCCGGGCAACCCAACTATTTACCAAAGACATGATTCGGAGCCGATGCAAATAATGCAGTATTCGGGACACCGAAGTGTACTATAAAAGTGTTCAGACTTTTTGATTTTGAAAAATATATGTGGCCGAATAGAGCCCATGGCAATTTATGCCGAAGTGTATATGTCAATCTGTAGTGAAGACGGAATGTGGATTATGATAGAGGCCAATACCGAATTGGGTTGGACGAAAACTGTTTCCTCTATAGTTTGATTGATACATCAAAACGTGCTCTTACAAACAATGCCATAATTATCAAGGCTATTTTACATGCCAATAATTTGAGAACAAGGGAAAGCTGTATACATGTCCTAAAAAAGGTGGTCTTGAAGATCCTTTCGACACCCTGCCGCACGTCTGCGCCGCATTTCACCTTGGTGTAGGATCCTTTGAGAGGATCAAGGATCGTGTATATAGAAGGGGCTTGGGAAAGGCCCTTTGTACCACTGAAAAGTGATTTAGGTCTTAAAGAACCTGAAAAATAAAAAAGGGAAAAGAGAAAAAGGAAGAATATTAAGGTCCAAATAGGGCCGAGCTGTATTGTGGACTTTGTCCTTAGAGTACCTCCATCCTTGCCCATGGTATTTTTAGTGCGTAGTTATGTATGCGTGGTATGTATGTCACGATTAGGTGGGGGTTTCGACGGAGGCCGAATTGCTAATCTAGTTTTGGATGAGCCGAACTGTCATTCTATAGGGTAGACTGGACTCGTTTGACAGTGTCCGGGGGCTTGATGGTCTATGAAGTATTCGGCTTGATAAGGCCACCCTGTACCTCAGCTGCGAGGGCCGCGGTATGCTCCTCAGTACGGAGGGAGCGCTCCATATTTCCATTGGCTGTTATGACACCGCGTGGTCCGGGCATCTTAAGCTTTAGATAGATAGTGCGGTACTGCATTGAAACGGGCGAAAGTGGTTCGTCCGAGCAGTGCATGATAGCCACTGCGGAAGGGGACGACAGATCAAATATTCGCATCAGAAATTATCTGGTGTGTCGAAGACTACTTACAGCGTTATTGACCCTGTGCAGCAGGCCTCTACGCAGGGTATTACTCCTTTAAAGGTGGTTTTAGTAGGCTTGATCCTTGATGGATCAATACCCATTTTACAGACAGTGTCTTGATAAAGCAGGTTAAGACTGTTGCCGCCGTCCATGGGGACCTGTGTGAGATAGAATCCGTCGATGATTGGATCGAGGATCGATGTTGCCGAACCTCCATGATGGATACTAGTCACATGGTCTTTGCGATGAAAAGTGACCGGACAGGCCGACCATGGGTTGAATTTTGGGGCGACTGGCCCTATGGCATAGACGTCCCTTAGTGCGCGCTTGCGCTCCCACTTAGGGATATGAGTGATGTAGATCATATTCACTGTTTTACCTTGGTGGGAATTTCTTTTGCCCCCCCTGTGTTCGTTGGGCAAGGCCCGTCGTCATCCTTGCTAGGCATCCCTTTCCCCTTATGTTTGGTGTTTAGCTTACCAGCCTGTCTAAAGACCCCACAATTTCTGTTGGTATGATTGGCAGGCTTGTCAGGGGTGCCATGGATCTGGCAAGGCCGATCGAGTATTCTGTCCAAACTGGACTGACCATCTTTGTTTCTTTTAAATGGCTTCTTCCGCTGACCGAGTCTAGAGCCACTGAATCTGGCATTAACCGTCGTGTCTTCGGTATCTTCATTGTTGCTTCGACGCTTGTGTTTGTTGCATCATGGCCTACCGTTGCCATCTCTGGCTTCGGAGGTGCCAGGGTTGCTGGTGCTGTTGCTTCTATGAGCTAGCTAGATGTCTTCTCCCATGCAAAAGCGGGTCATGAGTGCGGTAAGAGCTGCCACGGACTTCGGTTTTTCTTCGCCAAGGTGTCGGGCGAGCCACTCGTCATGGACGCTGTGCTTAAAGGCCGCAAGGGCTTCGGCGTCCGGACAATCGAAAATTTGGTTCTTTTTAATTAAGAACCTGGTCCAGAGTTTTCGGGCTGACTCTTCGAGTTGCTGGATTATATGACTAAGGTCATCGGCGTCCGGAGGACGGACATAGGTACCTTGGAAGTTGTCTCTGAAGGCACCTTCCAAATCTTCCTAGCTACCATAGAGTTCTCTAGGAGGCTGTTTAACCAGTGATGTGCTGGTCCTTTCAGCTTTAAGGGGAGGTATTTGATGGCATGCAGATCGTCACCGCGGGCCATGTGGATATGGAGGAGGAAATCTTCAATCCATACCACGGGATCTGTCGTGCTGTCGTATGATTCGATGTTTACGGGGTTAAACCCTTCTGGGAACTGGTGCTGCATTACCTCATCGGTAAAGCATAAGCAGTGTGCGGTGCCTCTGTATCGGGCAACGTCACGACGGAGTTCGGATGACATCTGTATGCCGTTTTCGGCCCTGGTGAGGTTATGCCTATCGCGCCAGGCTTGACGACGGTCTTCTCGCGTTGGGGCATGCCCCCTTGATCCATAGATTGACCTGGCTTGGCCTGTTCTATTGTCTAGGTTCTGTCGTAGGTCGTAGGTGTATCCTGGAGCCACTGTCTCTCTGCCCCTATGGCGAGGTGGTGCGGGTTGGTGTTCGGCGTAGGTGGTCGCTTTATCTCACCCACGTGGTGGTCGGTCTAGTTCATCAGCGGTCTCATGTCTCGACGGTATTGGCTCATGTTCCTCGTCATCAAATAGTCGTAGTAGCCGACGCTTCGGATAACTCTTTGTTGGGTGTTGGAGGCCATATTCTTCGGCAGCTAGGACCTGGGTCCATCTGTCGTTGAGTGTATCCTGTTCGGCTTGGAGCTGTTGCTGCTGCTTTTTTAGGCTTCTCGCAGTGGCAATTAGTTGGCGCTTAAAGAGCTCCTACTCGAGCGGTTCTTCTGGCATGTTGAAATCTTCGTTGCCGAGGCTGATGGGGGCTTCGGGGTATTTGACCAATAGATAGTTGCTATCTTTCGAATCCTTGTTCCCGACCGGATCGTCGGGGTTAACTTGCCCCTCCTCCACATCATCATGTTCGGATGTGGGATCGACGGGGGCTTCGGGGTCTTCGGTGTTCTCTGGAGTGTTATTGTCTCCAGTGCCAATATTACTGTCTTTTTCACGACGTGATTTTGAGCGGCATCGCTGGTGTCAACGCTTCGGTGGTGCCTCAGTAGGTTTGTCCTCAACCGGATCCATCCTGCCTTCGCCGTCCACCTCTTTGGGTGTATCCACTATATACACGTTGTATGTGGAGGTGGCCGTCCAACGTTCGGTAAACGGCAAGTCTTGGCCTTGTTCGTCTCCGGCATTGTCATCCATGTCATCGATGTCTTTGGAGGTGTAATCCAACATGTCGGTTAAGTCCTCGACGGTTGCTATGAAGTTCGTGGTGGGTGGGACGTAAAATTCCCTGCTCTCAGCCCCTAATCCGGGGTAGGCGTAGTTCGGAGGTGATCCCTCTGTAATGGCAAGGGACCGCATTAAGTCGAGAGCCTCGTTTAGGAGCGAGGATTGGACGGGGAAAAGAGAGTCCGCAGAGCTAGCCAGCACAAAAGCCTCGTGGCCATGCTCGCTTGGCGCGAACTTCGAGAGTTTGGAGCTAGAGTCCGGGGGTGAGTCCGGCCTTTCAATGATAGGGGAACCTAGTCTGACTCCGGGCTTGCCGAGGACACAATCGCCTCCGGATCTCCAAGAGTGAGCTTCATAGCAGAGAGTCCGGCGGGCTGCAAACTCCCATCTTTGGACTTGGCAGTTTGCTCCCAATCTAAGGCCAGAACGGCGGTCGGGCCCGCAAACCCTTCGAAGATCAAGTCTCCTCGGATATCGGCGACATAATTTAGGTTCCAGAAACTGATCTGATGACCAGGGCATACCTTTCGATCTGTTCGAGGTGGCCAATTGAGTTGGCACGCAGAGCGAAGCCGCCGAACACAAAAATTTGACCGGAGAGGAAAGTTTCCCCCGAAACGGCATTGTTGTTGATGATCGAATGAGCCATCGAATCTTCTGTCGACGGCACAGTGGAACTCTCAATGAAAGCACCAATGTCGGTGTCAAAACCGGCAATCTCAGGTAGGGGGTCCCGAACTGTGCGTCTGAGGATCGAAGGTAACAGGAGACAAGGGGGACATGATGTTTACCTAGGTTCGGGCCCTCTTAATGGAGTTAAAACCCTACGTCCTGCTTGATTGTATTTGATGAGTATAGGGGATACAAGAGATGATCTACCTCGAGATCGTAATGGCGAAACCCTAGATGTCTAGCCTATATCATTTGCCATAGCCTCTACGTACTAAAGCCTTCGGTTTATATAGACATCGGAGGAACCTAGGGTTGTACAGAGTCGGTTTATATAGAATGCAAACTACACATCTAGATGTTATGTTTGCCATCCACGCAAAGGAGAGTCCCATCCGGACATGGGGGAAGGCCTTCTACAATGTATCTTCTCGGTACGTCAGTCCGGCTCACAACGCACGGGCCAGACTCTCGAGGACCCCTTAGTCCAGGACACCCTCAGTGGTTTCTCAATATAAGCAGTAGGAACAACTGGATCAACATTATAAGTAATAGTTTCTTCTTTGGCTTTAATAGGTTCTAGTAATGATATTTAAACCATTTCTTGATGCGACACCGTCTTCGGAGAAGAGGGTGTTCGAGGAGAGGTCCGATCTTCATGGCATAGGATTGATAAATAGATGGGGTAACTAGCTGCAAGCAGCCGGAAAATTGAAAAATAATAGATTATGACCCGACGAGGAGGATGCTCACTGAAGCTTGCAATCCTAACATTCGCTGATCCATAACCCACAATACTACCCCACACAACCACGCTCAAGTCGTGGAGCATGGGATAGGTGCAATCCGCAATGGAAACCATGAACTCTAACCCACACAACACGATCTAGTCGTGGAGCACGAATTAGGAGGAATTTCTTAAGGAATCATGAGAATAAGGGTAACAAGGGCTCTCCAATCTCAGGAGGGGTCTCTGTCTTTGGTCTTTGATAGAAATGGCAAAAGTCCCCAATGAGGGGAAGAGCTAGCCTATTTATAATCGGGACAACCCCCCTGGATAGGTGTGAAAGAGAACCAACTTTGGTTTGGCCAAATGGCTTAGAGACTTAATGAGGTAGCTTCTGGAAAACTCACGTTGGAGGTGGTTGGCAGTTCCCGACCAAACATTGTTCATTAGAGTCGAACAATGTTTCCTTAAGCACAAAACTCGAGTTCTCGGAACCTTTCACAAGTCGGGATATCCAAACTCGTGGAAAACATTGTTTCGTCAGAATCGGAACAATGTTTCTTGAGCAGAAAACTCATTTCTTCATGAGTTCCAAACTTTGTTTCTTCGCGATAAAACATTGTTTTGCGCGGATTGAAATGTGTTTGGCCTTCTTTGATATCTCACCTGAGTTCAACCAACAACAAAGGAGGAGAAGGTACAACCATCTTTTCAAGGTCAAATGATAGACTTAAGTTAGCGTTCACCTGATCATGTATTTGCATTGCGTGACTTCTTGTGATTGGACCATTGATGATTGGTGGTGTGGTGCCCATGGTTGGGTTGTCCTTATCATCCTCCCCCTCTTGAGAAGGAGTCATCCTTGACTCTAAAGGACCAAAGTATGGGGAAAGATCGGAGACATTGAAGGTTGGGCTAACACCATATTCTTCTGGAAGATTAATCTTATAAGGACTGTCATTTATCCTCTCGAGCACCGCAAATGGTCCATCACCGTGTGGCTGCAACTTGCACTTGCGTTTCCCAGGAAAACGGTCCTTCCGAAGGTGTACCCATACCAAATCGCCTTGCTCGAACAGCGTCTTCTTCCAGGTCTTGTTTACCCGCCTTGTATATTGTTCAGTCATTTTCTCAATGTTCTCCTTTGCTTGGGCATGAAGTTTCTTGACGAAATTAGCATGCTTACTTGCATCAAGGTTGGTTCATTCCTGAAGCGGCAAAGGCAAAAGATCAATGGGAGCAATAGGTTTGAATCCATAAACAAGTTCAAATGGGCAAAATTTAGTGGTCGAATGTAACGCTCTATTATACACAAACTCCACATGAGGTAGGCACTCTTCCCACATCTTCAAATTCTTCTTGAGGACTGGTCATAGCATCATGGACAATGTTCAGTCGACGACTTCAGTCTGTCCATCGGTTTGTGGGTAGCATGTTGTGGAAAATAGGAGCTTGGTGCCATGTTTTCCCCACAAGGTCTTCCAAAAGTAGCTGAGAAATTTGGTGTCATGGTCTGACACAATCGTGCTTGGTACTCCATGTAGCCGCACAACTTCCCTGAAAAATAGACCAGCAATGTGTGAGGTATCATCGCTCTTATGACATGGGACAAAATGTGCCATTTTGCTAAAACGATCAACTACCACAAACACCGAGTCACTCCCCCTCTTAGTCCATGGTAAACCAAGAACAAAATCCATAGAAATATCTTCTCACGGAGTACTCGGAATAGATAGAGGAGTATATAAACCATGAGGATTTAAGCGGGACTTATCTTTGTGACAAATCTCGCATCTCATCACGCAGCATTCCATATCACGTCTCATTTGCAGCCAAAAGAAGTGATCAACGAGCACACTTTCAGTTTCCTTGGCTCCAAAATGTCCCATGTGACCACCAGCGTGAGCCTCCTGCAAGAGCAACAAATGAACAGAACAATCTGGGATGCACAATTTCTTAGCTCAAAATAGAAATCCATCATGCAAATGAAACTTATCCCATCCATTTCCCTTGTTACACTTTGAAAATGGCTCAACAAAGTATGAGTCGTTAGCATAAAATTCTTTGATTCTTCCTAAACCAAGGATTTTAACATCAAGTTGGGAAACTAAAATGTGATGCCTAGACAATGCGTCGGCAACAACGTTATCCTTCCCTTTCTTGTACATGACAATATAAGGAAAAGACTATGAACTCACTGCATTTTGCATGTCTACGGTTCAGTTTGAGTTAGCCCTTTAAATGTTTTAAAGAATCATGGTCAGAATGTATTACAAACTCTTTTGGCCACAAGTAATGCTGTGATGTTTCCAAAGATTGAACAAGTGCATACAATTCTTTATCATAGACGGAATAATTAAGAGTTGGACCATTGAGTTCTCATTAAAGTAGGCAATGGGTTTACCTTCTTGCATTAGAACTCCGCCAATGCTAACACCACTTGCATCACATTCAATCTCAAATGTCTTACCAAAATCAGGAAGTGAAAGTAATGGGGCTGATGTCAATCTCATCTTTAGTTCTTGGAAGGACATGTCTTGGGCATCACCCCATTGGAATGGAGTGTCTTTCTTCGTTAACTCATTCATGGGTGCATCAATGGTGCTGAAATCTTTCACAAACTAGCGGTAGAAACCTGCAAGTCCGAGGAAGCTATGTACTTGGCTCACATTTTATGGAGGCATCCACTCATGAATAGCCTTGATCTTCTCTTCATCGACCTCCACACCTTTTGCTGAAACAACAAAGCCAAGAAACACAACCTTGTTTGTGCAAAATGTGCACTTTTCCACGTTAGCATACAAATTTTCCTCTCATAGGACAACAAGCACACATTTTATTTATCCAACATGATCCTCCAAAGTTTTGCTATAAATCAATATGTCATCAAAGTAAACCACTACAAACTAGCCAATGAAGGATCTAAGCACATGATTCATCAATCTCATGAAAGTATTAGGTGCATTCATTAATCCGAAATGCATAACCAACCATTCATACTAGCCAAATTTTGTCTTAAATACAGTTCTCCATTCATCACCCTCTTTCATTCTTATTTGGTGGTAACCACTTCGCAAATCAATTTTGGAAAATATGGTGGAGCCACAAAGTTCATCAAGCATGTCATCGAGCCAAGGAATAGGGTGCTGATATCTCACAGTTATGCTGTTAATGGATCTACAATCAGTGCACATGCGCATGGTACCATCTTTATTTGGAACTAAAAGAATGGGAACAACACAAGGAGAAATACTTTCCCTTAATACTTTTGTTAATAAGATCTTCTACTTTCCTCTGAATTTCCTTCATCTCCTCTGGGTTTGCTCAGTATGATGGTCGGTTTGGTAGTGGGGCACCCCGAACCAAGTCGGTTTGGTGCTCAATGCCCCGCTTCAATGGCAAACCAGGTGGTACCTCCTAGGGAAACACATCCTCATACTCCTTCAAAACATCAAAAACAACACTAGGAAGAGTTGAGGGTAAGTCGTTAGCAGCCAATAAAGTTTCCTTGTACATGAGTACAAAGAATGGAGTATTAGGTTCTCTCTATTCCCGCATATCCATTTTCCTAGCTATTATAACTAATCCCTGTTTTTCCCGGGGCTTGGTCATATTTGGCTATGGAGCTTTTGGCTATGGAAACACTCCCTCACTATGTTGGTGGCTCACTCGTCGTGTATGATCACTCTCTCCATTTTTCTTTCCTTTTATTTTCATCTCATCAAGATAAACTTCCTCGGGTGTCATGGGCAGCCAAGTGAACTTTTCTCCTATATGGACAAAACATAAGCGATTCACACGCTCGCTGATTTGCACATCACGGTCATCCAACCACGATCGTCCAAGAAGCAATTGAAAAGTGTGCATCGGCACCACATCGCGCTCAACATCATCCTAATAAGTACCTACTGAAATTGGTATTTGCACGCTGCTAGTCACCTTAATTGTGCCACAATCATTCAGCCATTGCATGCGGTATGGTTGTGGGTGACATTTTGTTTGCAATTGAAGCTTCTCGACCATCTCCGTGCTTGCAATATTGTTGCAGGTTCCATTATTAAAAATCACACGACATATCTTTGAGTTGATAACGAAACAGGTGTGGAAAAGATTATGTCGCTGCCCCTTTTCCTCCTCCACAACCTGGGCGTTAAGTGAACGACATACAACCAAAGCATCTCCATCAAGTTCCTCGTGAGATAAAATAGTTCCTCCTACTTCCCAACCTTGCTCCTCTTCCACTTCATCATTCCCACCTTCAGGGTCACTTTCAGACTCCCATTCACCTCATTCATTGATGATCATAGTTCTTTTGCTTGGACATTCCGAAGAAATATGACCTCTTCATTTGCACTTGTGGCATTGAATGTCACTTTTGTGTGTAGAACTCTTTTCTGGAGATGGAGCAGAGGATACTCCTGCTGTAGATGATGACCTATTATCTTGATTGCGAATAGCACGTGAGGAAGCGTCGAGGCATGTGCGGGCCTAGGTGGTGCACCCTCAAACTGAGAACCATATGGCAGTTGTGTTTGCTGCCATGAGTGTGTGGTTGTGCAGCCTTGGAAAGCACGAGTATGACCATTACGCATATTCTTATTCTCAACTCTTATAGCTTGATGTACCACATCTTCGAATGTATCATAAGGAACACATCTCCACAAAATCTGACATTTCATCATTCAGCCCATGTAAAAATCTCGCCATCTTCGCCTCATCACTTTCACAGGTTCTTGTCCGAATTAGCAGCACCTCCATCTCTTTATAGTACTCCTCAACAGTGCGGGAACCTTGAGTGAGCCCGTGCAACCGCTTGTACAATTGCCTCTCATAGCATGACGGAACAAAACAGTGCCTCATGACTTCCTTCATCAAAGACCAGCTACGGATATGATTATAGACCGACGTCAACCGATCGTCTTGCAGCTGATTGCACCATGTGAGAGCATAACCAGAGAACTCCATAACAGCAAGATCAACTCTCTTAGCTTCACTAAAACCATGGATGCGGAAGATTTTATTGCATTTCTCCTCCCACTCAATATATGTATATGGATCCTCTTTTCCCGTGAAGGATGGCACATGTAGCTTCACTCTCGCTTGGTTGTCATGATCATATTGATCATGACGAACATAATGTTGACCGTTGCGACCAAAAAAATCACTATGGCGAGGTGGGGAGTAGGGTTCATAGTCCCCCATACCTTGAGCTTCGTCACCATGCTCGGAGAGATCTTCAAGGGAGCGGGCATCACCATCATGTGTCGCTCGTCACCGGTGATCAGCGGCAAACCCGCGGGGGTTATGGCCTTGCCTGTGAGCTTCTCCTCCATGCAGCCCACCCTCACGGGGGGCAGCAAAGTTGCCACGCCTCCGTTCGACACCATCAGCAGGGCACCGTGGGCAGCAGCTCCTGTCGCTCTTCCACGACCATTGTGGTGATCCTCATTTCCTTGACGGCGTCGGTCGGCGGCGGCCAGCGAGGCAGCGGGGCTATGTTGATGTTGATCCCCATTACCTGTGATAGGAAGAAGGCCTCCGAACATCCTTCGCATAGCTGCAGTTATACTCTCCTCAATCATTTCACCAAGTGTTGCACAAGTTTTAGGGAGATCATCATCCACATGTTGATGTCCATGTACACTCGAGTTGGATCCTGACATGTTAACTCTTAGAAACAAGTGGACAAAAGAAAATATATGTGGAAAACACTCAGCTCACCTTCTTTCTTACGCAAATTCTAATGATTCCTTGGTGCCTATGTGGTGGTAGAAAATCAGAAGTGGACGAGCGAATGAAAGGAAGCTAGCAGTTTCTAGGTGGATCTGGGGGGGGGGGGGTAAAATGGGGAGGGCTAGTGTTGAGATCCAATTGATGCAAACCAAATGAATAAGAAAAAATTGTAGATCCTTGCACCATGTTTGAGCTGCAACATTTGCCACTACAACTTTTGAAATTTCTCACCAAACTAAATATGATTGCACACTTGCTCAACACTTTCTCTTCTCTTTTTTTCTCACTTTTTTTGCTCATTTTTTCCCTCTCTTTTTTGCAGCACAAAATATCCAACAACAAGACTCAAAGAACACAACAACAACTCTAGATAGAACTTGGTGCAAAAAAAAGAGGAAACCAAACAACTAGATCTCAGCAAACAAAGGCTTGGCTTTTTTGGAGGATTTTTTGGCTTTGAACTCTAGGACGGGGAAACCCAAACTAAACAGGATAGATCTTGCTACAAGGATATAGATCCTACCATGTAAACCTTGATGTGAATACCATACGATGCGACACCGTCTTCGAAGAAGAGAGTGTTCAAGGGGAGGTATCTTCACGGTGTATGATCGATAAATGGATGCGGATAACTAGCTGCAAGCAGCCGGAACATAGAAAAAAAAGAGATTATGACCCGACGAGGAGGATGCTCACCGAAGCTTGCAATCCGAACATTCACTGATCCACAACCCGCAATACAACCCCGCACAACCACATTTAAGTCATGGAGCACGGGATAGGTGCAATCCACAAGGGAAACCATAGACTCTAACCCACACAACACGATCTAGTCGTGGAGCACGAATTAGGAGCAATTTCCCAAGGAATCATGAGAATAAGGGTAACAAGAGTTCTCCAATCACAGGAGGAGTCTATGTCTTTGGTCTTTGATAGAAATGGAAAAAGTCCCCAACGAGGGGAAGAGCTAGCCTATTTATAATCAGGACAACCCCCTTGGATAGGTGTGAAAGAGAACCAACTTTGGTTTGACTAAATGGCTTAGAGACTTAATGAGGTAGCTTGTGGATAACTCACATTGGAGGTGGTTGGCAGTCCCCAACCAAACATTGTTCACTGGAGTCGAACAATGTTTCCTTCAGCAGCAAACTCGAGTTCTGGGAACCTTTCGCAAGTCGGGATATCCAAACTCGTGCGAAACATTGTTTCATAAGAATCGGAACAATGTTTCTTGAGAAGACAACTCATTTCTTCATGAGTTCCTAACTTTGTTTCTTCCCCATAAAACATTTTTTGCGTGGACTGAAATTTGTTTGGCCTTCTTCGGTATCGCACCTGAGTTCATCCAACAACAAAGGAGGTGAAGGTACCACCATATTTTCAAGGTCAAATGATAGACTTAAGTTAGCGTTCACCTGATCATGTATTTGCATTGCGCGACTTCTGGTGATTGGACCGTTGATGATTGGTGGTGTGGTGCCCATGGTTGGTGTGTCCTCATCACTTCTCCTTAGGGAGATTAGTATGAGTAGCAAATGATTCACAGGAAGAAGCTACTATCTTAGAGTCAAGTCCATGTTTCGTGCTAAATTCTCGAAAGGCATCGGTATCCATAAAATATTTAACACAATAAAACTAAAGCTATATACCTGACTCTTTACCTTCATTGAGTTTCCAATCTTTAGAGTTGCGTTTAATCCTTTCCAATAAATCCCATTTGAATTCAATAGTCTTCTTTATAAAAGAACCAATACAGGAAGTATCGAGCATTGATAACCCACAAGTATAGGGGATCGCAACAGTTTTCGAGGGTAGAGTATTCAACCCAAATTTATTGATTCGACACAAGGGGAGGCAAAGAATATTTGCAAGTATTAGCAGCTGAGTTATCAATTCAACCACACCTGGAGATTAATTATCTGTCGCAAACTGATCAGTAGCAAAGTAGTATGATATTTTTTATAGTAGTAGGAAAAACAATAGTAACAGTAACAGTGATAGCAATGATTTTGTAGCAAGTGCGATAGTAATAGTAGCAGTAGTAACTTAGCAGGAACAATATAAGAGAAATTCATAGGCATTGGATCGGTGAATTCGTTGGATGATATTCATCGTATAATAGTCATAACCTAGGGCGATGCGGCACTAGCTCTAGTTCATAAATATAATGTAGGCATTTATTCCTTAAATAGGCATGCGTGCCTATGGAAAGAACTTGCATGACATCTTTTGTCCTACCCTCCCGTGGCAGTGGGGTCCTATTGGAAACTAAGGGATACTAAGGCCTCCTTTCAATAGAGAACTGGAACAAAGCATTAACACATAGTGAATACATGAACTCCTCAAATTACGATCATCACTGGAAAGTATCCCAACTTCTGTCACTCCGGGGTTTAAGGATCATAACACGTAATAGGTGACTATAACTTGCAAGGTCGGAGCTAGAACATAGATATAATGGTGATAACATAAACGGTTCAGATCTGAAATCATGGCACCCGGGCCCAAAGTGACAAGCATTGATATGACCGTTTTGCATCATGTTATCCTACTGTTATTTATAATGTTTTTATCCATAATAATTCTTTTTGGAGTAATCCTAATGCCTTTTCTCTCATAATATGCAAGGTATACACAAAGAGGGAGAATTTCGGCAGCTGAAATCTGGACCTGGAAAAGATACGTCAAGCTACCTATTCTGCACAACTCCAAACAAGCTGAAACTTCACGGAGAATTTTTATGGAATATATGAATAATATTGTAGCAAATAAGTACCAGAGGAGGCCCACCAGGTGGGCACAACCCACATGGGCGCCAGGGAGCCCAGGCATGCCCTGGTGGGTTGTGCTCACCCAGGCCCACCTCCGGTGACCATCTTCTGGTATATAAGTCATTTTTTCCTAGAAAAATAAGGAGAGTACTTTCAGGACGGAGTGCCACCGTCTCGAGGCGGAACTTGGGCAGGAGCACTTTTGCCGTTCGGTATAGCGATTCCGCCGGGGGAACTTCCCTCCCGGAGGAGGAAACCATCGTCATCATCATCACCAACAACTCTCCCATCTTGGGGAGGGAAATATCCATCAACATCTTCAACAACACCATCTTATCTCAAACCCTAGTTGATCTCTTGTGTTCAATCTTGTTACCGGAACTATAAATTGGTGCTTGTGGGTGACTAGTAGTGTTGATTACATCTTGTAGTTGGTTACTATATGGTTTATTTGGTGGAAGATTATATGTTCAGATCCAATATGCTATTTAATAACCCTCTGATCTTGAGCATGATTATCATTTGTGAGTAGTTACTTTTGTTCTTGAGGTCACAGGAGAAATCATGTTGCAAGTAATCATGTGAACTTGATATGTGTTCGATATTTTGATAGTATGTATGTTGTGATTCCCTTAGTGGTGTCATGTGAACGTCGACTACATGATACTTCACCATATTTGGGCCCAAGGGAATGCATTGTGGAGTAGCAATTAGATGATGGGTTGTGAGAGTGACAGAAGCTTAAACCTAGTTTATGCGCTATTTCGTAAGGGACCGATTGGATCCAAAAGTTTAATGCTATGGTTAGAATTTATTCTTAATACTTTTCTTGTAGTTGCGGATGCTTGCGGGAGGGTTAATCATAAGTAGGAGGTTTTTTCAATTAAGAACGACACCTAAGCACCAGTCCACCCACATATCAAATTATCAAAGTAGCGAACACAAATCGAACCAACATGGTGAAAGTGACTAGATGAAATTACCGTGTACCCTCAAGAACGCTTTGCTTATCATAAGAGACCGTTTTGGCCTATCCTTTGCCTCGAAAGGATTGGGCTACCTTGCTGCACTTTTGCTGCTATCATCGTTACTTGCTCATTACAAATTATCTTGCTATCAAACTACTCTTTTACTTACAATTTCAACACTTGCAGACATTACCTTGCTGAAAACCACTTGTCATTTCCTTCTGCTCGTCGTTGTGTTTGACACTCTTACTTTTCGAAAAGAGCTACAATTGATCCCCTATACTTGTGGGTCATCAAGGCTATTTTCTGGCGCTGTTGCCGGGGAGTGAAGCGCCTTTGGTAAGTGGAATTTGGTAAGGAAACATTTATATAGTGTACTGAAATTTATTGTCACTTATTACTATGGAAAACAATCCTTTGAGGGGTTTGTTCGAGGTATCTTCACATTGACCGGAACCACAATTAGCTACCCCTCAACCTACTGCACCTACTGAAAATATTGAAAATGAAATTCCTTTGGGTATGATAGAACAACTGCTAGCTAATCCTTATAGAGGAGACGGAACCAAACATCCCGATATGCACTTGATATATGTAGAACAAATTTGTGGATTGTTCAAGCTTGCAGGTTTACCCAAAGATGAAGTCGTGAAGAAGGTTTTCCCTTTATCTTTGAAGGGGAAAGGATTGGCATGGTATAGGCTATGCAATGATATTGGATCCTGGAATTGGAATCGATTGAAATTGGAGTTCCATCAAAAAAATTATCATATGCATCTAGTTCATCGTGATCAGAATTGTATATATATAATTTTTGGCCTCGTGAAGGAGAAAGTATCGCTCTAGCTTGGGGGATGATGCGGAGCATCCCAAGGTCATCCCCATGGACCTACCATCGTCTCACCATGTGCCTAGCGGACCCATGACACGAGCATGTGCAAGAGCTCTCGAAACCGAGGTGACATTTCTCCTCTCACATTTCCACTTCGATGCACATGAGACATGGCTACTACCTCAAACGGAGACATTGTGCATACTCAGGTATCAAGGAGTTGGCCATGAAGAAGCTAAGGAGCAAGGAGGGTCCGAAGAGGAAGATGGACGTGAAGACGGAGAAGAAGAGGAGCTACAAAAGCAGCCCCAGCCACCGGACAACCGGTCGGGACCGGACGTCTGGAGCCTGAAGTTCCAGCCACCGGATGACCGGTCGGGACCGGACGTCTAACACATGACGCCCTAGCCGAGCTACAGCAAGAAGATGTCCGTCCTGGACTAGACGACCGGGGCCACTGCACCCGAGCCAATATCAGCGGAAGTATGAAGTGACCAGACGTCCGGCACCCCCATCACAGAACGGATCCAACGGATGTCCGAAAGCCACCAGACACCCGGACGCCATTGAGCCACCGGACGACCGGTCCCCAGCGGACGTACGGTACCTGGCTGTGTCCAGTTTTGTGCCCAAGGCCCATGTACCCCCTTGTCGGTGTCAAAACCGGCGGATCTCAGGTAGGGGGTCCCGAACTGTGCGTCTAAGGCGGATGGTAACAGGTGGCAGGGGACACGATGTTTTACCCAGGTTCGGGCCCTCTTGATGGAGGTAAAACCCTACGTCCTGCTTGATTATACTTGATAATATGGGTATTACAAGAGTTGATCTACCACGAGATCAGAGAGGCTAAACCCTAAAAGCTAGCATATGGTATGATTGTGTGTTGTCCTACGGACTAAAACCCTCCGGTTTATATAGACACCGGAGGGGGCTAGGGTTACACAAGGTCGGTTACAAAGGAGGAGATATACATATCCGTATTTCCTAGCTTGCCTTCCACGCCAAGTAGAGTCCCATCCGGACACGGGACAAAGTATTCAATCTTGTATTTTCATAGTCCAACAGTCCGGCTGTCCGGAGACCCCCTAATCCAGGACTCCCTGAGTAGCCCCTGAACCAGGCTTCAATGATGATGAGTCCGGCGCGCAGTGTTGTCTTCGGCATTGCAAGGCGGTTTCATCCTATGAATACACCATAGAAGAGTTTGAATACAAGGATAGTGTCCGACCCTGCAAAACAAGTTCCACATACCACTGTAGAGAGAATAATATTTCCACAAATCTAATCTACTGACACGTTTTGGCAGCATGACATCACGCCACGGACCGGTAATTATTTGAACCGATTTTCTTCAACCAGCCCCGCACATAACTCAAGGTAGTTTCTTGACACATCTTGTCAAAGCAGAGATCGTGTTCCCCTTATTACGGGACTCTCATCAATATGGATGAACAAGCGAGTTTTACCAGGCTAGTGGAGGCGCATAGTTTAGTCCGCCCTTATAAAGGGATAAGATCTCACCTTTTTCTACCCACGCCTTCTTCCTCCTTGCTCATCCATTCTCGCGCACTCGAGCTCCAGTGCCCAAGTCTGCATCCTCCTCCTCAACTCTCTCCAAACATGTCCGGCGCGGGAGGCAAGTGGATGGCCTCCTCCGTCACGGAGGGGCACATCAAAAAGTTACGTGGAGCCAGATACTTAGCCGCGGATATCGCGCACCGTCTGCCAGCCGCGGGGCAGGTCATCCCTACCCTAGAACCCCATGAGAGGGTGGTCTTCCTCCACCCCTCGTCCGCGGACTGGGGTTTCCCCTCCACCCATTTGTCCACGGCCTCATGTTCTACTATGGGCTGGACATTCATGACCTGGCCCCAAACTTCATCCTCAACATCTCGGCATTCCTCGTCGTGTGCGAGGCCTTCCTCTGCATCCGGCCCCACTTCGGCCTATGGCTGAAGACCTTCAATATCAAGCCGAAGGTGGTGGGTGGCCAACATGTGGAATGCGGAGGAGCCATGGTGGGAAAAATGCCCAACATTACATGGCTCGAGGGCTCCTTCGTGGAGACCATAAAGGGGTGGCAATCGTGGTGGTTCTACATCACTGAGCCGCGCGACACCAACTGGGCGGCGGCCCCCGAGTTTCGATCCGGAATCCCCACGCGGCTCACTTCCTGGAAGGAGAAGGGCCTGTCCTGGGGTTCATCGGTGGAGCTGGACGGACTCCAGAAATGTATCCGGAACATGACAAGCAAGAAACTTAAGCTTGTCAACATAGTCCAAGTCATGCTCTTCCGCCGGATCCTCCCGTGTCAGCAATGGGATTTCAACTTATGGGAGTTCGACCCGGCCCGGCACCAGACTCTAAGCGAGCTCTTTGACACGATGCACAAAGATGTCTGGAGGGTGTTGTTCAAGGGCGCCGAGGTCCCTCCCTCTCTCACCGTGGACCGCGGGCTAAGCGTGAAGCGCCCTGCGAATCCGGTAAGTTCTGTACATTTGGTAGGACATTTATTTCCCATAGCATAACCCTATGCGGGGTCTGAGCTCTCATGCCTTTAACAGGACTGGGTGGAGGCATCAGAGAAGATCGACTGTTCGGCCCTTCTGCCCGAAGACACTGCGGGCACTCTCCTGACGGAGATGCTGACTCCGGCTCCTTATAAGGTGCTGGAGAAGACCAAGAAGAAGGCCAAGGGAACCCGAAAGAGTTCCCGGTGCCAGGTGGTATCAGACTCATCATCCGATAACTCCGCGACGCACTCCTCCTATGAAGATGAGGAGGAAGATGAAGATGCTCTCCCTCCAGCCGGGGGAGACAAGAAAAGGAAGGCCGCCCCAACCGGGGAGGCCGAAGGGTCCAAGAAAGGAAGGACTCTCCTTCCGGACTGCTCCACCACCACCGCCGAAGGCGAAGACAAGTGGCTGCTCAGGGCCCAGCCCCTGGCGAAGTCGTAAGTATTCGGATACCAGAGTAACTCATAGCATTCCTTTTTCGCACTGCTTCTCCTAACGCCGAATATGATTATGCAGACCGCCCCAAGCCCGTATCGACGTATCCTCGTCGGACGGCTCCTTGGATTCGTCGGATATGGATAGCGATCCACTTCCGACCGCCACCTCCCCTTGCCCTACGGACAATGCCGAGGTATTCTCTCAAGGGGCACCGAGCCGGGGGGAGACAGTCCCGGAGGCGCCTCAAGGCGACCTTACGGACTCCAGGAGCAAGGGGAGCAAGGCTCCCGGGGGCTCCCAGTTCGGCTCTCAGCCAAACACTGCGCCAGAACCTCCAGTGGTTCCGGAATCGGGCAGGCGGCTCCCTTCCAAAAGGGGTAACACGCCCGTGCCGGTGACCTCTGTCCATCCAGAGGCACCGTACAACCTGTTGGGAGCGCTTCGTGGCGCTTCCATCGACGAAGAGCACCGTACTATTATGATTGCGGTGATCAAGAAGGTTCAGTCCACCAAGAGCGGACTGACTGAAGCCTTTGCCAGCCTTCTAACAGGCTTTGAGGTAAGTATTGAAAATGTAGGAAAAATATTACCGCATAG
The DNA here is from genome assembly GCF_056163025.1 of Triticum urartu. NCBI lineage: Eukaryota > Viridiplantae > Streptophyta > Magnoliopsida > Poales > Poaceae > Triticum > Triticum urartu. Next base: position 374,080,482 of record NC_141874.1, read on the forward strand.
ACAGTAGCCCCTGATGCTCTGTTCGGTGTTCACAAAGAAAAGCCGAATAGAGGATCAAATAAAATATGCAGGAGTCTAATATAAGTATGTCTGTATGTGTATGCAGGCTTCGCTTCTGGCCTCTGCCGCACTGACTGCGGAGGTCGCCGCACTTAAGCAGGACCTCGAGGGGTCCCAAAAAGAGCTCGATCTTGCCAAGAGGCAGCTCGAGGAGAACAAAGGTAAGTAATACCTTGTCTATATATAAAAAAAGAAAATGTGGTTGCGAAATGACAAGATCATCATGAATGTGCCAGGGGCCACGACCGAGGTGGCGACCCTAAAGCAAGCGTTGTCCAAGGCCAAAGACAAAGCGGCCAAGGAGCGCACCGAGCGGGAGAAGCAAGAGGCACAGGTGGGTGAGGTGGAGCAAGAGCTCCAGGCCCTTGTGACGAAGCACGAGGCTTTGGAGCTTGACTCGAAGACGCGAGAGTCTGAGCTTGCTGCCGCCCTTGAGAGCATGAAGAATGCCAAGGCTGAAGCCCAAAAGGCCCTCCAGGAAATTGAGGCGATAAGGAAGATAGCAGCGGGTAAGGCATTCAATATGCAAAGCAAGCATGTGAAAGTAAATTACTTGTTACATACCCGAGTCCGGAGCTCTCCAGGAGCCTTCGCAGATTTGCCCAGCAGCGTGTCGGATGCCGCACAGTTATACCAGGCCGAGGAGGGAAGCTCGACGGAGAAGCTGTTCTGGTCTCAGTATACTGGGACCGAACACCCGATGCCTGTGAGCGACCAGCTGAAGCAACTAGTCGAGCTGCACAAGGCGGCCGAACAGGCCTTCAAGGGCTTTATAGTCCGGATGTGGCCTGGCGAAGCCCTTCCCAACAGCTACTTCGGCCTGGTGAGGCGGCTTGTGGATGCCTTCCCATGGCTGGAGGTCATCAAGCGGTCCGTCTACATTGAAGGTGCACGCCGGGCTTTTGCCCATGCAAAGGTGCACTGGGCCAAGATGGACGCTGAGAAGCTGGTGAAGGAGGGGCCGCCGCAGGGCAAGGAGATCGCCACCCCGAGATGTATTATGAGGGTGTCCTGAAGGGTGCCCGACTTGTAGTGGACGAGTGTGCGAAAGCTGGACGCCGTGAAGCTGATTAAGGAAGGGCCGTCGGAGGGCAAGGAGCATCGCCACCCCGAGATGTACTATGAGGTTGTCCTGAAGGGTGCTCGTCTCATAGCGGACGAGTGTACGAAAGATATAATATTCGAGTAAACTCGCTCATGTAATCCTGTATTTATGAAAACTTGTTCATATGCGCTATGCAACGCTTGTTTGAATTTAAAATATTACCTTCTGTTCGGCTGTTTATCAAATCTGAGAGATGGCTAGTCGTCGGCTTCTGCCCCCATGCCACGAGTGCTGGGGTGTTCGGGATAAACCTGAGCACTGTTGTTCCCATTTTTGGGTCCTTCGAGGGAGGTGCTCAGCACAACGAACAAGGAAATCAGACTATAATGCTTTATCACTCTCACTTAGCCATAGAATTCTATAATTTTAAATTTTGGTGAAGCCCCTAGTATTCGGAAGGCCGAATTCGGGGTGCTATACACGCCTTAAGCCGGACAAAGCCGATTCCTCGCTCTAAGCGGCATAAGTCTTTAGGGACTCGAAACCTCTCGAACAGCGACCAGCCTCTCGCCTTATCATGACAGTCAGTTTTAGCTTTCTCTACTGAGGTGCTTAGCCCAGCAGAACCGGGGCACAATCGCAGTAGTTCTCCCAGTGCTACCTTAGCCGATATAGCGGAACATAAGGTACCAAAACATGGGAGCCGGGAAAACCCAACTATTGACCCAAGACATGATTCGGAGCTGATGCATATAGTCCTATAAGTTCGGGGTGCCGCACTGTTGAAAGTGTTCGGACTTCTCACGCCATATTATGGGGTATGCTTAAGCCCCTGGCGTATTGGCCGTACCAGAGTGTACGGGTGCTGGGTGTCATGAATGAACATATATATATAAAAAGGAAGAATGCAATAATAGTCTTAGTGCTATGCATTGTTTATTCAAAAAGGTCCGTTAAAGCTGAATAATACAAGTAGTGCGATAAGCAAAAAGTAGGACTATTTGACATGTCCCTTCCAAGGGCAAGCTGAGGAATGGTATTAAAGCAAGTATTTCACTCGTTATCGTAATCCACCTGGGAGTTCTGCGGTGCGACGTAGCTTTCTGCCTCCTTGGTTGCTGCATCATGTGTCCGGCAATCATACTGCTGGACAAGATTTCCAGAGATTAAAGTCCTGAAAGAGAAAAATAACAGAGCGGGAAGCCCCTAGTGCAGTTGAGCCGCGTCTTGGGGCGTGCCGTAGTCGTGCCCCCCTCTCCACCTGTGCCCATTGTATTTTTAATGCGTAATTATGTACGCGTGGCACGGATTTCGCCGTTTGGCTAGTCGTGCCCCCCTCTCCACCTGTGCCCATGGTATTTTTAATGCATAATTATGTACGCGTGGCACGAATTTCGCCGTTTGGCTGGGACCGGGGTGGGGGCCGCATTGCTATGCGAGCTCGGAACGTGCCAGGTGGTCTTGTTGCCGATTACTCCGAGCGTGCTTGAAGGTGTCCGGGTCCTTAATCGCCGAACTAGTGGATTGCCTTAAGAGGCTGCTTTGCGCTTCTGCTGCGAGGGCCGCAGTGTGCTCCTCCGTGCGGACAGAGCGCTTTGTGTTTCCATTAACTGTGATGACCCCGCGAGGTCCTGGCATCTTGAGCTTGAGGTATGCATAATGCGGTACCGCATTGAATCTCGCAAATGCGGTTCGCCCGAGCAGTGCATGATAGCCACTGCGGAACGGGACTATATCGAAGATTAACTCTTCGCTTCGGAAGTTATCCGGGGATCCGAAGACCATTTCCAGTGTGACTGAGCCTGTGCAATGGGTCTCTACACCTGGTATGATGCCTTTGAAGGTCATTTTTGTGGGTTTGATCCTTGAGGGGTCTATACCCATTTTGCGCACTGTGTCCTGGTAAAGCAGGTTCAGGCTGCTGCCGCGATCCATAAGGACTGGAGTGAGGTGAAATCTGTCAATGATTGGGTCTAGGACCAGTGCGGAGAATCTGCCATGACGGATACTAGTGGGGTGGTCCCTGCGATCGAAGGTGATCGGACAAGAGGACCATCGTTGAACTTTGGGGCGACTGGCTCCAGCGCATATACGTCCCTTAGCGCACGCTTCCGCTCCCTCTTGGTGATGTGGGTTGCGTATATCAGGTTCACCGTTCGCACTTGTGGGGTGAACCTCTTCTATCCTCCGGTGTCCGGCTGCCGGGGCTCCTCCTCGTCATCGCTATGTGACCCCTTATCTTTGTTTTCGGCATTTAACTTGCCGACCTGCTTGAACACCCAAAAATCCCTGTTGGTGTGGTTGGCTGGCTTCTCGGGGGTGCCGTGTATTTGACACGAGCGGTCGAGTATACGGTCCAAACTGGACGGGCCCAGAGTGCTTCTTTTGAATGGTTTTTTCCGCTGACCGGGTTTAGAGCCTTTGAATCCGGCATTGACTGTCGTATCCTCCGTATTGTCCCTGTTAATGCGGCGCTTGTCTTTGTTGCGATGTGACGTGCCATTGCCATCCTTGGTATCCGAAGTACCATGGTTCTTTGATATGTTATTGCTGCGAGCCAGCCAACTGTCTTCTCCCGCGCAAAAGCGGGTCATGAGTGTCGTGAGGGCTGCCATAGATTTCGGCTTTTCCTAGCCAAGGTGTCGGGCGAGCCACTCGTCGCGGATGTTGTGCTTAAAAGCTACTAGGGCCTCTGCATCCGGACAATCGACGATTTGATTTTTCTTTGTTAGGAACCGTGTCCAGAATTGCCTGGCCGATTCCTCTGGCTGCTGAATTATGTGGCTCAAGTCATCGGCATCTGGTGGTCGCACATAAGTGCCCTGGAAGTTGTCAAGGAATGCGGCTTCCAGATCCTCCCAATAGCCAATGGATTCTGTTGGCAGGCTATTGAGCCAATGCCGAGCTGGTCCTTTGAGTTTAAGTGGGAGGTATTTGATGGCGTGTAGATCGTCACCGCGGGCCATGTGATGTGAAGGAGGAAGTCCTCGATCCATACTGCAGGATCTGTTGTGCCGTCGTATGATTCTATATTTACTGGTTTGAAACCCTCTAGGATTTGATGATCCATTACTTCATCTGTGAAGCATAGGGGGTGTGCGGCGCCTCTGTAGTGGGCTATATCGCGACGCAACTCAAATGAGTCTTGCCCGCTGGGTTCGGCCCGGCCGGATTTACTTTTACTATATCCGGCGTGACGGTTATCGTCTCGCATAGTGGCGCGCCCTCGCGATCTGTAGATCGATCTTGCCTGTTTTGCTTTGTCCTCCAATACGTCTCGCAGGTCTAGCATGTTCCCCCATGCCTTGTCATTTTTATTTGAGTGGCGTCGGGGTGCGGGCTGAGTTTTTGGCTAAAACGCCTCTCTGTCGCGGCCACGAGGTGGCCGGTCACCCGCATCATATGCTAGAGATGTAGGTTTGAGTGCTTCCTCCTCCAGTCGGGGTAGCAACCTACACTTTGGGTAACTCTTGGAGGGGCGTTCGAGTTTATATTCCTCGGCCGCAAGGACTTCAGTTCATCTGTCAGCTAGCAAATCTTGATCAGCTTTCTGCTGTTGTTGCTTTTTCTTAAGGCTATTTGCCGTGGCTATAAGACGACGCTTGAAGCGCTCTTGTTCGACCGGATCCTCAGGCACGGCGAATTCGTCATCGTCGAGGCTTGCCTCGTCTTCGGAGGGAGGCATGTAATTATCATCCTCCGCCTCTCCATCTGTCGCTCTCTCTGGAGGGCTGGCCTCTCCATCCTCCTGCCCTAAATCTTGCTGGAGAGGATTGTTGTCGTGTTCGGCACTGTCCAGAGTGTTATTATCTCCTCTGCCGGGGTCACTGCTTTTGCTTTGGCGAGACTTAGAGCGGCGCCGCTGACGCCGGCGCTTGGGTTGCTTCTTGGAGGGGTCATCCTCCGCTGTCTTGTCGCCATTGCCTTCTTTGGGTGTGTCCATCATGTACATATCATATGATGAGATGGCTGTCCAGTGCCCTGTGGGCAGTGGTTCCTCTTCGCCTCCCGCATCGTCGTCCATACCGTCGATGTCTTCGGAGTTGAAGTCGAGCATGTCGGTTAAGTCGTCGACAGTGGCAACTAAGTGGGTGGTGGGTGGGTGGCGAATTTCTTCGTCATCCGCATCCTAATCCTGCCGGACATAGTTCGGCCAGTACACTCCTGACAAGGAGTGAGGCCTTAATGAGTTCAGTATGTCGCCGAAGGGTGAGTGCTAAAAGATATCCGCGGAGGTAAACTCCATGATCGGAGCCCAATCGGATTCGATAGGCACGGGCGCATGTGGTTGGGAGTCCGTGGCCGGGGAAGGATTCGACAGTGTGGCATCACTGCTCTCGTGAAGGGTAAGGTCAATATTCGGCTCGATCGCCGCTGAGGATACGGCCTCCGTGGTGGGGTCTATCCACCCGCCCATGGACGGCGCAGCTGGCTCCGAATTGAGGGTCGGAGCGGTTGCCGACGCGATCTCTTGGACACTGTCCGATGGTAGAGCTAAATCATGCTCATCGTGACCATGTGGCGCACTAGGCGAAGGCTCGAATCCGTCGAAGATCAAGTCTCCGCGGATATCTACCGTGTAGTTTAAGCTTCCAAACCTGACCTGATGGCCAGGGGCGTAACTCCCGATCTGCTCCAGATGGCCAAGCGAGTTGGCCCGCAGTGCGAAGCCGCCGAATACAAAGATCTGTCCGGGGAGAAAAGTCTCACCCTGGACTACATCGCTATCGATGATCGTAGGAGCCATCAAGCCTAACGGCGACGACACAGAGGAACTCTCAATGAAAGCACCAATGTCGGTGTCAAAACCGGCGGATCTAGGGTAGGGGGTCCCGAACTGTGTGTCTAAGGTGGATGGTAACAAGAGGCAGGGGACACGATGTTTTACCCAGGTTCGGGCCCTCTTGATGGAGGTAAAACCCTACGTCCTGCTTGATTATACTTGATTATACAAGAGTTGATCTACAACGAGATCGGAGAGGCTAAACCCTAAAAGCTAGCCTATGATATGATTGTGTGTTGTCCTATGGACTAAAACCCTCCGGTTTATATAGACATCGGAGGGGGCTAGGGTTACACAAGGTCGGTTACAAAGGAGGAGATATACATATCCGTATTTCCTAGATTGCCTTCCACGCCAAGTAGAGTCCCATCCGGACATGGGACGAATTCCTCAATCTTGTATCTTCATAGTCTAACAGTCCGGCCAAACGATATAGTCCGGCTGTCCGGAGACCCCCTAATCCAGGACTCCCTCACCCCTCCTTTCGCCCCCATTTGCACTAAGACTATAAATAGACCTCCTATTCATCCTAGCTAGGGTTAGCATTGGTTTAGCTCATATATAGAGATAGAGCATTGCTCATCCACATCGGAGCTACACTACGAGAGAGACCGCGGCCCCTCTTCGGAGAAGATCCCTTTCGATTCAAGACACCTCTAAGGGAAGATCCCCTTGTGCATTCAAGACCTCCTCACAAAGAAGACCGGCTCCTTTGTATCGTCCTTAGTTGTCAGTGGATCATGTGATCTATTATGTACTCGAGGATCTAGCATATGTGTGACTATTTCTTGTTGGTTTGGTGATTTTCTCATGTTTCCCCTCGTGTTCTTCGTGTTCATTGTGGGATCCGCTCCTTTCGTGAAAGGTTAGGTGATTAGGGTTCTACCCTACATCATCTTGGTATCTGGAGCCACATTGATCACGATTTTGGAGCCTCCCCGTTGTGTTGCTAGCCTAGTTTTTGTTGATTTTTTCCCTAATTCGAAAATTCCCCACAAAAATAGCCCCAAATTTTTTTGTGATTTGTTGGTGTGTTGAAATTTTGTTGGATTTGATCCGTGGATTTGCTTTGTTTTGAGTGGATCTAGCTTTTTCCCCCTTTCCCCACCCTTTCCATCCACGAAATCGCCCGGATTCGACGAATTTCACCTCGTCCACCCCACCCACGTGCAGTTCATCCCATGCTCGAACAGTGCCCAGGCACCGGACGTCCGCTAGCCCCCGAACGTCCGACGACCGGACGACCGCTCACCACCGTTCGTCCGGAGTTACCTGATGAAACTGAATTTCCTTCAGTTTGGTCACCACCACCGCCCCACATTTCCATATAAGCACTACCACCACCTATACACCATCACCACTTCTGCATATCACCACCATTGCTTACCCGTTTCGAACTCCGACACGTGTTGCCACTTCGAGCTTTGAGAATTTGAGTTGCAGTTCCGTGTCCTTTTGTGTTTCGGCTATCTAGGTACGGTTCAACATCAACATCACCGCCGCTCATCTTCACCACGGACGCATCATCAACAACGACCACATCGACTACATCTTGGTATTCGTGCCACCATTTTGACACCATACCATAAGCGAGAACGGTAACCTCGTCTTGGTATCGTGATACATCATTCTAGCCATTACATTGATAGCCATCATAGCTTTACTCCTTTGCGTCGCTTACCCATTGAGACTAGATTTTGAGTATTGCCGGCAACGAGACTTGTGCACATTAGTGATCATACTTCCCATAGCATACATACATCATTGGTGCACATATTGGTATCATCTCCTGTGTCACAAAGTTGTCATCGCATAGACAATTGCTATATTGGTTCCGCAAGCATTGCATGAGAAAATAGCTCAAACAACAAGGAGCCAAACAAGATTTTAAGCAAAAGGGAAAGATAAGCAAAGAGCTTTTAAGCAAGAATGATAGCATCATACGACATTAAGATTGTCATACTAGATCATCTTGGATCATATCATAGAAACACCTTGCATAGAGCATACATGGGATAGAAGTCCTTGCATTTTTGCTAAGTAGGTTGTGCACAAGTCTTGTATCCGCCTATTGTGCAATCGTGCTAGAGTCCCTCTAGTGTTGTGCAACATGAGCATTTTTGTGGACTCCACATTTTGGCTCATCCTTGGTTGCACGACCCCAATTATCTTTTTGCGTGTGTGTTTCCGTGTACCTTATATTGCTTGGTCTACAACTTTGCATTGCAATCTTGCAAATCTTTTCCAACATTATTGAAGCTCACTAACAATTGCATCAAATTTTGTGCCACCATCCTAACCAAGCTCCACCATAAGCTTTTACTTGTGTAGGTGTGACAAACCGACAAGACTTGGTACCAATTGTGCTATTTCCTTGTCCACATTGGAGTGACCATTGATCCACCTTTAACTTCGGTCAAGGTACATTTGGTATTCGTTCTTCTCTTTCTACCACTCACATTTTTCTCTTGGAATGATGGATAGGCCAAGTACTTCTACCAACCCACTCTTCATTGAGCACGACAACGACATGAACTCCTACGTCACCAAGAGCCACCTCTTTGGTGCACAACGTGCTTTGCATCAAGAGCAACAAGCAATGAGTGAACACATCGACAACCTCGCTGCCGACTTGCGACTCTCCAAGCAACGTACAAGGGACTACTTCGACCACAAGATCAATGATCACAAGCAAGAGAACGACACAAGAATGGATGAGATTCGCACTTTGTTGCTCAACCACTCTTCTTCCACTTCGTCCTCATCAAGACGGAGCCGCTGAAGTTGACACTCCGACTTCACCATCTCCGGCTCAAGTACACCGACTTCGAACACTCTTCGACATGCCACACATAACGATCACCAAGCAAGCCTCAATCCTCTACGCGACACCGACTCTCAAGAGCACCGTTAACGGCAAACCCAAGCGGCTTTCGTGCTAGCACAAGAACGTCAACGACAACGCCAACATGAAGAGGAAGAGCGAGCGCGTCTCCAACAAGATGCACAAGATGCCGAGGCTCAACGCCAAGAACAACAACTCCGTGAAGCTCAAGCACTTCAAGCGCAACAAGCCCTCCAAGATTCAAGTCGAGCCATAGCCAACCGAGGCTGACAAGCTCATGAACATGAAGAAGCACATCGCGAAGAAGCTCACGAACGACGACATCAAGCTCGTGTGCAACGTCAAGCTCGAAAAGTTCCTCCACAAGTTCACCAAGAGCGTGAAGACAACGGGAATCCTCCACGACAAGAGCAACATGAGGTTGACAACCCTCCTCGCTAAGAGCACAATGAGTTTGACAATCATCAACAACATGGGCGTCATCATCCTCGACCCCAACATAATGAAGAGCAACGCTACGGAAAGCTAAAGTTCACCATACCCAAGTTCAATGGAAGCAATGATCCCGAAGAGTACCTTTCATGGGCATTGAAGGTCGACAAAATCTTTCGTTTGCACAACTATGAAGAAGAGAAGAAGATCGCAATGGCATCCCTTGAGTTCCAAGACTATGTCCTCATTTGGTGGGAACAAGTAATCGAGCGCCGTGAGGCAAGAGGTGAACCACCCATCTCTACTTGGGCGCAAATGAAGGTTGTCATGAGAGCATGCTTTGTGCCTACCTACTACAACCACGACCTTTTCAAGAAACTTCAACTACTCAAGCAAGGAACCAAGAGCATTGAAGAGTACTACAAGGAGATGGAGATTGCCATTATAAGAGCCAATGTCACGGAAGATGATGGGCAAACAATGGCACGTTTCTTGAATGTACTCAACCATCCTATCAAGAAGATCGCCGACTTCCAACCATACTCGAACCTCATCGAGCTAGTGCATCAAGCTACCAAAGCGGAATGTCAAGTGCAAGACGGTTACAAGTATGCCAAGTTCTCATCCAAGTAATACGGCTTCTCCAACAACCAAGCTTCAATGACTCCAACACCTTCTACATCAACAAAGCCTTCTATAAGCAACGTCGACGAGTCGAGTTCCAAGAAAGCTTCATCAACTCCAAGTCATCCTCCTACAACGAACAACTTCAAGCCGAGAGCTTCATCATCATCCACTCCAACCAATGAGACCATCAAGATGAGTTCCTTCAAATGCTTCACATGCGGAGGCCGAGGCCACAAGTCCTATGTGTGCACCAACAAGCGGACCATGATCCTCAACAACGACGACACTTACAACTCAATGAGTGAAAGAGAAATGGAAGCCCTTGAGCAAGTCGCCATGCACCGGCAAGCGAACGATGAAGAAGAACAAGTCTTTTGCGATGAAGATTCAAGTCCCGCTCTAGTTGTCTGCAAGGTCTTGACTCTCCAACATCACCAAGAAGAAGACCAACGATGCCACATCTTTCATACCAAGGCCGGCATCAATGGACGATCCGTCAAGGTCATCATCAATGGAGGGAGTTGTCATAACCTCGCAAGTGAAGAACTTTGCCCCAACTTCCAATTGCCCAAGATGAAGCACCCACATCCCTACAAAGTTCAATGGCTTAGCGACTCCGGCACTATCCAAGTCGAGCATCGAGTACAATTCTCCTTCAAAATTGGCGCCTACGAGGACACTTTGGAATGTGACATCGTTCCAATGACTGTTTTCCACCTTCTTCTTGGACGCCCATGGCAATTTGATATAGGTGTCATCCACAACGGCCGAACGAACCACTACATCTACAAGATGAAAGGAAAGTAGTACATACTTTGCCCCATGTCTCCAAGCCAAGTGATCGCCGACAAGCAAGCCACCCATCATGGAGAGAATAGTGAGAGAGCGAACCACCAAAAAGAGAGTGAGTGCCACAAGCCCAAATTGAGTGCCTCCACGATGAGCGAAAAGAAGAACTTAGTTCTATTTGCCACCACAAGTGAGATAAGAGGAGTGTGTGAGAACCCATCTAGTGTCCTACACTATGTCCTTTTGTGCAAGGACAATGCAACACAAGCTAACACCTCTCACGCTCTACCTTTAGTGTTGTCTTCTCTTTTGCAGGAATTTCAACATGTTTTCCCTGACGAGCTACCTCCGGGACTACCTCCACTACGAGGCATCGAGCACCGCATCGACCTCATCCCCGGAGCACCTCTTTCGAACAAAGCTCCCTACCACATCAACACCGAAGAAACCAAAGAAATATGAAGGCAAGTAAAGCATCTCATAGACCATGGACATGTGCGTGAAAGTTTGAGTCCTTGTGCTGTTCCGGTCATTCTTTTGCCAAAACGAGACGATAGCTTTCGCATGTGCTTCAATTGTAGGCCTATCAATGCTATCACCGTTCGTTATAGGTATCCCATTCCACGCCTTGACGATATACTTGATGAACTTAGTGGTGCCACTATCTTTTCAATAAGTGATCTTAAAAGTGGTTACTATCAAATCCGCATACAAGATGGTGATGAATGGAAAACCGCTTTCAAAACCAAGTTTGGGTTGTATGAGTGGTTAGTCATGCCTATGGGTCTATCGGAAGCACCGGGTACTTTTATGTGTCTGATGAATCATGTCTTTCTCCCTTACATTTGTGTGTTTGTTGTGGTCTACTTCGATGATATCCTTGTTTATAGCAAATCTCTCCAAGATCATGTCACCCATGTTCGAACCGTTTGCAAACTCTTCGAAACGAGCATCTCTTTGCTAACATGGAAAAGTGCCTTTCCGGCGTTGATAAGCTAGTTTTCTTGGGTTTTGTTGTATCTTCTAAGGGTGTTCATGTAGACGAGTCCAAGATCAATGCTATTAAGACTTGGCCACAACCAACCAACTTGCATCAAGTGAGTAGCTTTCTTGGCCTTGCGGGTTATCGTCGCTTTGTGAAAGATTTTATCACCATTGTGTCGCCTTTGCATGCTTTGAGCAAGAAAAATGTGCCTTTTGTTTGGGGACCATCCCAAGATACCACTTTCAATGAGCTTAAGAATTTACTTAGTCATGATCCCATGATTGCTTTACCCGACTTTGACAAGCCCTTTGAGATTCATTGTGATGCTAGTGGTAATGGCATAGGAGGTGTGTTAACGCAAGAGAAGCGCCCCATAGCTTACTCTAGTGAGAAACTTTCCGGAGCGCAACTCAATTACCCCATCTATGACAAAGAGCTATATGCTTTAGTGCGAGTTTTGCGCGAATGGGAACACTATCTCCGCCCTCATGAATTTATCATTCATACCGATCATGAAACGCTCAAGCACCTTAAGGGCCGAACCAAGTTGAAAAAGTGTCATGCTAAATGGAGTGAATTTATTGAGTCTTTTCCTTATGTCATCAAGTACATTAAAGTTAAGGAAAACATCATGGCGGATGCCCTTTCCTACTTATGCATGCTTGTTACTCAACTTGAATTGGATGTCATTGGCTTTGAGCACATAAAAGACTTGTATGAGCATGATCCTACTTTTGCTACTCCTTATGCCAAATGTTTGACGCATATATCTTGGGAACGCTATTATATCAAAGATGGATATCTTATGAGAGCTAACAAGCTTTGCATCCCCAAGTCTTCTCTTCATTTGTTGCTTTTGCAGGAATCTCATGGAGGAGACTTAATGGGACAGTTTGGACATGACAAGACTTTCGCCATGCTCTCCAAGAACTACTATTGGCCCAAGATGTTTCACGACGTCAACCGCTTCACCAACCGATGCTCTACATGTCGCAAACCTAAGTCAAAAGCTCAATCCCATGGCCTTTACATGCCTCTCCCAATTTGTAATGCCCCGAGACCGTTGCGCCAGGTGTCTTCCAGTTATTCGCTTTTGTTGCCTTGTCTTTTGCTTGCGTGTTGCATCTTGTCATGTCATCATGTGCATTGCATCATCATGTTTGCAAAACTTGCTTTCGTCCGGGTCTCCCCGTTCCTTCCGTTGTCCGTTCTGAGCCCAGACACACTTGCACGCGCCCGCGGCACATCCGAAATAGTATTTTATAAGTGGCTAGAAAATATTCTCAGAATGGGTTGAAAGTTGGCATGCGGTGTTGTTATAGTGTAGATAGGTGGCCTGCCAAGTTTCATCGCATTCGGAGTTCGTTTGACGCCCCAACGATTAACTATAGTGGCAGTATAACCGGTCAAACGTCGGACGTTTTCGGTCTCCGAAAACAGTCGCGGGGCCTCTCTCTCTTCTCTTCTCTCAGCACAAGACCATCTACACAGTCCACTACCTACCGCCAGGCCTAACCTAAGCTCTCTCGTCAGCCCAAGGCACTCCTCGCGTGCACGTCCAAAACTGTCCCGAACCCGACCCGGATAGTCATCACCGTTGGGTCCAGAACATCCCCAAACATCTACAAAACATCTCCATTTTGTTAATTGGACTTCCTAGCATATATTTTCTCGACCGTCCGATTACGATCGGAGCGACGAGGTAGCCCCTACCCAAAAATCCATATGCTATATATATCAGTCAAACCCTAGTTTGAGGCTTGTCACATCCATCCTTCCCTTCCGCCGCCACCCGACCTACTCCCCTCTTCCTCGGGATCTCCCTCGAGCCAAATCAGTAGCCACCACTTTCCCCTCCTCGATTTGGGCACCGAACCAACCAGCCACTCCTCTCGATCCACCTACCACAGCGCTTGCCTCCCTCGTTTTCCCAATCCAATCACCAGCACCCGATTCCCCTGCCCGAACTCCTCTTCGCGCCTGCAGCTCCTCGCCGGAGCAGGCAACCGGGCTGCAGCTGTTGGCCACCTACTGCATCGCCAGGCCAGCCTCCTATCTCCTCCTTCTCCTTCTGTTCCCTCCTTCCTCTCTCCTTCCCGTAACTTTCTCCACCTCCCTCTATTTTCTCTCACTGGGAGAACAAGGAGCTTCGGCCTCCATGGATTTCGCACCAGAGCTCCAACCGCGCCGGATCCCCCTCTTCCACCTCTGCGCCTCCCTGTGCTCGTTGGGACTGAAGCTCGTAGCCCTACAGCCCTGCATCGGCACCCATAATCGCTTCCCGCATCGATCCACCATGAGCAGCAGCAGCCACTGCACCCTCTTGCTGACGAGCCCCGCAGATGAGCCGCCGCCTTCCTCCATGCCTCCTCGTCGGCCTCATCCACCTTCCTCCTGCGCCCGCACTCTGACCGTGCACCCATGCTCGAACGCAAGGACCCGCCGCCTCGCCGCTTTTCCCTTCCCTGCCTCTGCGCACGTCCGCATGCCCGAGCCAAGTTGAGCTCGGACTTGAGCACCCTGCCGCTCCTAGCCTTCCCGCGCCCTGGATCCTACCGGGAACCGACTCCCCGTTGTCAAGACCTCTCGGATCCGCGCCATCGCCTCGTGATGCCCCGCCTTCGCCAAGTCCCGCGCCGCCATGTCCTGTTCCAGTTCAAGCCAAGGAGGACGAACGCCAACAACCCATTCTGCTCGAGCGTTGACCGCATCCCGCTCAAGCGCTATGCGCCAGGCACGTAGCGAGGCCGGCCCAAGCAGCTCCCCTCCACCTCGTTCGGTCCTGCCTTGGCCCATTGTGAGACGCCCCCTAGCAGCGCCTCTTTTGTTTTTTTTCAGTTGGCCCAACTTGCACCAGATTCGGCCCATATGTGTTTTTTTAGTTCTGCGAATTTACTAATTTTCCTTCACATGCATAATTACAGAATATGCCATCATTTTAAAAATGCTCACACCTAAATAACCGTGTATCAGATTTAAACAAACTTAACATGAAAGTTTCTTAGAATTTTGTATAGTTTCATAATATGTAATTTTCATCAATGTTTAAAATGTTGTTTGTGTAATTTTTCCCATACGCCATGCTAAAATGATTTAATTCATAACTATTTAACCGTAGCTCCAAATTTAATAATCTTTATATGTAAATGGGGTAGAAAAATGCATAGTTTAACATGGTGGCATCTCTTTGCATGTTTAACAACTCTAAAATATGGTTTAGGGAAGAACAGGACCAAACCTAATATATGCACATGAGGAGTTTCCGGATTTGTTGTTTGTTGTTCCGGCCTCATTTAAACTTGCCTAGATAGGTAGTTTTCTTTTGCTTCACCTCTTGCCATGCTAACCAACATTTAATATTGTTGAGTATATAAACGGGAGAGAACTAAAAGTCATGTGCTGTTTTCTTCAGTATGCAACTCCGTTGCATATTGAGCTCCACTTAATTTGTAGTGTTGTTTGTTGCACTTTGCCATGCCATGCCTCATTAATCCGGACATGCATCATACTTGGGTGTGCATCATGCCATGCTTATGTGTTGGTTGTTTATTATGTTGTTTGCTTCTTTCCGGGTTGCTTCTCGCTTTAGCTTCAGTTTCGCTCCGGAGTTGTGAGGATCCATTCGACTACGTCCGTTTGTCTTCTTCATGGACTCGTTCATCTTCCTTGTGGGAACTCAGGCAAGATGACCATACCCTCGAAATCACTTCTATCTTTGCTTGCTAGTTGTTTGCTCTATTGCTATGCCGCGATACCTACCATTTGCTTTATCATGCCTCCCATATTGCCATGTCAAGCCTCTAACCCACCTTTCCTAGCAAACCGTTGTTTGGCTATGTTATCGCTTTGCTCAGCCCCTCTTATAGCGTTGCTTGTTGCTGGTGAAGATGAAGTTTGTTCCATTTGGAACATGGATATGTTGGGATAACACAATATCTCTTATTTTAATTAATGCATCTATATACTTGGTAAAGGGTGGAAGGCTCGGCCTTATGTCTGGTGTTTTGTTCCAATTTTGCCGCCCTAGTTTCTGTCATACCGGTGTTATGTTCCTTGATTTTGCGTTCCTTACACAGTTGGGTTATAATGGGAACCCCTTGACAGTTCGCTTTGAATAAAACTCCTCCAGCAAGGACCAACCTTGGTTTTACCATTTGCCTCACCACCACCTACCCTTCCCTCTGGTCATCTTTACTTTAAGCCCCCCGGGCTAGTGCTTGTCTAAGTGTTGGTCCGAACTGAGTAGACTGCGGGGCCACCTCGGGGAAACTTGAGGTTTCGTTTTACTTGTAGGATGTCTCATCCGGTGTTGCCCTGAGAACGAGATATGTGCAGCTCCTATCGGGATGTCGGCGCATCGGGCGGTCTTGCTAGTCTTGTTTTACCATTGTCGAAATGTCTTGTAATCGGGATTCTGAGTCTGGTCGGGTCTTCCTAGGAGAAGGAATATCCTTCGTTGATCGTGAGAGCTTGTGATGGGCTAAGTTGGGACACCCCTGTAGGGTTTTGAACTTTCGAAAGTCGTGCCCGTGGTTATGGGAAGATGGGAATTTGTTAATGTCCGGTTGTAGAGAACTTGACACTTCACTTAATTAAAATGCATCAGCCGCGTGTGTAGCCATGATGGTCTCTTTTCGGCGGAGTCCGGGAAGGGAACACGGTTTCGTGTTATGCTTGAACGTAAGTAGTTTCAGGATCACTTCTTGATCACTTCTAGTTCACGACTATTGCTTTTCTTCTCTTCTCGCTCTCTTTTGCGTATGATAGCCACCATATGTGCTAGTGCTTGCTGCAGCTCCACCTCACTACCTTTTCCTACTTATAAGCTTAAATAGTCTTGATCGCGAGGGTGTGAGATTGCTGAGCCCCCGTGGCTCACAGTTTACTTCCAAAACCAGTTGCAGGTGCCGATGATAACCATGCAAGTGACGCAACCGAGTTCATGGAGGAGCTTGATGAAGATCATGTTCGTTGTGTTGTTTCATTTCCAGTTGAACAGTAGTGGCGCCCAGTCGGGGCGATCGGGGATCTATTGCATTTGGGGTTGTCTTTATTTTGGTTCCGTAGTCAGACCTTGATTGTATTTTGGATGATGTAATACTATATTTATTGTATTTGTGTGAAGTGGCGATTGTAAGCCAACTCTTTATCCCTTTCTTATTCAGTACATGGGATATGTAAAGATTACCCCTCTTGTGACATGCCTACAATGTGGTTATGCCTCTAAGTCGTGCTCCGACACGTGGGAGATATAGCCGCATCTTGGGTGTTACACAATTCCATATCAACCATGGGAAGATATTAGCATGGATTTTGTACTTGGATTGCCTAGGACTAGAAATGGAAAGGATTCGGTATTTGTCGTTGTGGACCGCTTCTCTAAGATGGCACATTTCATTCCTTGCAACAAGATAGATGATGCTTCACATGTTGCCAATCTATTTTGTAGGGAAATATTGCATCTACATGGAGTGCCAAAGACGATCGTCTCGGACCGCGACGTCAAGTTCCTAAGCTACTTTTGGAAGACCCTCTATGCCAAGCTCGAAATCAAGCTACTATTCTCCATGACGTATCATCCGCAAACCGACGGCCAAACGGAGGTGACCAACCGCAAACTCTCCACTCTACTTCGAGTACTCATCAAAAAGAACATCAACGAGTGGGAGGAGTGTCTACCTATCGCCGAGTTCGCCTACAACTGAGAAAAACACTCAACAACCGGCAAGTCCCCCTTCGAGGTCGTCTACGGATTCAACCCATTGTCACCATTGGACATTCTTCCTCTACCACTCCAAGAGCGCATCAATTTGGACGCAAGTGCACGTGTGAATCATCTCAAGAAGGTGCATGAAGATACAAGGCATACCATCGAGCGCCAAGTACAACGACTTGCGACCAAGCTCAACATCAACAAGCACCCTATGGTATTCAACACTGAAGATCTTGTGTGGCTACACCTTCGCAAGGACCACTTTCCCCAAGAACGCAAGTCCAAACTTCGACCACGAGCGGATGGACCCTTCAAGGTGCTTGCACGCTACAACAACAACGCATACAAAATCGACATTCCACGCGACAAGTACTCCATGAGCGACATCTTCAACGTCAAAGATCTCTCTCCCTACCATGGTGATGAAGAATTTGATCCGAGGACGGATCTTCCCAAAGGGAGGGGAGATGATGCGGAACATCCCAAGGTCATCCCCATGGACCTACCATCGTCTCACCAAGTGCCTAGCGGACCCATGACACGAGCACGTGCAAGAGCTCTCGAAATCGAGGTGACATCTCTCCTCTCACATTTCCACATCGATGCACATGAGACATGGCTACTACCTCAAACGGAGACATTGTGCATACTCAGGTATCAAGGAGTTGGCCATGAAGAAGCTAAGGAGCAAGGAGGGTCAGAAGAGGAAGATGGACGTGAAGACGGAGAAGAAGAGGAGCTACGGAAGAAGCCCGAGCCACCAGACGATCGGTCGGGACCAGACGTATGGAGCCTGAAGTCCCAGCCACCGGACGACCGGTCGGGACCGGACGTCTGGCACATGACGCCCCAGCCGAGCTACAGCGAGCGGACGTCCAGCCCGGACCGGACGACCGGCGCCACTACACCCGAGCCAATAGCAGCGGAAGTATGAAGTGACCGGATGTCTGACACCCCCATCACAGAATGGATCCAGCGGATGTCCGGAAGCCACGGGACGTCCGGACGCCATTGAGCCACTGGACGACTAGTCCCAAGTGGACGTCCGGTACCTGGCTGTGTCTAGTTTTGGGCCCGAGGCCCATGTACCCCCTCCTTTCACCCCCATTTTCACTAAGACTATAAATATACCTCCTATTCATCCTAGCTAGAGTTGGCATTGGTTTAGCTCATATTTAGAGATAGAGCATTGCTCATCCACATCGGATCTACTCCATGAGAGAGACCGTGGCCCCTCTTCGGAGAAGATCCCATTGGATTCAAGACCCCTCTAAGGGAAGATCCCCTTGTGGATTCAAGACCTCCTCACAGAGAAGATCAGCTACCTTTGTATCGTCCTTAGTTGTCCGTGGATCATGTGATCTCTTATGTACTCGAGGATCTAGCATATGTGTGACTATTTCTTGTTGGTCTAGTGATTTTCTCGTGTTTCCTGTCATGTTTCCCCTCGTGTTGTCCCTCGTGTTCTTCATGTTCATCGCGGGATCCGCTCCTTTCGTGAAAGATCGGGCGATTAGGGTTCCACCCTACATCAGGGGAGGCTTAAGTCAATGTTATATTCATGCCCCAAACATGAGCTCTCAAGAGAAATTATTATCCAGAATTTTTATGCTCGGCTTTCTCGTAATGATCAAACCATGCTTGATACTTCTTGTGTTGGTTCTTTTATGTAGAAGACTATTGAATTCTGGTGGGATCTTTTGGAAAGAATTAAACACAACTCTGAAAATTGGGAGCTCGACAAAGGTAAAGAGTCAGGTATTAAACTTAAGTATGATTGTGTGAAATATTTTATGAATATCGATGCTTTTCAAAAATTTAGTACTAAATATGGACTTGACTCTGAGATAGTAGCTTACTTTAGTGAATCATTTGCTACTCATGTTGATCTCCCTAAAGAGAAGTAGTTTAAATATCACCCACCTATTAAAGAAGAAATTAAAGAACCGGTACCCGTTAAATAAGAAACTATAATTTGTGATGTTGATAAAGTTGTTCCTACTGCTTATATTGAGAAACCACCTTTCCCTATTAGGATAAAAGAACATGCTAAAGTCTTAACTGTGGTCAACAAAAGCTATATTAGAATACCTAAACCTGATGAACAAATTAAAGTAGAACCTAGTATTGCTATGGTTAAGGATCTCTTTGAAGAAAATGTACATGGGCATGTTATTTACTTCTGTGAAGAAGCTGCTAGAATTGCCAAACCTGATAAAAAGGATAAACATAGACCTGTTTTTGGCATGCCCGTTGTTTCAGTTAAAATAGGAGATCAGTGTTATCATGGTTTATGTGACATAGGTTCTAGCGTGAGTGATATTCCTTATTCCTTATATCAAGAAATTATGAATGACATAACACCCGTAGAGATAGAAGACATATATGTTACTATCAAACTTGCTAATAGAGACACTATATCACCAATTGGGATTGTTAGAGATGTTGAAGTCTTGTGTGGGAAAATAAAATACCCTACTGATTTTCTTGTTCTTGGTTCCCCACAAGATGACTTCTGTCCCATTAACTATAGACCTTTCTTGAACACCGTTAATGCTAGAATAGACTGTGAGAAACAAACTGCTGGTGTTAGTTTTGGTGATGAGTCTCATTGGTTTAATTTTTCCAAGTTTAGTATAAAACTTCATGAAAAAGAATTGCCTCATAAATATGAATTAATTGGCCTTGCTTCTATTATTTTGCCTCCTACTGATCCACTAGAACAATATTTGCTAGACCATGAAAATGATTTACATATGCATGAAAGAAATGAAATAGATAAGATTTTGTTTGAACAGCATCCTCTGCTTAAACACAATTTTCATATTAAAACTCTAGGAGGTCCTCCTCCACCTAAAGGTGATCCTTTGTTTGAATTAAAACAATTGCCAGACACTTTGAAATATGATTATCTTGAAGAAAAGAAGATATGTCCTATTATTATTAATGCTAACATTTCAAAACATGAAGAAGAAAGATTATTGAAAGTTCTAAGGAAGCACCGAGCTGCTATTGGATATACTCTTGATGATTTAAAGGGCATTAGTCCCACTCTATGTCATCACAAAATTAATATGGAACCTGATGCTAAACCCGTTGTTGATCACCAACATCGATTAAATCCAAAAATGAAGGAAGTGGTAAGAACATAAATATTAAAACTTCTGGAAGCAGGTATAATCTATCCTATAGCTAATAGTCGATGGGTAAGTCCTGTTCATTAAGTCCCTAAAAAGGGAGGTATTACCATTGTTCCTAATGATAAGAATGAACTTATTCCACAAAGAATTGTTATAGGTTATAGAGTGGTAATTGATTTTAGAAAATTGAACAAAGCAACAAGAAATGATCATTACCCTCTACCTTTTATTGATCAAATGCTAGAAAGATTATCTAAGACACACATTTTTGCTTCCTTGATGGATATTCTGGTTTTTCACAAATACCTGTCTCTCAACCTGATCAAGAAAAGACTACTTTTACTTGTCCCTTTGGAACATATTCTTATAGACGTATGCCTTTTGGTTTATGCAATGCGCCTGCTACCTTTCAAAGATGTATAACTGCTATATTCTCTGACTTTTGTGAAAGGATTATTGAGGTTTTCATGGATGATTTCTCTGTTTCTAGGAAGTCTTTTGATGATTGTTTAAGCAATCTTGATCGAGTTTTGCAGAGATGCGAGCAAACAAATCTTGTCTTGAATTGGGAAAAGTGCCACTCTGTGGTTAATGAAGGTATTGTCTTGGGCCATAAAATTTCTGGAAGAGGTATTGAAGTGGACAAAGCTAAGGTTGATGCAACTGAGAAAATGCCATGTCCTAAAGATATCAAAGGTATTCGTAGTTTCCTATGTCATGCTGGTTTCTATAGGAGATTTATCTAAGACTTCTCTAAAATTTCTAGGCCTCTTATGAATCTTTTGCAAAAGGACATTCCTTTTGTTTTTGATGATGATTGTTTAGAAGCTTTTGAAACACTCAAGAAAGCCTTAATTTCTGCACCTATTGTTCAACCACTTGATTGGAGCTTGCCTTTTGAAATTATGTGTGATGCTAGTGATTATGCTGTTGGTGTTGTTCTAGGACAAAGAGTTGATAAGAAACTGAATGTTATTCATTATGCTAGTAAAACTCTAGACAGTGCTCAACGAAATTATGCTACTACTGAAAAGGAATTCTTAGCAGTGGTGTTTGCTTGTGATAAATTTTGACCTTACATTGTTGATTAAAAAGTAATTGTTCACATCAATCATGCTGCTATTAAATATCTTATGGAAAAGAAAGATGCTAAACCTAGACTCATTCGATGGGTTCTCCTGCTACGAGAATTTGATTTACATATCACTGATAGAAAATGAGATGAGAACCCCGTAGCTGATAACTTGTCTAGGCTTGAAAATGTACCTGATGACCCACTACCTATTGATGATAGTTTTCCTGATGAGCAGTTAGCTGCAATAAATGTTGCTCACAACACTCCTTGGTATGCTGACTATGTTAATTACATTGTTGCTAATATTTACCACCTAGTTTTACATATCAACAAAAGAAAAAAATTCTTCTATGATTTAAGACACTACTTTTGGGATGACCCACATATTTATAAAGAAGGAGTAGATGGTGTTATTAGATGTTGTGTACCTGAGCATGAACAGGGACAAATCCTATGGAAATGTCTCTCCGAAGCTTATGGAGGGCATCATGCTAGAGATAGAACAGCTCACAAGGTATTGCAATCTGGATTTTATTGGCCTACTCTCTTAAAGGATGCCTGTAAGTTCGTCTTATCTTGTGCTGAATGCCAAAGAATAGGTAATATCGGTAAGCATCAAGAAATGCCTATGAATTATTCACTTGCCGTTGAACCATTTGATGTTTGGGGATTTGATCACATGGGACGTTTTCCTTCCTCTAATGGGTATACACATATTTTGGTTGTTGTTTATTATGTTACTAAATGGGTAGAAGCTATTCGAACCAGTAGTGCTGATCACAACACCTCTATTAAAATGCTTAAGGAAGTTATTTTCCCAAGGTTTGGAGTCCCTAGGTATTTAATGACTGATGGTGGTTCCCACTTTATTCATGGCGCTTTCCGTAAAATGATTGCCAAGCATGATGTTAACCATAGAACTGCATAACCTTATCATCCTGAGTCTAGTGGTCAAGTTGAACTTAGCAATAGAGAAATAAAATTAATCTTGCAAAAGACTGTCAATAGGTCCCGAAAGAATTTGTCTAAGAAATTATATGATGCACTTTGAGCTTGTAGAACAGCATATGAAAATCCCATGGGTATGTCTCCTTATAAAATGGTTTATGGAAAAGCTTGTCATTTGCCTCTTGAATTAGAACATAAAGCATATTGGGCAATGAAAGAATTGAACTATGATTTCAAACTTGCTAATGGAAAGAGGTTATTTGATATTAGCTCTTTAGATGAATGGAGAACCCAAGCTTATGAAAATGCCAAGTTGTTTAAAGAAAAAGTCAAAAGTTGGCATGGTAAGAGAATCCAAAAGCATGAGTTTAAAGTAAGAGAATATGTTCTTTTGTACAACTCTCGTTTCAGATTCTTTGCAGCAAAACTCCTCTCAAAATGGGAAGGCCCCTATGTCATCGAGGAGGTTTATTGTTCTAGAGCCGTCAAAATAAATAATGTTGAAGGTACTAACCCAAAGGTTGTTAACGGGCAACAAATAAAACATTATATCTTAGGTACGCCCATTAATGTTGAAAGTAATATTATCCAAACTTTGACACCGAAACAACATATAAAAGAGTCCTTCCAGAACACTCCAGAATCATTAAAATAAGGAGGTATGTGATATGGTAAGTAAACGGACTCCAAAAAATATGCAAAAATATTTTTTGTTAGTTCTGGAATATTTAGAAAAATGGGAAAAAATAAGAAACTTCCAGGAAGCGTACCCTGGTGGGCACAAGACACCAAGGGCGCGCCCAGCTGGGTACCTTCCGGACTCCATTTTTCTACAGCTTGCTTGTTTCCCAAGATAAAAAATCTTAATATACCCCCTGAACCTGTTGACCACCTTATCACGGAGAAATCTTCTGTTTTCTTTTCTTGTTGCTTTCCTGTCAGATCTGAAAAATATGTCGTCCCAAGACTCCGAGGGTGAGAGTTATGATGTTGATTTCATCACAAACCCCAAGTACAATGGGGATGTGGAGCGCTATGGCTGGACCACAGAGGAAGAGGAATATTATTATCCTAGGGAGAAGCATGAGATGAGCTCAGATGAAGATGAACCTCCGCTACCTCAACCTGGGGACATGCATGTGGAATTCAAGAAGTCAAGCCTCCCCAATAAAGCAAAGAGGCCTATGGTTCAGTTTATACGTTTTTGCTTTTTGCAGGAATGCAAGCAGGACATATGTAAGAGGGTACTGGAGCTCGAGCAGGAGGTCGGTGAATTGAAGGAGGAAAATTCCATCCTCAAGTGTAAGCTAAGGAAGAAAGGGAAACCACTGAGGTAGTCCTGGATTAAGGGGTCCTCGGGTGTCCAGGCTATGTGATATGGGCCATACCGATGGGCCGTGAAGATACAAGGTAGAAGACTTTTCCTTTCTCTGTAAAACCAACCCTGTACAACCCTAGGCCCCTCCGGTGTCTATATAAACCGGAGGGTTTAGTCCGTAGAGGCTATCAAAATTCATATAGGCTAGACATCTAGGGTTTAGCCATTACAATCTCGATGTAGATCAACTCTTGTAACCCATGTACTCATCAAATACAATCAAGCAGGACGTAGGGTTTTTCCCCCATTAAGAGGGCCCGAACCTGGGTAAACATCGTGTCTCCCTTGTCTCCTGTTTCCTTCGATCCTCAGACGTATAGTTCGGGACCGCCTACCCGAGATCGGCCGGTTTTGACACTGACATTAGTGCTTTCATTAAGAGTTCCACTATGCCGTCGGCAGAAGGTCGGTGGCTCGTTCGATCATCAACAACCATACCATTTCTGGGGAAACATTCCTCCCCGGTCAAATTATTGTGTTCGGCGGCTTCATTCTGTGTGCCAACTCAATTGGCCACCTCGAACAGATTGACAGCTACGCCCCTGGTCAAGAGATCAGTTTTGGGAACCTAAATTATGTCGCTGATATCCGAGGGGACTTGATATTCGAAGGGTTTGTGGCCCCTACCACCGCTCTGGCCTTAGATCCATAGCAAACTGCTAGGTCCAAAGATGAGAGTTTGGAGCCCGCCGGACTCTCTGCTATGATGCTCACTATTGGAGATCCGGAGGCGATTGTGTCCTCGGCAAACTTGGAATCATATTGGGTTCCCCCTATCATTGAAAGGCCATTCTCGCCCCTGGACTCTAGCTCCAAACTCTCCAAGTCCACGCGAAGCGAGCATGGCCAAGAGGCCTTTGCCCTTTCCAGCCCCACAGACTCTCGTTCCCCGTCCAATCCACACTTTTAAACGAGGCTCTAGACTTAATGCATTCCCTCGCCATTACAGAGGAATCACATCCGAACTATGCCCAGCCCGGATTAGGGGCTGAGAGCAGGAAATTTTATGTACCACCCACCACCCACTTCATAGCCACCGTCGAGGACTTAACCGACATGTTGGATTACACCTCCGAAGACATCGACACCATGGACGACGATGCCGGAGACGAACAAGGCTAACACCCGCCGCTTACCAGACATTGGACGGCCACCTCCACATACGACGTGTATTTGGTGGATACACCGAAAGAAGATGATGGCGAAGGTAGGAAGGATCCGGTTGAGGAAAAACCTGCTGAGGCACCACCGAAGTGTCGACACCAGCGACGCCGCTCAAAATTGCGTCATGAAAAAGACAGTAATACCGGCACTGGAGACAATAACACTCCAGAGAACGCCGAAGCCCCCGTCGATCCCACATCTGAACAGGATGATGTGGAGGAGGGGCAAGTTAACCCCGATGATCCGTTCGGGAATGAGGATTTGGAAGATAGCAACTATCTACAGCTCTCCAAGGATGATGTCAGCCTCGGCAACGAAGATTTCATCAAGCCAGTGGAACCCCTTGAGCAGGAGCACTTTAAGCGCCAACTGATCATTACTGCAAGAAGCCTAAAAATGCACCAGCAACGGCTCCAAGCCGAACAGGATACACTCAATGACAGATGGACCCAGGTCCTAGCCGCCGAAGAATATGGCCTCCAACGCCCAACAAAGAGTTATCCGAAGCGTCTACTACTACCACAATTCGATGGCGAGGCCTTCGAGCCAATACTATCGAAACATGACCGCATTGATGAACTAGATGGGCCACCATGTGGGCGAGATAAAAGCGGCCACCTACGCCGAACACTAACCCGCACCATCTCACCGAAGGGGCAGAGAAACAGCAGCTCCAGGATACACCTATGACCTATGATGGGACTTGAGCAATTGAACAGACCAAGCCAGATCAATTTATGGATCAAGGGGGCGTGCCCCAACGCGAGAAGATGACTGTCAAGCCTGGCGCAATAGGCACAACCTCACCAGGGCCGAAAACTGCATACGGATGTCATCCGAACTCCGTCGTGACGTTGCATGATACAGAGGCGCCACACACCCCTTATGCTTTACCGACGAGGTAATGCAATACCAGTTCCCAGAAGGGTTTAAAAATGTAAACATCGAATCATACGACGGCACGACCGATCCCGCGGTATGGATTGAAGATTTCCTTCTCCATATCCACATGGGCCGCGGTGACGATGTCCACGCCATCAAATACCTCCCCTTAAAGCTGAAAGGACCAGCACGACACTAGCTAAATAGCCTCCCAGAAAACTCTATTAGTAGTTGGGAAGATTTGGAAGATGCCTTTAGAGACAGTTTACAAGGTACCTATGTCCGGCCTCCGGACGCCGATGACCTCAGTCACATAGTCCAGCAACCCAGAGAATCAGCCCGAAAACTCTGGACCAAGTTCTTAATTAAAAAGAACCAAATTTTTGATTGTTCGGACGTCGAAGCCCTCCCGGCCTTTAAACACAGCGTCCGTGACGAGTGGCTCGCCCGACACCTCGGCCAGGAAAAACCGAAGTCCATGGCAGCTCTTACCACACTCATGACCCGCTTTTGTGTGGGAGAAGATAGCTAGGTAGCTCGTAGAAGCAACAACACCAGCGACCCGGGCATGTAACACCCATGATGCGGCTATATCTCCCACGTGTCGGAGCACGACTTAGAGGCATAACCGCATAGTAGGCATGTCGCAAGAGGGGTAATCTTTACAAATCCCATGTACTGAATAATAGAGGGATAAAGAGTTGGCTTACAATCGTCACGTCACACAATACATAAATATAGAATTACATCATCCAGAATACAATCAAGGTCCGACTACGGAACCAAATAAAGAAAGACAACCCCTAATGCTAGATCCCCGATCGCCCCGACTGGGCTCCACTACTGATCAACTAGAAAACAAAACAACACAACGAACACGATCTTCATTGGGCTCCCACTCGAGCTGGGTTTCGTCACCTGCACTGGTATCATCGGCACCTGCAACTAGTTTTGGAAGTAATCTGTGAGTCACGCGGACTCAACAATCTCACACCCTTGCGATCAAGACTATTTAAGCTTATGGGTAGGAAACAATAGTGAGGTGGAGCTGCAGCAAGCACTAGCATATATGGTGGCTAACTTACGCAAATGAGAGAGAGAAGAGAAGCAAAGCACGGTCGTAAACTAGAAGTGATCAAGAAGTGATCCTGAAACTACTTACGTATAGGCATTACACAAGAACCGTGTTCACTTCCCGAACACCGCCAAAAAGAGACCATCACGGCTACACACGCGGTTGATGCGTATTAATTAAGTTAAGTGTCAGGTTTTCTACAACCGGATATTAACAAATTCCCATCTGCCCATAACCGCGGGCACAGCTTTTGAAAGTTCAAAACCCTGCAGAGGTGTCCCAACTTAGCCCATCACAACCTCTCACGGTCAACAAAGGATATTCCTTCTCCCAGGACGACCCGATCAGACTCGGAATCCTGATTACAAGACGTTTCGACAATGGTAAAACAAGACCAGCAAGACCGCCCGAATGTGCCGACAAATCCCGATAGGAGCTGCACATATCTTGTTCTCAGGGCACACCGGATGAGCAATCCGTACAACTAAAACCAACCCTCAAGTTTCCCCGAGGTGGCGCTGCAAGGGGCTCTAGTTCGGACCAACACTTAGAGAAGCACTGGCCCGGGTGGGTTAAAATAAAGATGACCCTCGGGCTCACGAAAACCCAAGGGAAGGTGATAGGTTGTTAGTGCAAATGTAAAACCAAGGTTGGGCCTTGCTGGAGGAGTTTTATTCAAGGAGAACTATCAAGGGGTTCCCATTATAACCCAACCGCGTAAGGAACGCAAAATCAAGGAACATAACACCGGCATGACGGAAACTAGGGCAGCAAGAGTGGAATAAAACACCAGGCATAAGGCCGAGCCTTCCACCCTTTACCAAGTGTATAGATGCATTAATTAAAATAAGAGATATTGTGATATCCCAACATATCCATGTTCCAACATGGAACAAACTCCATCTTCACCTACAACTAGCAACACTATAAGACGGGCTGAGCAAAGCGGTAACATAGCTAAACAACGGTTTGCTAGGAAAAGGTGGGTTAGAGGCTTGACATGGCAATATGGGAGGCATGATAAAGCAAGTGGTAGGTATCGCGGCATAGTAAAAGAGCGAGCAACTAGCAAGCAAAGGTAGAAGTGATTTCGAGGGTATGGTCATCTTGCCTGCAAAGTTCTCCGACTTGATGAAAGCTTGATCCTCGCAAGCGTACTCAACAGGTTCCTCGATCACGTACTCGTCTCCCGGCTCTACCCAAGGCAAGAATACAAGCAACGGAAACAACAATCAACCACGATGCAATGCACAAGCAACACGATGCAAAACATGGCATGATATGCGGGATGTGATATGCAATGCATATGCGAGCTACGGAAGGAAAAGATTGATCAAGGCATCAACTTGGCAAACCAAGTGCACCCCTGGAAAGATAGTTGATTTCGGTCGAAATCGATATAAATATCACCGGAATCGGATGCACGGTTTGGAAATGGCAAGCAAAACAAGAATGGCACAATTCTGCGATTAATAGCACGATGCCAACTAGAATGCAACAAGAAACTAAGCTATTGCATTCCAACATGACAACAAAGCACATGGCAGTGATCTACTCAAGATGCTTGACAAAATATGAACACTTAGCTACAGCCAAATCACATAAGAGCAGGTTCAAACAAGCATGGCAAAAGTGCAAAAGATAACAGCATCACAGACTTAGTGAAAATACTAACATGTCAGGATTTAACATCAGGAAGCAATGTTTAGAGAAACATAACAACATGCTACAGGATCATATCATAGCAATACAAGGCATGGAATGAATCTACTTCAAGCATATAACAAAAGTCCCTTACTGACCATAAGCCAAAAAGGACCAGAAGATATGATGGCACCCATGTAAACATAGCAAGTTTCGTTAACAGATTCAGACTGAGCAAAAAACTGGACATGGCAAAAAACGGAGTTAAGTAGGCATGTTTGCGAGCTCGATGCACTCAACACAAGGCATTGCATGACAAACTAAGCATACTACCAGCAAGAAGGAATGATCAAGAAGCTAACCATGGAAAGAACAATCTCATAGCATGCATGGATCAACTACAACAACCTTGGCAAAATTGATTAACACGTAAACAATCTACCAGGACCATTTTGTAGCAAAAGTAGAGCAAGATTGAGTCATGCTAGGGCACTCCATAAATGCAAACAGGGGCATGGATGGATAGAGCATAACCATATGTCAAAATCGTCCTTAATGAACATACTAAAAAGAGGCATGGATCTCTCTGTAGCAACATGAACACATGGCATAAAATAACAGCAGAGCAAAGACTTGGTGAAATTCTAAGTCCCTGAAATCAGCAATATCACGAGAGCTACTTTGCATGCTTGTTCTAATCACCACATTGATCACAAAAATACATGGCATACACCCCTGTAAAGATGGCATGGCATAGCCCAAAACACATGTAGAACTCATGACCATATGCATCACACAATAATCATGGCAAAAATAAAAATGATCATAAACTGATAAGAAACAGCACCTAACATTTTATAGCACTCTTTCATCAGCTATTTGGGCATCAAGATGGACTCAAACACGCATGGAACAGTGGAACAAAATGAAGAGCACATCATGATGAACATTTTGATATATGGCATGCCCAAAATGGAGCTATGGGCACAGAGTTATGGCATGTTGAACAAGGCATAAAATTAACCAGAAAAAGGACTTAGCAACGAAAACTACCTCCGGATGGATCTTGGGTTTGCGCATGAAAGCTGAGGTTCGTCGGGGATGGATGGATCTGGATGGTCGGCGAGGAAAACGGCAGCGCGGGACGCCGGAGCTCGCCGGAGACGCGGATCTGGCCGGCGAGGTGCGGAGGAAGGAGTGCCGAGACAGAGCGAAGGCAGCGAGGCGCGTCGGTGGCGGGGAGCAAGCGCCGGAGCGGTGAGGTGGCGGCGGGCAGCACACAGCGGCGTGGAGGCGGCAGCCGGAGCGGCGGAGCGAGGCGCGGCGCGCGGTGGCGCACACGGGCGCGGGAAGCGGCGTGGTCGCCCGAGGCGGCGGGGACGACCAGGCGCGGGGCGCAACGCATCGGGCGTGGTCGGGCCAGGGGGGGCGGCCGTGGGCCCACAGGGCCGCTGCAGCGGAGGGATGCGGCGGCGACAGCTGTCGCGCCCTGATTGGCGCGGGGCGGCGGCACTGCTGAGGTGTCGCCCCGGGATTGGTCCGGGCGACGTGGCTGAGGGCGACGGACATGTCCGGCGCGGCGTGGACGCGTCTGGTCACGCGGAGGAGGAGAAGGTTAGGGTTCAACCGCGAAAATTTGGAGGGGATCACATATATATAGGTAGAGGGAGCTAGGAGAGTCCAAATGACGTGCGGTTTTCGGCCACGCGATCGTGATCGAACGACCGAGAGGATGGAGGGGGTTTGGATGGGTTTGTGGGCTGACTTGGAGGGGTGTTGGGCTGCAACACACACGAGGCCTTTACGGTTCCCCGGTTAACCGTTGGAGTATCAAACGAACTCCAAATGGCACGAAACTTGACAGGAGGTCTACCGGTAGTGTACCAAGGCCGCTTGGAAAATCTCGGTCCAATCCGAGAACGTTTAACACCCGCTCACGAAAAGAGGCAAAAGGGGGTGCCGGAGGACATAGGAGTGTCGGATCGCAAAACGGACAAAGGGGAAAATGCTCGGATGCATGAGATGAACACGTATGCAAATGTGATGCACATGATCACATGATATGAAAAGCATGGCACACAAACAAATGACATGGCAACGATGGCGAATAACTGGGAGACACCTGGCGCATCGGTCTTGGGGCGTTACACGGGCACCTCCGAAGCCAGAGATGGCAACGGTAGGCCACGATGAAACAAACACAAGCGTTGAAGCAACAATGAAGATACCGAAGACGTGGCGGTCAGTGACGGATTCAGTGGGTCTAAACCCGGTCAGCAGAAGAAGCCATTCAAAGGAGGCAAATATGGTCCATCCAGTTTAAATAGAATACTCGATCTACCTTGCCAGATCCATGGCACCCCTGACAAGCCTGCCAATCATACAGACAGAAATTGTTGGGTCTTTAAACAGGCCTGTAAGCTAAACACCGAAAACAGTGAATATGATCTACATCACTCATATCCCTAAGCGGGAGGGCAAGCGCGCACTATGGGACATCTACACCATGGAGCGAGTCGCCCCAAAATTCAACCCATGGTCGGCTTGCCCGATCACTTTTGACCGCAGAGACCATCCGACCAGTATCCGTCATGGAGGTTCGGCAACATTGGTCCTCGATCCAATCATTGACGGATTCCATCTCACGCGAGTCCTCATGGACGGCAGCAACAGTCTTAACCTACTTTATCAAGACACCGTCCATAAAATGGGTATTGATCTGTCAAGGATCAAGCCCACTAAAACCACCTTTAAAGGAGTAATACCCGACATAGATGCCTGCTGCACAGGGTCAATAATGCTGGAGGTAGTCTTTGGCTCACCGAATAACTTCCAAAGCGAAGATTTGATCTTCGACATCGTCCCCTTCCGCAGTGGTTATCATGCACTGCTCGGATGAACCGCTTTCGCCTGTTTCAATGCAGTCCCGCACTATGCTTATCTAAAGCTTAAGATGCCCGGACTACACGGTGTCATAACAGTCAAGGGAAATATGGAGCGCTCCCTCCATACTGAGGAGCATACCGCGGCCGTCGCAGTTGAGGTACAGGGTGGCATTATCAAGTCGAATACTTCATCGGCCATCAAGCCCCCGGACACTGTCAAACGAGTCTGGTCTACCCTGCAGAACGACAGTTCGGTTCATCCAAAACTAGATTAGCAATTGGGCCTCCATCAAAACCCCAACCTAATCGCAGCATACGTACCGCGCTTACATAACTATGCACTAAAAATACCATGGGCAAGGACGGAGGCACACTAAGGACAAAGTCCACAACACCGCTCGACCCTATTCGGACCTTAATAATCTTTCCTTTTCTCTTTTTATTTTTTTTATTTTTAGGTTCTTTAAAACCCAAATCACTTTTTGGTGGTACAAAGGGCCCTTTCAGGCCCCTTCTGTATACACGATCGTTGACCCTCTCAAAGGATCCTACACCAAGATGAAAAGCGGTGCAGACGTGCGGCAGGGTGTCCAAAGGATCTCCAAGACCACCTTTTTCTAGGACCTATGCACAGCTTTCCCTTGTTCTCAAATTCTTGGCATGTAAAATAGCCTTGATGATTACAACATTCTCTGTAAGAGCACATTTTGACGTATTGATTAGATTATAGCGGAAACAGTTTTCGACCAACCCTATTCGGCATTGGCTTATTTCATAACATGTATTCCGTCTCCATGACAGATTGACATATACACCTCGGCATAAATTGCCAGGGGCTCTATTCGGCCACATATATTTTTCAAAAACAAAATTCCCAACACTTCTATAGTATACTTCAGCGTCCCGAATACCGCATTATATGCATTGGCTCCGAATCATGTCTTTGGTCAATAGTTGGGTTGCCCGGCTCCTATGGTTACCACCTTACGTTCCACTTGTTCGGCTAAGGTAGTAAAGGGAGAACTACTGCGATTGTGTTTCTAGCTCGTCCGGTCAAACACCTCAATAGAGAAAGCTGAAAACTGACTATCGTGATATAGCGAGAGCTGTCAGCGGTTCAGCGACTTACTAAATCTTTGGCGATTTTTTCTGTATTATACAAAGAACTAGCCTCCACCCGGTCACGCGCCTAAAGCACCCATGTGCAGAGAGCCGCACGTGCACCAGGGGCTAGCTCATAGTCCCATTGTCAAAATCCAATGGGTAAGTGAGAGTGATAAAGCCACATAGTCTGATTGCCTAGTTCACTGCACGGTCACCTCCTTTACGGACTAAGACGTTGGGTCAAGTGTGGTCATGTGCTATTCTGAACACCCCCGTTGTATCTACGTGGGGCCTGAAGCCGACGAATGGCAAACTTTCAGATATAAAAACAGCCGCACATGAGGAAAATAGTTCCAGATAAAGGCACAAGTATATTATACAAGCCTTGTTTCATAACATGAAGTCTGAGTAGCCCGGATACATTCATTCAAACATAATATCCTTCGAGCATTGACCCTCTATTAAACGGGCACCTAGGATGTCTTTGAAATATCGCTCCGGCTCGTGATGGTCCTTGCCTTCAGGTGGGCCCTCAACTGCCATGACGGTGGCCTTCATCTTTGCCCAATGCATCTCGACACGGGTGAGGGAGTCCTGGACTAAGGGGTCCTCGGGCGTCCGGCCTATTAGCCATGGGTTGGACTAATGGGCTATGAAGATATGAAGACCGAAGACTGCACCCGTGTCCGGATGGGACTCTCCTTGGCGTGGAAGGCAAGCTTGGCTACCGGATATGTAGATTCCTTTCTTTGTAACCGACCTTATGTAACCCTAGATCCTCCCGGTGTCTATATAAACCGGAGGAGTTAGTCTGGAGGGGGAGATTCATTATCATAGCCATACAAGCTAGACCTCTAGGGTTTAGCCATTACGATCTCGAGGTAGATAAACTCTTGTAATACTCCTATTCATCAATATCAATCAAGCGGGACATAGGGTATTACCTCCATAGAGAGGGCCCGAACCTGGGTAAACATCGTGCCCCTTGTCTCCTGTTACCATCGACCTTAGACGCACAGTTCGGGACCCCCTACCCGAGATCCGCCGGTTTTGACACCGACATTGGTGCTTTCATTGAGAGTTCCACTGTGTCGTCGACAACAAGATCGATGTCTCGTATTGTTCTCAAGGATAATTGCGCCACTGGAGGAACGCTGGTCCAGGCCAAACTCTCCGGCTAGGCGGCTTTACCATGACTGCCCGTTCGGTCATTAAGCCGATGATGACCTCGGGTCATCGAAAAACCCCTTCGTATCGACTCCGAACACTCCAAGAAGATGGATCTGGCGGAGCTTTCGTCCTTAAACAAGCTCCTAGATCGCATCGCCGCCCTGGAGGTCACTGCGGACTACGATCGGATTGGGCTTAAACCCGATCAAAGAGAAATCAAATCTCCACCGATCACCCACCAGATAGCGGTAGTCGAGGAGCGAGTCGAGAACTCTCCCTCCATATTAAGGACGGACTATGTCCGGATCTCTAGTCATGAAGAGCCGGACACCTACCCGCGAGGTGAAGCATCCTGCCCTCCGAAGATAGAACCGGACGACTGGCCTAAGAAATTAGCGGACATCCCGGAGCCCGATCTGCTATGTTCGGAAGACCTTCAGACTCTGGATCCAAAACTGGGGCAGGGTTCAGATTTAAATCCACCCACCCACCCGAATAGAAGCACTCTCATGAGCATAAAACAGCAGTCTCAGGAAACGGTCCACCACTTCTGGGCCAGATTCCTTCTTGTCAAAAACAAGATTAAAGATGGCCGCAACGAGGAAGCGATCTCAGTGTTCCGCAACAATTGCAGGGACGAAGGAATCCTCAACGCCATCAACCATCGTCGCATCCTACACTTCGCTGACTTGGCAACTATCGTACAGAAGTACAGTGCAATGGAAAGCTCCAGGAAAACTCAAGCAGCTCGTTAGGAATCATCGGTCCCCACTCAACCCCTTATTCAGGCGAAAAGGGTGCACCTTTGCAACACGCTCGGTTAAATAGTAAATAAATACAAGTCCAGTATGGGGCGCGAAACCGTTCTGGAAGGATAACTCGATGGGCCATGTAAAATACATGCAACACCAGATAACATACCAACACATAGCCTTAGAGCATCTTGGATACTCCAGCAAGTGGCCAAGAGCGGCGAGGATATCCTCACCAAGAATAACCCAGAACAACACCCCCAGAGGACAATGACCCAAAAGTACTGACGGTCTTCGAGACATTCACCTAAACAATAGGTGCAAAAGAGCGCTACGCGGACTCGCCGAAGTCGGTCAAATAGCAGCGATAAACCCTTTGAACGACACGGCTATAATTTTTAATGCAGACGATGAACCAAAATACCGGACAGTCCGAGCACTAGCCGCCTTGGTCCTCAGTCCAATCATGGACGGCTTTCGGCTCACCAAGGTCCTCATGGACGGCGGCAGCAGACTAAACCTCATCTATGAAGATACACTCCACAAAATGGAAATAGACAGGAGCCGCATTGAGCAAAGCAGCATGACCTTTCGAGGAATTATTCCCAGTCGGGAGGCGCGGTGTGCGGGAAAATAACACTCGACGTGGTATTCGGCATGCCGGAGAATTATCAGTCCGAAGAAATAACCTTCCAAGTGTCTCCTTTCAACAGAGGATATCACGCCCTCTTAGGGCAAGATGAATTTACGCGCTTCCAAGCAGTACCCCATTATGGATACATGAAGCTTAAGATGCCTGGGCCCAACGCTATAATCACTCTAGCTAGTGATCCGGACATAACACTCCGCGCCGAGAATAAAACCGCATCCTTGGCCCTCGAGGCATTATCTATAGCCGTCACAGCCAAAGAATTAACCGCATTGCGCTCCACGGTGGACAGGGATGGTGTGGTCCTAGACAAACGACCCAAATCCACCTCCTTCAAACCAGCATAAGAAATAGTCAAATTCCAAGTCCATCCAACAGACCCCAAGAAGACAGCGTCCATCGGAGCACAATTAGACCCAACGGTTGACGCCACGCTATGAGAGTTCCTGCGCGAGAATTGGGATATGTTGGCCTGGCACCCTTCTGATATGCCAAGAATCCCACGCGAGTTGGCCGAACACAGCCTCAATATATTAAAGGGATATAAACCGGTCAAGCAAACACTGCGGCGCTTTTCCGAACCCAAACGTCAAGCTATGGGGGAGGAGCTAGCCAAGCTAATTGAGGCCGGACTCATCAGAGAAATAAAGCATCCGGACTGGCTGGCAAACCTGGTGATGGTACCAAAGAAGGACAAATCCTGGCGGTTGTGCGTCGATTTTAAAGACCTCAATAAGGCTTGTCCTAAGGATCCCTCCCCCTCCCCCGCATTGATCAAATCATTGATGCTACCGCAGGACACGACTCACTATGTTTCCTTGATGCATATTCCGGATACCATCAAATCAAAATGAAGGAGTCCGATCAAGCTGCAACATCATTCATTACACCATATGGGCCATTTTCTTCAACACCATGCCCTTTGGGCTCAAGAATGCCGGCTCCACGTACCAACGCATGATTCAAACATGCCTGGAGAAACAGATCGGCAAGATAGTTGAAGCTTATGTGGACGACATCGTCATAAAAACTAGGTGTGTCGAAACATTAATAGACGATTTACATCTCACATTCGATAACCTCCGCGCGTATGACATTAAGCTCAATCCCAAAAAGTGCGTTTTTGGTGTCCCCATCGAAAAACTGCTGGGCTTCATCGTTTCCAACAGAGGAATTGAAGCAAATCCAGCCAAAATCCAAGCTCTGTCACAACTGGCTAAGCCAACAGACCTTAAACAAGTCCAAAAGCTCGCGGGTTGCGTGGCAGCTCTAAGCCACTTTATCTCCAGATTGGGAGAAAAGGCACTGCCACTCTATCGCCTTCTACGGCGAACTGATCACTTCGAGTGGACGGACGCGGCAACAGCCGGACTGGAGGAAATAAAAACCCTTCTTGCGAGCAACCCAATCCTGGCCACGCCAAACGTCGGCGAACCGATGTTGTTATACATATCGGCAACACATCAGGTGGTGAGCACCGTGCTCGTCGTCGAACAAGAACAGGACGAACACAAATTCCCGCTTCAGAAGCCAGTATACTACGTATCCATTGTCCTTACACCATGGAAATCCCGGTACCCCCATCATCAAAAGATAGCATACGCGATCTTCATGGCATCCCGAAAGCTCCGTCACTACTTCCAGGAGTGCTCGATCACGGTGGCTTCCGAAGTACCACTCAACGACATCATAAAAAACCACGATGCCACGGGCCGGATTGCCAAATGGGCCATTAAGCTCCTTCCATTTGATATTACATATAAACCACGTCGAGCTATTAAATCCCAAGTACTGGCTGACTTCGTCGCCGAATGGACAGAGGCCGAACTCCCTAAAGAGTACAGCGCATATTCCAATTGGGTTATCTATTTCGATGGCTCCAAAATGCTGTCGGGGCTAGGGGCGGGCATCGTCTTAACGTCACCAACTAGAGACGTCGTTCAGTACGTACTCCAAATACTATACACAGACTGCAACAATGCAGCCGAATACGAGGCCTTATTGCATGGTCTCCGGATGGCCGTCTCCATGGGCACACAATGCCTAGAAGTGCGCGGGGACTCAAACCTTGCAATATCTCAAATAAATGGAGACTTCGACACCAAAGATCCAAAGATGGCAGATTACAGTAATGTTGTCATAAAAATGTCGGCCCGGTTCGAGGGGCTCGAGTTCCACCATGTGGATCGAGAAACTAATCAGGCGGCGGACGTCCTTGCTAGTATCGGCACTAAGCGTGACCCCGTTCCACCTAATATCTTTCTGGAAAGGCTTTTTAAGCCATCCGTGGTGTGGCAGGGGAAAACAGCAACACTAGTCCAGATCTGAACATAACCCCGGATTTCGAAAACACAGACACCATCAGAGGCCCAGCCACCAAAATAACACCATCGGCGCATCTCATCATGGCAGTCATTGCCCCATGGACCAAACCCTTCCTGTCCTACCTTAAGAGAAAGGAGCTTCCTGAGGACCAGAATGAGGCCCACTGCATTGTCCGGCATTCAAAGGCCTACAAGGATTATGATGGAGATCTCTATAAGAAAAGCGCTACCGGAGTTCTTCAAATATGTAGCTCCGAGGAAGAGGGACGGCAGCTCTTGGCCGAGAGTCACACCAGACTCGGCGGTCACCACGCCGCAGTTCGGGCCCTTGTTAGCAAGGCTAATGGTCTTATTATGGGCGGCATCAAACCTAGACATGTGCGGTCTTTGAAAGAATCAGACAAGCACTGGGTGGAGGAACTTGACTCCGTACTCTGGGGGTTGCGGACCACACCTAACCGCACTACTGGATATACACCTTTCTTCATGGTGTACGGTGCAAAAGCGGTGTTACCCTGCGATATTATTCATGACTCACCTTGAGTGCGCATGTACGAAGAGAGAGAAGCCGAGCTTGATCGGCGGGAGAGCTTAGATGCCCTGGTGGAGGAGCGCGACATTGCAAAAGCCCGTTCC
The DNA here is from genome assembly GCF_056163025.1 of Triticum urartu. NCBI lineage: Eukaryota > Viridiplantae > Streptophyta > Magnoliopsida > Poales > Poaceae > Triticum > Triticum urartu. The sequence continues at coordinate 374,118,587 of NC_141874.1, forward strand.
GCATTTTATCAACAGCAGGCTCGCAGGTATCAAAGCAGAGAAGTACGGACCAAGACTTATAATGTTGGTGAACTCGTTCTACGCCTACCGGAGAAGAAAAAGGACAAACTCAAGACCAAGTGGGAGGGTCCCTTCATCATTGACAAAGTCCTCACCAGAGGAGCGTACCTCCTGCGTGATGCGTCAGATAATCACCTGGAGCCGAACCCCTCGAATGCGGCCAGACTCCGATGATTTTAGGCCTAGTGCTGAAGTCTGTGTTAGTTTCCTTCCTCCTATTATTAATGTTATTTTTTCTCTCTCTTTTCGGTTTTTATCTTTTTTCGTTTTGCTCTTTAGCCCTATGACTTTAGTACGGCTAGACCGTCCTCCCTTGATGCGTACATCACCACATATGTACATTCATTACACCTAAGGGCTTCTTGTACACAAGCTTGCTATTATCCTTTGAGCATCAAGCTCACCACATATGCATTTTCCCATATGTACCTTCTCTTCGCCATTATATGCATCGATGTGACTTAAGTTTTGGCCAATATGGGTTGCCTGGCTCCTGTGCTTATGCCCTACGTTCACGTTAGTTCGGCTAGGGCACAAAGGGGGCACCTCTGCGATTGTTACTGCCGGGTCATCCGGATGTGTACCTCAGACTGGGTGAAGCCGAAAGTTAGCTTTCTTAAGGGAATATTCAGTCGGTGAATTAAATATGTTTCCGCATTCACTTCATTGTGAAACCCTAGAAGTTACTTACTCTGCGATTTTTTTCAATCACAATTCGGACATGCACATTAAACGCATGCACACCCAGGGAAATGAACACTTAACGGAACTATTCTCTCTGGAAGATGTTTCTTACATAATGTAAGATAACATAACTAGCCAGATACACATTGTTTGCTCAAGAAACTATGCCCCCTACGCCTGGTTCCCATGCATATCCCGGTATATTCTACCGTTAGGGTATTTGGAAACACTCCGCACCTTCGGGTCCAGAGGTCAAAGCGAAATGGTCGGCCATGACAATAGTTTTTATTATCCACCTAGAAGGAAAGTACATAGTCACTCAGGACTCAAAAACTTCCTCCCCTATACCGTCCAACAGGCGGTCTAATTTACAATCCTGTTGGGAGTATCTAGAAGCCACCTCTACTTGGCCATATACTAAACTAACAGGAATTTCTTCCCCATTTGACCCTAGCTGTCCGACCCGGGCCATGTGATTCGGATCCAGCTTGGTATATCGTGTTTTTACCATGGCCCAGGCTTCTCGTGCACCCTCTCGGCAGGCTGATATCTTCCACAGTCGGATGCGCCGCCACGCTCCCTTGAACAACTCTACAAGCTTCTCCATACTCCATGGAGGGGAGTCGGATGGCCATAAGGCCTTGGCTACACTCCGCATTGCCTGCCGAGCTTGCTCATGCAACTACGATAGCTCTTGCAGAAGATCACTTGATGATCCGGACACCTCCTCTTCGGGACGGCCCGTTAATATACCTGCAATCACAGCTATATTAGCTACTTTTACTTCCAAACTGTTCTACGGCAAATACGGCCACATGCTAAACATGTCGCCTCGCAGTTTTTTGTTCTCCTTCACGGAGTCGGCCAGCTGGACCTGCACATCTTTAAGCTCTTTGCCCAGCTGGGTGTTTGCATCTCGGAGTTTGTTTTTCTCCTGTCTGACACGGGTCAAAACCCACTCACCTGCGGCCTGCAGTCTTTTCGACTCGTTTTCCTCCAATTGATCCGATGATCCTGTTATGAGATAGAACCGCAGTGTTAACGCGGTAGCTATGCAATAACTGCTTCTCGATGGAGGGAAATATCACTGGAGGATGCCGCTTTGGATATTTCTAGTTCAGTGGTCACTGCGTTCTAGTGCGTCCGGCACTTTTCTAGCTCTTGGGCTAGCACGTCATTCTTCTTCGTCAGGACCTAGTCATGCAGCAATCCTCAAATCAGTTGTCCCAACTACTTTAAGTCTCGGGGGCTACTGGCATCTGGTTATCATAGTCATACGAAGTAAACTTACCGGCGCATATTTTAAATGCTGCTTTGTGGCTCTGTTAATCCCATCTTGAGCGGATCGGATATATGCATCAGCCGAGCTGAAGGCGTTAAATGCCCCTTTCTAAAAAGCCAGGGTCTTGTAAAACGGCCTTGTGGCACCGATGATTCATGGCGCTCTCCACTTCCGAGTTGGTGATGGATACGTCATCCGAATCCTCGACCAGAGGACAGTCCGGCGTCACCCCCGCATCAGCCCCCGTCTTCACAGTAGGATCTGGATCCTGGTTGCGGAAGTATGGCCGGCCGGACCCCCGGATATAGTCAGGCACAACTTTTTCCTGATACAGGATGAACGGAAAGGTCACAGTTGGATGTGACTGCCAAGGTGCATATTTGCAAATTCATACCTCTTTGATGAAGGCTTGGCTGTATCTCTGTTTGCCTTCCTCTTTGAAGGCTTGCCTGGTGTGGGGGACGTTCTCTTTGGAGATGCCCTCGGGGCTGCATAGCGCACCGAGCGCCTCCCCTTTTGAACACAGGACAGTGCGGTGGGTAAGGAGGAATGAGAAAACTCTCTTGGACAAGGTATGTCTGAATTACTTACATGTGAAGGAGGAAGGAGGCCGGGGTAATCAGCGATGATGGGTACATATGTACCATCATAGCTCATTTGATAGAATATTCCATCCTCGAGCTCCACAAATATGTCCGGATCTTCCTCACATCCGGGGTCAAGATCTCGTTGCGATTCTCCGGCTGAGGGGCAGGGTCATGGATCCCCTCGACAGCCTTTCACCATTCCTGTTATAAGCAGATAATATACTGCCCGTCAAGAATGATTCAGGGACATGAGTAAAATAGTGGAGCTGAAGCTTACCCAGCTGGGAGGATTATACATGGAAAATCCGTCTCGATGTTGGAGACGTGTGAACTCCTCTTTCTCCCCTTTGTACAGCTCGGCCAATATTTTGGCCAGGGCGGAGGGGGTCTTCGGGCCCTTCCAACCATAGCATGAGGCGTCCTCTTCCCCATTATAATTCCACATGGGCAGCCCTCTGTATTGGAGTGGCTGGACCCCCCCGCGCTATAAAGGTCACCATTACCTCGACTATTGACAATCCGAACTGGGCAAGCATCTTAATCTTGCCCAGCAGTAGGCTGATCTCTGCACTATCCTCTTCCTCGAGGCTCTGAGGACGCCAGCTATGGCGTTTCTTTAGCAGAGCACTTGAAAACTCTAGGAGGCCCATACGGACGGGGTCGGGTAGAGCGACGTCGTCGATATAGAACCATTTGGAAGGCCACTCTTCGGAAGCTTTCTTCGGCGTGCCGGACAGGTATTCGGTCCCGGCGATGCACCACACTTCGGTGCCTCCCACTTCAAAAATTGACCCGCCTTGATTACGAGGGACGAGGCAGAAAAGTTTTCTCCATAAATCGAAGTGGGCCTCATAGCCCAGGAATAGCTCGCATAGAGCGACGTAACCCGCAATGTGAAGGATAGAGGCGGGAGTGAGACTGTGCAGTTGGAGGCCATAATACTCCAGAAGACCTCGGAGGAAGGGATGGATTGGAAATTCGACACCTCTTAATAAGAAGGGGACGAAGCACACTCGTTCTCCCATGGAAAGGTTGGGGAAATCCTCCGCCTGAGTTTTGCCATTGAAGGAGGCCAATCCTGCACGAACAGGGACCAAGTCCGCGGGGGGAAGAAAGCCCTGTGTTTGCAGCTTCGCCAGTTGACTGTGGGGGGCGGAACATCTCTCCCAATCACCCTTTTTGGAGCCATGGGGACGAGAGGAAGAGCTGGGAGTGCTAGCCATGTTGGGATGGTTCTTCTTAGCAAGCTCTGAGGATTTTTCATGGGGTGTGGAATGGATCTGAGATCTCTTCTCTTTAAATAGGCGCCTTTGTGGTACGGTCGGGGTGGTATATGCAAAAATACCCTGACCTCTCGCATTCGCACGACACGTGGAAACGGAAGTTGTTGATGCACAGAAGCCGAGGGGTACAACATTAAATGGAAAACCGAACACACTACTCGGAAGTCGTCAGTGGAGGAACCCGCCTTGCAATGCTGAAGATAATCAATGTGCCGAACACCTCGTCATTGAAGACTGGCTCGGGGGTTACTGAGGGAGTCCTGGATTAAGGGGTCCTCGGGCGTCCGGACGGTTAGCCATGGGCCGGACTGATGGGCTGTGAAGATACGAAGACCGAAGACTGCACTCGTGTCCGGATGGGACTCTCCTTGGTGTGGAAGGCAAGCTTGGCTACCGGATATGTAGATTCCTTTCTTTGTAACCGACCTTATGTAACCCTAGATCCTCCCGGTGTCTATATAAACCGAAGGACTTAGTCCAAAGGGGGAGATTCATTATCATAGCCATACAAGCTAGACCTCTAGGGTTTAGCCATTACGATCTCGAGGTAGATCAACTCTTGTAATACTTGTATTCATCAATATCAATCAAGCAGGACGTAGGGTATTACCTCCATAGAGAGGGCCCAAACCTGGGTAAACATCGTGTCCCTTGTCTCCTATTACCATCCACCTTAGATGCACAGTTCGGGACCCCCTACCCGAGATCCGCCGGTTTTGACACCGACAACGGGCAAAGGCCATCCGAGCACCCTTAATGCACGAGGAGCGCTTAACAACTTCAATTCTAGGTAGGGCGTCAGCGAGCCGCTTGACCGGACTACATGTCTTTCCTGGCCAGTCCGGACATCCTATGCAGCTCCGCCAGCTGCATCATCTGGTCATTCAACAGCGCTAGACGCTCCGGCACCAGGTACTGCGACCAGAAGAGTTTCTCCGTCGTGTTCTCCTCTTGGGCCTAAAAGAACTTCGTAGCATCGACGACGCTCTTCGGAAGATCCGCAAACGCATCTGGAGAACTCCATAATCGAGTAAGCAGGGCATATTTTTGACTGGTGAATTTACTCTACAAAAGAAAGGGCTTACCAGCCACTATCTGTTCAGCCTGCTTGATCTCCTCGCGAACCTCCTGGGACTCAGTCCTCGCCTCCCTGGCCTCTTGGAGAGCCTTGGAGAGTTCGACTACTTGGACCTTATTCTTCTCCTCCAAGGCCTCACACTTACAAGCAGCATCCTTGAGCTCTTGCTTGACTTAGGTCACCCTCTCCTCATACTGGCAGCGGGTGTCCTGCTCGGCCTTTAAATCTGCAGCCGCTCTACTCACCCTCGCCTGCTCTTTGACTTGCGACAGGGCGCCCTTGAGGGTCTTGACCTCGGCTGCACTGCCTGCAATCGTTTACATGAGAAAGTGTGTTAGTTTATACTCCACACTCGCATATAATTTCAGTCATACAAAGATGTACCTTGCGCCTCATCGAACCGCTTGTTAATGCGGTCGAGGTTATCATCGGCCAGCTTTAGCTTCCGCTTGAGTTCGAAAACTTCAGCTGCCTGGGCGGTCACCACCAACAGGGAATCCTGTTCATTCAATATATATGTACATTACCTTCTGCAATATTCATTTGATCCTCTATTTGTTTTTTTTTCAAAACCGAATAGAGTCTCAGGGGCTACTATCTATATGTAGGCATATTTCCTTCATATAAAAAGGTGTCTTACGTCGCATACCTCAAAGCCCGTAGTATGCTGGTAAAGGCTTCATTCAGCCCGCTCTTGGCGGACTGAATCTTCTCAACCACCACACCCATCAGGGTACAGTGCTCCTCCACGATGGAAGTACGTCGAATATCTTCCACCAAACTGTTCGGCGCCTTCGGATTGATGGAGGTCGCCGGTGGAGTCGACGCTGCCCCCTCCTTCAAAGGGGGTCACTCGCTCAATTCCGGAGCCATATTGGTCTCCGGAATGGTGTTCGGCTGGGAGCCGGATTGGTCATGGCCCCCGTCGTCAGTCTCCATAGGGGTTGCTTCCCCCATGTTCCCGGCAGCCGAGGTGGTACCCTCTGGAGCCGTCTTGATGGCCTCCCGCACCTCTCCATGGCCTCAAGAGGCTTTTCAGGACAACACTTCGGTACTTATAGTATCCTTGGGTACTTACGATGCGGCCAGGGGCTTCGACCTGGGGCACCACTCAGGGATGGCTTCGGCATCCGAATCCGAACCGTCTGAGAGGTATATCTTCTCCCTCTTGGAAGCCTCTGCCCCTGGGTCTGTAGAGGCTGCCCTTAAGGGGAGAATTTCTCTCTTGTTCCTGCTCCTCTTCGTCTTCATCTCCCTCATGGGAGGAGAGAGCTTCGATATCTCCGGACACGGTGTCCGAAGTACCTTTACGGCGGGGGCCCCATTTGGCCTCCTTGCTCTTCTTCTTGGCCTTCTTCTCTGGAGCCTGATAAAGTGTCGGGACCAGCATCCTCGTTAACAGAGGAGTGTCTGGGTTTTCGGGTAGTGGCGCCGGAAACCTGATCTGCTTCGCCTTCACTGTCCAACCATGAATAAGGAATGGGCATCTTAGTATACCCTTTGAATTATGAACCAAAAGTGTGTTCGGAAGTAAGAAGCTTACCTCAGTAGCCAGATTCGCGCTGTCGAGACTGATATCTTTGGTCTTCTCCGGCCACAACTTCTGGGCTTTAAAAACCAATTTCTAGATCTCTTCATGCGTTGTATCGAAGAAGCGCTGCAGGGTCCGGGGGCCACCCGGATTAAACTTCCACATGCGGAGAGGCCGGCGTTGGCATGGGAGGATACGGCGGAAGAGCATCACATGAATCACGTCAGTGAGATTGGTGTGCTTATTTATCATACTCTTGATGCGCTTTTGCAGCGTCATCACTTCGTCGGTCGACCCCCAGTCCAGACCCTTGTTGGTCCAAGATGTGAGCCGCATAGGGGGCGCAGATCTAAATTCAGGAGTGGCCTTCCATTTGGTACCGTGTGGTTTGGTGATATAGAACCACTCCTGCTGCCACACCTTCACGTTCTCCATGAAGGCTCCTTTGGGCCAAGTGGTGTTGGGGAGTTTTCTCACCATGGCACCGCTGCAGTCGGCGTGCTGCCTGTCAACCACCTTCGGCTTCAGGTTGAAGACATTGAGCCATAGGCCGAAATGGGGTGGAATGGGGAGGAACGCCTCGCACACGATGATAAATGCTGAGATGTGGAGGAAGGAGTTCGGCGCTAGATCATGGAAATCTAGCCCGTAATAGAACGTAAGGCCGTGGACAAAAGGGTGAAATGGAAACCCTAGGCCATAGAGGAAGTGCGGGATGAACACAACCCTCTCGTCGGGCTCAGGAATGGGGATGCCTTGCTCTTTGGCCAGGAGCCTGTGTGTGATTTCCGCGGTCGAGTACTTCGCCTCTCGGAGTTCCTTAATTTCCTTCTTCTTGACAGAGGAGGCCATCCACTTGCCCTGTGAACCGGATCCGGACATGGCTGGAAGGGTTGGGCGGTGGGAAAGTTTGAAGTGTGGGCGCTGGAGCTCGAGGACGGGAAGGCTATGGAAGGGAGAAGGCGTGGGGTAAAAAGATGGATCTTTATCCGCTTATATAGGCAGTAAATATCAAATGCCCCCACTAGCCTTAAAGCCCGCCTATTCCCAAGGGGTCGTGCGAATGGCATGGTTGGATTACCCAAACCCATATTGATGAAAATCCCGCAATAAGGGGACACGATCCTCGCTTTGAAAAGACGTGTCAATGGAGGCTGCGCCTCGAAACACGAAGCGGGAGGCCAAAAAACGGTTTGAAATAATAAAAAGGCCAAACATGGCATTTCACCACAAAAGCTATAAGTAGATATGCCTTATTAAGTACTGTACCCATTTGGTTGAGGGTTGTAACTATTACACTAAGCAAGATACAGTTCTCTTGCTCAGAAGACTGCTTTGTATGCGGAGAAGGAACCCACCTACAATCTGCGAGCCGAACACATCATCATTGAAGACTGGTTCAGGGCCTACTGAGGGAGTCCTGGATTAAGGGGTCTCGGGTGTTTGGGCTATGTGATATGGGCCGGACGGATGGGCCGTGAAGATACAAGGTAGAAGACTTTCCCCCGTGTCCGGGTAGGACTCTCTTATGCGTGGATTGCAAGCTTAAGTCTGGTTGTGTAGTTTCGTTTCTTTGTAAAAACCGACCATGTACAACCCTAGGCCCCTCCGGTGTCTATATAAACCGGAGGGTTTGGTCCATAGAGGCTATCAGAATTCATATAGGCTAGACATCTAGGTTTTAGCCATTACGATCTCGAGGTAGATCAACTCTTGTAACCCCCATACTCATCAAATACAATCAAGCAGGACGTAGGGTTTTATCTCCATTAAGAGAGCCCAAACCTGGGTAAACATCATGCCTCCCTTGTCTCCTGTTACCTTCGATCCTCGGACGCATATTTCGTGACCCCCTACCTGAGATCTGCCGGTTTTTACACCGACAACAACCACCACCTTCTTCTTCATCATTGCCGTGGATTTGTCACGAGAGATGTCCTTAGTGTGAGGACTTTAGTCATGAGGCCAACACACCTAATTGGTAGCTTGAGAGGGGTTGGGTGGGATGAGATACGCGAGGTTTTTACCCAGGTTTGGCCCCTCACGATGGAGGTAAAAGCCTACATCCTGCTTCATTGATATTGATCATGGTGATGCTCACGATTACAAGGGTGCTATCTCGCTACCTCTATCTCGAGAGCTATTGATTTGTCTGTCTCAACTTGTGAAAACTTGTGAATCTTGTCCCTCTTGGGGTGCCCTGCCCCTCCTTATATAAGTTGAAGGAGTGGGTTACATGACTAGTCGGAGTAGGATCATGATTACTCTATTACAAGTAGAGTCCTAGTCTTGCTTCCTTTGTAGGAGAATATTCCTTATGCCTTTCATCTTAAACCGGTCCACCATAACACCAGCTGGCCTTCCATGAACCGCCTTCTGGGCCTACGGGTCTTGTCGCTCCTCTGACCCGCCTGATGGGTCACCAATGAGTCACCTGGGTCTTCCGGGTCATCAATGCGTGGAGAGACCCGGGCGGGTCACTTAGTGAGTCGCCAAGTCCGGCCGGATCAATAGGGTAGTCATAGCTATGCTCAATGAGTAGGAAGCCCCCAAGTAATTTTTAACAAGGCATGTAAGCCGGATCAAGAGGGTACTCACATCTATGCTGAGTGAGCAGGAAGCCCTCAAGTGACCATAATAAGATAAGCCCATAAGGCAGGATACCCATGTTTGAACTGCGCATCATGGCAGCAAGTTCTCTTTGGCAACCTTTATTTTTTCCTGAGAACTCAAACTTGCGAGAGATGGATTCTTTTTGAACCAGAATTTTAAACCGCAAATTGAGAGCTTCAAAGCTTTGTGAGAAAACAGATTTCCCTTGAGCCAGATTTTAAACCGGAGTTCTTAATTTTGAGCCAGAAATTTTCTGACGACCTTTAAATTTTCATCAATATAGGAGTAGTCTACGGGGCCGGGTTATTTTTCCCTCCAATGACCCAGAGTTCTTGAATTCACTTATATTGGCCAATTCTACCGAGTCATGTCACTGTAGCCCCTGAGTCTCAAGACGACTCGAGGAGTTGGCTTATGATTCTTCATATTTAACGTGATGTAAACCGGCATATAGTTGATCAGTGGATTGCTGAAATATGTTGAATCTTGGCGGGCTATAATGACCCGGTCCATTGATCCATCCGGTGTAGGCAAGGGCCATAGCTTGATGGTCTCCTTTGTAATGATGAATTATTCATTGAGCACTACGGCATGGTCAAACGCTGATGCATAATAATGGTGGCACGAGCTATATATCCATGACACGTCCATCGCTCTTGCAGTAAAACAACTGTCTGCGCTAAAAAACCTCACAAGATAGAGTAATTGCTCTTTTAAAGAAATCAATATGTAATTTAAAAATATACTGGATGGATTTCACCTCATATGTTAGGCCAGAAATTATCCACCGCGGAGTCGATGACCACTACGGTGAAGCTGAAATCAATCACGGCTGAGTCGGCCGTGGGAGCAGACAGATGAGTCGGTCGCGGCGTTACAAGCCGGCGCAGATGGGCGAGCCAATTGCAAGAGCGGTAAGCCATGCGGACGGGCGAGTCAACCGCGTCATGTTGATGTAAATTGGGCCGCAGAGACGGCATCTTGCACATATATTCATTGATCATCATGACACGGTCAGATGCTAGCGCATGATAATAGTGGCGCGAGCTATATATCCATGGCATGATAATCGCTCTAGCAGTGAATAATTGTCCTGCAAAAAATATCATGAGCCAGAGTAACCGTTCGCAGACAAATTACTGCATATAGATGAAATAGATAGGATGGGTATCACCTGGTGTATTTTTCGGACGAAGTGATTGCACAACAATTTTACCACATGATGGCCTTCACGTCCAAATAGATAACCACACATCCATCCAGTTTTTAAGTGAGTCATGCCTCTCAAGCAGCGCATCGAACTTGGGTGTCCTTGTCAACTTGGTATTTATGTAAACAATATTCAAGGAATGTTATTCTGTAACTGGATTTGCTTCACTCAATTAGTACCAGATGACCAAACCACTCCATAGTTCATGTCTGTTGGTATGCATATTTGAACCGTCATGGTGGAAATTCTTCGAGACTTTGAAGTGAGATGATCCTTGGCAACTTGCAATGCCGCACGGATGTCGGTAGCCCGAGGCGGTACAGAGCGGGCGACGCTCAAGGTAGGGGCAACGCCAGTAGAGGCAGCGGCGGGAGGCGCGAGTCGGCGTGAGTCGAAAACTGTGGCTCGAGGCTGGAGCGGCGACCTGGCGTGGCAGCAACACACGACAAAGGCGATTTGAGGCAGCGGGGCGATGCCGTGAGGGTGGATCAACGAGGCCTTAGTGACAGAGACGCCTGCAAACTCCAAGCAGCGGTAGCTCGAGGTCGCGGCGGCTTGGCGCGGCTGAGGAAAACCGCAACAAGACGACTCAAGGCTAGAGCAAGGCGGCTCGTAGCAAAAACGGGCGGCTCAAAACTGGAGTGAGGCGTGGAGACGGCAGTGAGCGGCGCGGGCAGGTCAAGCACCGTGTAGGCAAACCGCGTAGGTCAAAGCAACTCTGAGGCGACCTCCGTGAAAACTTTGGTATCTCGCACGATCATCAAGCAAAAAACTAGCTCGATGCAAAGCAAGCTAGTAGTACGTTGGTCAACCTGATTGACCGACTCCGGCCAGCCACACAATTCCTTTATACGTACACAACACAACAACCCAATTTCTTTTAGGCTGGAAAGATACGACGTATGCCCAGGACATGATTGATTTTGATGGTAATATAATAGTAGCAATGACAGCTCGGAAAAAGAAACAACAGCAATGCTTGAAGGGCGGCGGTGGCCGGGCTCAAGGAAAACAGTGCTGGCCCAAACTGCGTCGACTTTTGGCTGCCCACGGGGGCAACAGCTCGAGCCCGCAGCAAACACGGCTCATCGCGCGGCAAACTGCTCAGAGCAGAGGCGTGGCGGGTCAATCCAGGCAGGTTTGACTCCTCGTCCGGGTCATAGTTGGTTTCGATGAGATGCAGTAGCTGACGTACGATCATGATGTAGCTTGTGCTTGGCTTGATCAAAACATGAGAAAGCGTAACGCCTGATGAAACACTTCGGGGCCCGATCTGTCGTGAGTAATAAACATCTGATGAGTAGTTGTTGCCAAAAGACTTCTGTTGATCTCGGCGGCTTATGGTAGCACCCAGGTGTAACCCTAATTTTCTCTTGATCTCGAAACCTTGTACTGTAAACTCCAAATTTAATCATGACTCTGATCGCCAATTCATCTTTTCTTTATATGACCAATCGCGAGCTTCCCAAAAACCTGGGAAAGATCCCTCCAAGAACTCAACACCACCGTGTGCAGGCCCCACGGTGGGTGCCAACTGTCATGGATTTGTCATGGCAGATGTCCTTAGTGTGATGACTTTAGTCATGATGCCAACACATCTAACTGGTAGCTTGAGAGGGGTTGAGTAGGACAAGAGACGCGAGGTTTTTACCCTGGTTCAGCCCCTCACGGTGGAGGTAAAAGCCTACATCCTGCTTCATTGATATTGACCATGGTGATGCTCATGATTACAAGGGTGCTATCTCGCTACCTCTATCTCGAGAGCTATTGATTTGTCTGTCTCAACTTGTGAAAACTTATGAATCTTGTCGCTCTTGGGGTGCCCTACCCCTCCTTATATAAGTTGAAGGGGCGGGTTACATGACTAGTCCTAGTAGGATCAGGATTACTCTATTACAAGTAGAGTCCTAGTCTTACTTCCTTTGTAGGAGAATATTCCTTATGCCTTTCATCTTAAACCGGCCACCATAACACAAGCCGGCCTTCCATGAACCGCCTTCTGTGCCTACGGGTCTTGAAACTCCTTTGACCCGCCTGCTGGGTCACCAATGTGTCACCTGGCTCGTCCGGGTCATCAGTGAGTGGAGAGATCCGGGTTGGTCACTTAGTGAGTCGCCAAGTCCGGCCAGGTCATATATCCGGCCGAGTCATACCGCGGGGTATATCCCCGACAATCACCAAAAGAGAATTGAGTATCGGGTATGGGCACTCCCCTTGGCTTCTGCTAAGCTTGGGGGAGGTTCCCTGGTATCGTATCATCCCCACTATCTTTTGCCTTTACTTATTTTAGTTCAATCTTTTGCTTTAGATGAATAAAAGTTAGTTTGATCCTTTATTTTCGAAAGTTATCTTAGTGATCTATCCTTGTAATCATGTGTGAGATATATAATAAATTTTAGTTTGAGTTGTTGCTTTCTTTTATTTTCATGTTGCAATTAAAAGAAAGGAAATAAATAAAAAGAAAGTAAATAAATGAAAAATATCATATGCTAATCTTATGGTAGGCGATGACACCACATAAGGACACATGAAAGAATTAATAAGGGAAGAGAAGATTCACATATAAATATACTATCCTAGAAATCTTTTGTGATTGTGAGCCCTCATCAAAATATTATATGCCAAAATTGTTAACGTTGGACAAGGAAGACAACCTAATGGTTTATGTTTGTTTATATTCACATAGAAGTCATATTGTCATGGATCCTTTAACATGTGGTGCTTGCCCCCTTTCTTTCCTAGCCAAAAATTTCGCACTAAGTAGAGATACTACTTGTGCATCCAAAAACCCTTAAACCCAAATCTTATTTTCAAGAGTCCACCATACCTACCTATGGATTGAGCAAGATCCCTCAAGTATGTTGTCATCGGTGCAAAAAGGCAATAAAAATTGCTTCTAAAATGTGATATCATTTAGTGTAAGAGAAAATTGAGTGTTGCACGAACTTGTGATGGTGAAGAATAAAAGCGAGAGACTCACTAGTACGCGTCGGTGCTATACAAACAGTTTTTAACCCCTTTCCGCGACGGCGTTTGAAACCGTCGCCAAGTGAGTGACGACGATAGGGGGGTCCTTCCCACACGACCCAAAAACCTTTGGGGATATGCCCTCCTGGCACACATGCTTGGCAAAATGAGTTCGTGTGCGACCGGCAAGCGCTCATATATGGTAATATGTACAGTAGAGCTAAAACAATACAACTATACATGCGAAATTGTTTCTGGTCGCAAGTACATCCCCCAAAGTCAGTCCTCGCTAAACATTTCCATTCGTATGTACATCCCACAGAGTCTCTCCAAGGAAAACGTTTCCGTTCACAGGTACATCACACACAATTTTCCCCGTTAAATCGTTTGTGATAGCGTTGCCATTGCACACGATATTAACAATTTTGTCGTTTGTGTTATTGAATGCATCACATACGGTGTGTAGAAGAAACTGTGTGGCAAAGGCTGTCCATCACACACAATTTTTATGTGGTAAACGTTTGCGCAAGGTGGCCTAAGGCAAACAATTTTCAGGAGGATATCGTGTGTGGAGTGGAGATTGATCGCTCACGTAGTGGATCCTAGAAACGTTTCTGATCTCCATGTCTATCGCAGACGTTTCGCGTTCACAAACCACATGTAGTGTAATCCCTAATTAAACTCTAATTAATTCCTAATTTAAAAATCACATGTTCTGAATTTGAAAGTAGGCAATCACTTATTTCATATCCAACCTTGTTTATTACAAATATAGGTTCAACCACGAATGCATAATTCGATGCACATGTACATATACTGAAGAACTACAGAAGCACCAAGTAAAGAATGATGAACCACAGTTGTACTAAAGATTGTAAAGAGAGAGGCGAAAGACATTCTGGTTGCTAGAGAAGGTGAAGCAGAATGCCCATATTGTGCCCTCCTCCATGCATAATGTGCGCACGACTCTAGGCCAACCCCTTGTGATGGCTGCCCGTCCATCCTTCACTATCTTCATTACGACTTCTCGATGCTCATTGTAGTCTGGATGAAATACTTTAACCTTCATTGCGTGTCCACCAATCATGTACTTTGCGAGGTAATCTTGAGTGAACTACTTTAGGAACCACTATGAACGAAAAATATTCACACATTGTTGTCTAACAACTCATTATGGGCAGTAAAAAGAGAAAGCTGTAGAGTTTGTAGTTACCATCCTACAGCTCACTGTTGTGTTGGATAGAACATAAACAAATAATTTTCTTGCCATCATTCATATCTTTTTTCTAATAATCCTTATCAGTTTCCTCACTTGATGCTTGTTAATGAATATCTCATTGCCCCATACGCAAAAAGGGTCGATGCGTGGATCCTTGCCAAGGGCATATGTACCTACAAGCAACAAGTCAATATTAGAAGCTAACAAGTGTCCAGGCCTTGATCTATATGCACTACATTATGGAATGACGGGGGGAGTACAAGCCGAGGGATGAAGCTAACCTCGGCGGAAAATGGTGGACACTCCCGTTGTTGTCATGCATAAGTAGTGGAAAGGCATGATAAGTACAACAACCTTAACATCAAACAAATATAGCAAAGGTAAACAACATCACCTCCAAATGATAGCTTGAATGTGTTGGTTTCAGCATGCTGTTAAAGCAGATATAAAATGGAAGACAATGTTACCGAAAGCAGGCTTAACTACCATCAAATATTGCAATTCAAACTGGTATTGTTGAAAATGAATAGAACCTAGGTAATGCTTAAACATCACACTGGATAAATGTGTAAAACTGAAATAAAGGGCATGTGTTAACTACACCAGGAATAACTGGAACCAAACCGTTCAAACTGGTATTGATGTAGTCAAGCGGCATAGTTCCAACTTGCACATAATGAACAACACATTGTGAATGACTGAAATAAACAAGGCATAAATGACCAGTATAACAACCAAATATAGCCATTGAAAACTGGACAGAGTCTCACTGCAACCAACCTAACAAGCACATACAGATAAATAGGGCATGTGCTTGAAAACTAGACAAATGCTCACTGCAACCAACCTAACTAGCAGATACAGATAAACAAGGCATCTGCTTGATAACTGGACAAATGCTAAAAAAGGCAACCTAAATACCAAATACAGATAAACAAGACATCTGCTTGATAACTGGACAAACGCTCACTTCAACCACACTAAGAAACAAATACATATAAACAAGGCATCTGCTCGATAACTGGAAAAATGCTCAATCCAACCAACCTAACAACCAAAGACAGATAAACAAGGCATCTACTCACTATAAACAACCAAATATAGCCATTCGTGAAACTGAAGTGGACAATTCATACTTAAACATCACATAGCCCTATTGAACAATACATTTTTGCATAACTAAAATAATTAAATACGGCATAGTTAAAACACTGCACGACAAATGCTACTACAACAAAGGGTACGGGTTGGCAAGCTAGAAAAGGTAAGATTTGCTGATAGAATGTTGCCTCACATTTCATGGACGGGATCCTTCCAGTTGGAAGAGCACAGACCCATGGTGTGCTCTCTAATGTCATAGATGGGCTGTTTCACCTTGGAAGAATCTTCGTGGGTGCCCTCCTCATGGTCGATGAGATCTGACATGGCAATTGAGGATCCCAAGCCACCGTCGTAGAACGTGTCCTTTAAAAATGACAAATTGGGATCGATGGCGTATAAATGTGCAAATCCTTGACCGCTTGGCAGAGGAGATCTGTGATGACACACAAGTATAGGGGATCTATCATAGTCCTTCCGATAAGTAAGAGTGTCAAACCCAATGAGGAGCAGAAGGAAATGATAAGCGGTTTTCTGCAAGGTATTCTCTGCAGGCACTAAAATTATAGGTGACAGATAGTTTTGTGATAAGATAATTTGTAACGAGCAACAAGTAACAAAAGTAAATAAAGTGTAGCAAGGTGGCCCAATCCTTTTTGTAGCAAAGGACAAGCCTGGACAAAATCTTATATAGAGAAAAGCGCTCCCGAGGACACATGGGAATTATCGTCAAGCTAGTTTTCATCACGTTCATATGATTCGCGTTCGGTACTTTGATAATTTGGTATGTGGGTGGACCGGTGCTTGGGTGCTGTCCTTACTTGGACAAGCATCTCACTTATGATTAACCTCTATTGCAAGCATCCGCAACTACAACAAAAGTATTAAGGTAAACCTAACCATAGCATGAAACATGTGGATCCAAATCAGCCCCTTACGAAGCAACGCATAAACTAGGGTTTAAGCTTCTGTCACTCTAGCAACCCATCATCTACTTATTACTTCCCAATTCCTTCCTCTAGGCACCAATAATGGTGAAGTGTCATGTAGTCGACATTCACATAACACCACTAGAGCAGAGACAACATACATCTCATCAAAATATCGAACGAATACCAAATTCACATGACTACTAAAAGCAAGACTTCTCCCATGTCCTCAGGAACAAACGTAACTACTCACAAAGCATATTCATGTTCATAATCAGAGGGGTATTAATATGCATATAGGATCTGAACATATGATCTTCCACCAAATAAACCAACCAGCATCAACTACAAGGAGTAATTAACACTACTAGCAACCCACAGGTACCAATCCCAGGCTTAGAGACAAGAATTGCTTACAAGAGATGAACTAGGGTTTGAGAGGAGATGGTGCTGGTGAAGATGTTGATGGAGATTGACCCTCTCCCGATGAGAGGATCGTTGGTGATGACGATGTCGATGATTTCCCCCTCCCGGAGGGAAGTTTCCCCGGCAGAACAGCTCCACCAAAGCCCTAGATTGGTTCCGCCAAGGTTCCGCCTCGTGGCGGCGGAGTCTCGTCCCGAAAGCTGGCTTATGATTTTTTCCTCATCGAAAGACTCCATATAGAAGAAGATGGGCATCAGAGGGCCACCAGGGGGGCCACGAGGTAGGGAGGCGCGCCCCCCACCCTCGTGGGCAGGGTGTGGCCCCCCTCTGGAACTTCTTACGCTCAGTATTTATTATATATTCTGAAAATGACTTTCGTGAAGTTTCAGGACTTTTGGAGCTGTGTAGAATAGGTCTCTAATATTTGCTCCTTTTCCAGCCCAGAATCCCAGCTACCGGCATTCTCCCTCTTTATGTAAACCTTGTAAAATAAGAGATAATAGGCATAAGTATTGTGACATAATGTGTAATAACAGCCCATAATGCAATAAATATCAATATAAAAGCATGATGCAAAATGGACGTATCAACTCCCCCAAGCTTAGACCTCGCTTGTCCTCAAGCGAAAGCCGAAATCAAAAAATATGTCCACATGTTTATAGATATAGGTGTCGATAAAAATAAAATACGGACATGAGGGCATCATGATCATTCTTAGAACAGCAACTTATATAATTCTTGTCATATGATCTCTTATGCTAGAGTAACAATTCAATCACAATTTGAAGTATGAATCATAAACTTCATTGAAAACTAACAAACTATAATCTCAGTCATTGGAGAAATTATAATTTATCATAACATAGGAAAGACTCAATATAAGAGCTTTTCAGCAAGTCCACATACTCGACTATCATATAATCTTTCACAATTGCTAACACTCACGCAATATGGGTATGGAGTTTTAATCGGACACAAAGAAAGATAGGGGCTTATAGTTTTGCCTCCCAATGTTTTACCTCAAGGGTAATGTCAACAATAATAGTTCATGCAAACTCACATCCAATTAGCCATATATACCAGGATCTTTCCAACATGTTGTGCTTGCCAAAAGATAAAATGTAAAAAGGAAGGGTGAAGATCACCATGACTCTTATGCAAGGTAGGAGATAAAAGTAAAAGATAGGCTGAGCGAGTCCTGGATTAGGGGGTCTCCGGACAGCCGGACTATATCCTTTGGCCGGACTGTTAGACTATGAAGATACAAGATTGAAGACTTCGTCTCCTGTCCGGATGGGACTCTACTTGGCGTGGAAGGCAAGCTAGGCAATACGGATATGTATATCTCCTCCTTTGTAACCGACCTTGTGTAACCCTAGCCCCCTCTGGTGTCTATATAAACCGGAGGGTTTTAGTCCGTAGGACAACATACAATCATACCATAGGCTAGCTTCTAGGGTTTAGCCTCTCCGATCTCGTGGTAGATCAACTCTTGTAATACTCATATCATCAAGAATAAATCAAGTAGGACATAGGGTTTTACCTCCATCAAGAGGGCCCGAACCTGGGTAAAACATTGTGTCCCCTGCTTCCTGTTACCATCCGCCTTAGACGCACAGTTCGGGACCCCCTGCCCGAGATCCACCGGTTTTGACACCGACATTGGTGCTTTCATTGAGAGTTCCTCTGTGTCGTTACTGTTAGGCTTGATGGCTCCTACGATCATCGATAGCGATGCAGTCTAGGGTGAGACTTTTCTCCCCGGACAGATCTTTGTGTTCGGTGGCTTCACACTGCGGGCCAACTCGCTTGGCCATCTGGAGCAAATCGAAAGTTACGCCCCTGGCCACCAGGTCAGGTTTGGAAGCTTAAACTACACGGCCGATATTCACGGAGACTTGATCTTTGACGGATTCGAGCCCCTGCCTTGTGCTCCATGCGGTCACGATGAGTGCGATTCAGCTCTACCATCGGATCATGTTCAGGAGATCGCACTGGCAGCCGCTCCGACCCTCAATTCGGAGCCAGTTTCGCCATCCGTGGACGGGTGGATAGACATCGTCACGGAGGCTGTAGCCTCTACGGCGATAGAGCCGAATATCGACCTTACCCTTCACGAGAGCCGTGTTGCCAAACTACCAGATCCTTCTCCGGCCACGGACTCCGAACCGCCTGCGCCCTTTCCTATCGAATCCGATTGGGCGCTGATCATGGAGTTTACCTCCGCGGATATTTTTCAGCACTCTCCCTTCAGCGACATATTGAACTCATTAAGGTCTCTTTCCTTGTCAGAAGGATCCTGGCCGAACTACGTCCGGCAAGATGGGGATGCGGATGATGAAGAAATTTGCCGCCCACCCACCACCCACTTAGTAGCCACTGTCGATGACCTAACCGACATGCTCGACTTCAACTCCAAAGACATCGACGGTATGGACGACGATGCGGGAGTCGAAGAAGAACCACTGCCCACGGGGCACTGGACAGCCACCTCATCATACGATATATACATGGTGGACACACCCAAAGAATGCAATGGCGACGAGACAACGGAGGATGACCCCTCCAAGAAGCAACCCAAGCGTCGGCGTCAGCGGCGCCGCTCTAATTCCCGCCAAGGCAAAAGTGGTGATACCGGCACCGGAGATAATAGCACTCCGGACAGTGCTGAAGACAACAATAGTCCCCTCCAGCAAGATTTAGAGCAAGAGGATGGAGGAGCCAGCCCTCCTGAGAGAGCGGCAGATGGAGAGGCGGAGGATGATAATTACATGCCCCCCTCCAAAGACGAGGCAAGCCTCGGCGATGACGAATTCGCCGTGCCAGAGGATCCCGTCGAACAAGAGCGCTTCAAGCGCAGGCTTATAGCCACGGCAAATAGCCTTAAGAAAAAGCAGCAGCAGCTTCAAGCTGATCAAGATCTGCTAGCTGACAGATGGACTGAAGTCCTGGCGGACGAAGAGTATAAACTCGAACGCCCCTCCAAGAGTTACCCAAAATGTAGGTTGCTACCCCGACTAAAGGAGGAAGCACCAAAACCTACATCCTCGGCGTATGACGCGGCTGATCGGCCACCTCGTGGCCGCGACAGAGAGACATTCCAGCCAAAAGCTCAGCCCGCACCCCAACGTCATTCAAATAAAAAAGGCATGGGGAAATAGGCCAGACCTACGAGACGTATTGGAGGACAAAGCAAAACATGCAAGATCGATCTACGGTCACGAGGGTGCGCCACTATGCGAGACGATAATCGTCACGCCGGATACAGTAAAAGTAAGTCCGGCCGGGCCGAACACAGCGTGCAAGACTCATTCGCACTGCGTGGCGATATAGCCCAGTACAGAGGCGCCGCACACCCCTTATGCTTCACAGACGAAGTAATGGATCATCAAATCCCAGAGGGTTTCAAACCCGTAAATATAGAATCATATGACGGCACAACAGATCCTGCGGTATGGATCGAGGACTTCCTCCTGCACATCCACATGGCCCGCGCTGATGACCTACACGCCATCAAATACCTCCCACTCAAACTCAAAGGACCAGCTCGGCATTGGCTCAACAGCTTGCCAGCAGAGTCCATTGGCTGTTGGGAAGATCTAGAAGCCGCATTCCTCGACAACTTTCAGGGCACTTACGTGCGACCATCAGATGCCGATGACTTGAGCCACATAATTCAGCAGCTAGAGGAATCGGCCAAGCAATTCTGGACACGGTTCCTAACAAAGAAAAATCAAATCGTCGACTGTCCGGATGCAGAGGCCCTAGCAGCTTTCAAGCACAACATCCGTGATGAATGGCAAGCCCGGCACCTTGTTCAGGAAAAGCCAAAATCTATGGCAGCCCTCACGACATTCATGACCCGCTTTTGCGCGGGAGAAGACAGCTGGCTGGCTCGCAGTAATAACATATCAAAGAATCATGGTACTTCGAATACCAAGGACGGCAATGGCAGGTCACGTCGCAACAAGCATAAGCGCCGCAGTAACAGCGACAATATCGACGATACAACAGTCAATGCCGGATTCAAAGGCTCTAAACCCGGTCAGCGGAAAAAGCCATTCAAAAGAAGCACTCCGGGCCTGTCCAGTTTGGACCGTATACTCGATCGCTCGTGTCAAATACACGGCACCCCCGACAAGCCAGCCAACCACACCAACAGGGACTGTTGGGTATTCAAGCAGGCTGACAAGTTAAATGCCAAAAACAAAGATAAGGGGTCACATAGCAATGACAAGGAGCAGCCCCGGCAGCCGAACACCGGAGGACAGAAGAGGTTCCCCCCAAGAGTGCGGACGATGAACATGATATACACAACCCACATCCACAAGAGGGAGCGGAAGCGTGCGCTCAGGGATGTATATGCGTTGGAGCCAGTCGCCCCCAAGTTCAACCCATGGTCCTCCTGTCTGTTCACCTTCGATCGCAGGGACCACCCACTACCATCTGTCATGGCGGATTCGCCGCACTGGTCCTAGACCCAATCATTGACGGATTTCACCTCACTCGAGTCCTAATGGACGGCGGCAGCAGCCTGAACCTGCTTTATCAGGACACAGTGCGCAAAATGGGCATAGACCCCTCAAGGATCAAACCCACTAAAACGACCTTTAAAGGCGTCATACCAGGTGTAGAGGCCCATTGAACAGGCTCAGTCACACTGGAAGTGGTCTTCGGATCTCCGGATAACTTCCGAAGTAAAGAGTTAATCTTCGACATAGTCCCGTTCTGCAGTGGCTACCATGCACTGCTCGGGCGAACCGCATTTGCAAGATTCAATGCGGTACCGCATTATGCATATCTCAAGCTCAAGATGCCAGGACCTCGGGGGGTCATCACAGTCAATGGAAACACAGAGCGCTCTCTCCGCACGGTGGAGCACACTGCGGCCCTCGCAGCAGAAGCGCAAAGCAGCCTCTTAAGGCAATCCACTAGTTCGGCGATTAAGGACCCGGACAACTTCAAGTGTGCCCGGAGTAATCGGCAACTAGACCGCCTGGCACGTCCCGAGCTCTCATAGCAATGCGGTCCCCACCCCGGCCCCAGCCAAACGGCAAAATCCGTGCCACGCATACATAATTACGCATTAAAAATACCATGGGCACAGGCGGGGAGGGGGGCACGACGGCGGCACGCCCCAAGTCGCGGCTTAAACCGCACTAGGGGCTTCCCGCTTTGTTATTTTTCTCTTTCAGGACTTTAATCTCTGGAAACCCCGTCCGGCAGCGTGATTGCCGAACACATGATGCAGCAACCAAGGAGGCAGAAAGCTACGTCACACCACGGAACTCCCAGGTGGATTACGATAACGAGTGAAATATTTGTTTTAATACTATTCCTCAGCTTGCCCTTCGAAGGGACATGTCAAATAGTCCTACTTTTTGCTTCTCGCACTACTTGTATCATTCTGTTTTAACGCACCTTTTTGAATAATAAATGCATTGCATTAAGACTATTATTGCATTCTTCCTTTTTATATATATGTTCATTCATGACATCCAGCACCCGTACGCTCTGGTATGGCCAATACGCTAGGGGCTCAAGCATACCCCATAATACGGCGTGAGAAGTCCGAACACTTTCAACAGTGCGGCACCCCGAACTTATAGCATTATATGCATCAGCTCCGAATCATGTCTTGGGTCAATAGTTGGGTTTGCCCGGCTCCCATGTTTTGGTACCTTACGTTCCGCTATATCGGCTAAGGTAGCACTGGGAAAACTACTGTGATTGTGCCCTGGTTCTGCTGCACCTCAGTAGAGAAAGCTAAAACTGACTGTCATGATAAGGCGAGAGACTGGTCGCTGTTCGAGAGGTTTCGAGTCCCTAAAGGCTTATGCCGCTTAGAGCGAGGAGTCGGCCCTGTCCGGCTTAAGGTGTGTATCACGCCCCGAATTCGGCCTTCCGAATACTAGGGGCTTCGCTGAAATTTCAAATTATAGAATTCTTTGGCTAAGTGAGAGTGATAACGCATTATAGTCTGATTGCCTTGTTCGTTGTGCTGAGCACCTCCCTCGAAGGACCCAACAATGGGAACAAGAGTGCTCAGGTTTATCCCGAACACCCTAGCACTCGTGGCATGGGGGCGGAAGCCGACGACCAGCCATCTCTCAGATTTGATAAACAGCCGAACATAAGGTAATATTTTAAATTCAAACAAGCGTTGCATAGCGCATATGAACAAGTTTTCATAAATACAGGATTACACGAGCGAGTTTACTCAAATATTATATCTTTCGTACACTCGTCCGCTACGAGACGAGCACCCTTCAGGACAACCTCATAGTACGTCTCGGGGTGGCGATGCTCCTTGCCCTCCGACGGCCCTTCCTTAATCAGCTTCACGGCGTCCAGCTTGGCCCATTGCACCTTCACACGGGCGAAAGCCCGGCGTGCACCTTCGATGCAGACAGACCGCTTGATGACTTCCAGCCGTGGGCAGGCATCCACAAGCCGCCTCACCAGGCTGAAGTAGCTGTTGGGAATGGCGTCGCCAGGCCACTTCCGGACTATAAAGCCCTTCATGGCTTGTTCGGCCGCCTTGTGCAGCTCGACCAGTTGCTTCAGCTAGTCGCTCAGAGGCATCGGGTGTTCGGTCCCAGTATACTGAGACAAGAACAGCTTCTCCGTTGAGCTTCCCTCCTCAGCCTGGTAAAACTGTGCGGCATCTGACACGCCGTGGGGCAAATCTGCGAATGCTCCTGGAGAGCTCCGGATTCGGGTAAGTAACTGGTAATTTACTTTCACATGCTTTTTTTGCATATAGAATGCCTTACCAGCCGCTATCTTCTTCATCGCATCAATCTCCTGGAAGGCCTTTTGGGCTTCGTCCTTGGCATTCTTTTCGCTCTCGAGGGCCGTGGCAAGCTCAGACTCTCGCGTCTTCAAGTCAAGCTCCAACGCCTTGTGCTTCGTCATGAGAGCATGGAGCTCTTGTTGCACCTCGCCCACCCCTGCCTCATGCCTTTCTCGCTCGGTGCGCTCCTTGGCCGCTTTGTTTTCGGCCTCGGATAGCGCTTGCTTCAGGGTCGCCACCTCGGTCGTGGCCCCTGGCAAATTTTCGATGATCCTGTCATTTTGCAATCGCATTCTTTTTATACATATCCATAGAGTAGGTACTACTTACCTTTGTTTTCCTCGAGCAGCCTCTTGGCAAGGCCGAGCTCGTCGTTGGACCCTTTAAGGTCTTGCTTCAGTGCGGCGACCTCCGCAGTTAGTGCGGCAGAGGCCAGCAAAGAAGCCTGCATACGCATATTGACATACTTATATTAGACTCCTGCGATATTGTTTGATCCTGCGTTCGGCTTTTCTTTGTGAACACTGAACAGAGCATCAGGGGCTACTGTCTATGCGGTAATATTTTTCCCCATATTTCAAAAACTTACCTCAAATCCTGTTAGAAGGCTGGCACAGGCTTCAGTCAGTCTGCTCTTGGCGGACTGAACCTTTTGGACCACCGCACTCATAATAGTGCGGTGCTCTTCGTCGATGGAAGCGCTGCGAAGCGCTCCCAGCAGACTGTCCAGTGCCTCTAGATGGACAGAGGTCACCGGCACAGGCATCTTGCCCCTTTTGGAAGGAGGCCGCCTGCCTGAGTCCGGAACCACTGGAGGTTCCGACGCGGTGTTCGGCTGAGGGCCGAACTCGGAGCCCGCGGGAGCCTTGCTCCCTCTGCTCCCGGAATCCGAAAGGTCGCCTTGAGGCGCCTCCGGGACTGTCTCCCCTCGACCCGGTGCCTCTCGAGACAATACCTCGGCATTGTTTGTAGGGCAAGGGGAGGTGGCGGTCGGAAGTGGATCGCTATCCATATTCGACGAGCCCAGGGAGTCGTCCGAAGATACGTCGATACGGGCTCGTGGCAGTCTGCATAATCATAATTTGGCGTTAGGAGAAGCAGTGTGACAAAGGCATACTATAAGTTATTCTGGCATCCGAATACTTACGACTTCGCCAGGGGCTTGGACCTGAGCAGCCACTCGTCTTCGCCTTCGGCGACGGTGGTGGAGTAGTCCGGAAGGAGAGTCCTTTCCTTCTTGGACCCTTCGCCCCCCCCCCCCCCCGGTTGGGGCGGCCTTCCTTTTCTTGTCTCCCCCGACTGGAGGGGGAGCATCTTCATCTTCCTCCTCGTCTTCGAGGAAGGAGTGTTTCACGGAGTTATCGGACGATGAGTCTGATAACACCTGGCGTCAGGAACTCTTTTAGGTTCCCTTGGCCTTCTTGGTCTTCTCCGGGACCTTGTAGGGAGCCGAAGTCAGCATCTCCGTCAGGAGAGCGTCCGCAGTGTCTTCGGGCGGAAGGGCCGGACAGTTAATCTGCCCCGACATCTCCACCCAGTCCTGTCAAAGGCATGGAGCTCAGACCCCGCACATGGTTAAGCTAGGGGAAATAAATATCCTACCAGATGTATAGAACTCACCGAATGCGCTCGGCGTTTCGCGCTTAGCCCGCGATCCTCGGTGAGAGGGAGGGACCTCGGAGCCCTTGAACAGCACCTTCCAGATGACCTTGTGCGTCATGTCGAAGAGCTCGCTTAGAGTCTGGTGCCGGGCCGGGTCGAACTCCCACAAGTTGAAGTCCCGTTGTTGGCACGGGAGGATCCGGCGGATGAGCATGACTTGGACTATGTTGAAAAGCTTGACCTTCTTGCTTGCCATATTCCGGATACATTTCCGGAGTCTGTCCAGCTCTACCGATGGACCCCAGGACAGACCCTTCTCTTTCCAGGAGGTGAGCCGCGTGGGGATTCCGGATCGAAACTTGGGGGCAGCCACCCATTTGGCGTCGCGCGGCTCGGTGATGTAGAACCACGCCGATTGCCACCACTTTATGGTCTCCACAAAGGAGCCTTCAAGCCATATAACGTTGGGCATCATGCCCACCATGGCACCGCCGCATTCTGCTTGTTGGCCGCCCACCACCTTAGGCTTGATATTGAAGGTCTTTAACCACAGGCCGAAGTGGCGCCAGATGTGGAGGAAAGCCTCACACACGACGATGAACATCGAAGTGTTGAGGACGAAGTTCGGGGCCAGATCATGGAAGTCCAGCCCATAGTAGAACATGAGACCACGGACGAATGGATGGAGGGGAAACCCCAGTCCACGGAGGAAGTGGTGAAGGAAGACTACCCTCTTGTGAGGTTCAGGGGTAGGAACGATCTGCCCCGCAGCGGGCAGCCGATGCGCGATATTCACGGCCAAGTATCCGGCTCCGCGCAGCTTCTTGATGTGTCCCTCCGTAACGGAGGAAGCCATCCATTTGCCTCCCGCTCCGGACATGATTGGAGAAGGTTGAGGGGAAGGATGTGGGCTTGGGCATTGGAGCTCGAGTGCGCAAGAGTGGATGAGCAGGGAGGAAGAAGGCGTGCGTAGAAAAAGTTTAAACCTTGTCCCTTTATAAGGGCGGCCGAAACTATGCGCCCCCACTAGCCTGACTCGCTTATCCCCCAAGCACCGTAATCGATGGCACGATTGGGTTACCCACGCCCGTATTGATGAGAATCCCGTAATAAGGCGGACACGATCTCTGCTTTGACAAGACGTGTCAAAAAACTGCCTCGCATTATGTGCGGGGCTAGTTAAAAGAAACGGTTCGAATAATTACCGGGCCATGGCAAAATGTCATGTTGCCAACACGTGTCAGCAAATTAAATTTGTGGAAATATTATTCTCTCTACGGTGATATGTGGAAATTATTTTGCAGGGTCAAACACTATCCTTGTATTTAAAATTCTTCTGTGGTGTATTCGGAGGAGGAACCCGCATTGCAATGCCGAAGACAATACTGCGCGCCGGACTCATCGTCATTGAAGCCTGGTTCAGGGGCTACTAAGGGAGTCCTGGATTAGGGGGTCTCCGGACAGCCGGACTATATCCTTTGGCCGGACTGTTAGACTATGAAGATACAAGATTGAAGACTTCGTCTCGTGTCCGGATGGGACTCTACTTGGCGTGGAAGGCAAGCTAGGCAATACGGATATGTATATCTCCTCCTTTGTAACCGACCTTGTGTAACCATAGCCCCCTCTGGTGTCTATATAAACTGAAGGGTTTAAGTCCGTAGGACAACATACAATCATACCATAGGCTAGCTTCTATGGTGTATCCTCTCCGATCTCGTGGTAGATCAACTCTTGTAATACTCATATCATCAAGAATAAATCAAGCAGGACGTAGGGTTTTACCTCCATCAAGAGGGCCCGAACCTGGGTAAAACATCATCTCCCCTGCTTCCTGTTACCATCTGCCTTAGACGCACAGTTCGGGACCCCCTACCCGAGATCCGCCGGTTTTGACACCGACATAGGCCCTTTGCAGAGGGAAGCAGAGGTTGTCATGCGCTTTTATGGTTGGATGCACAAAATCTTAATGCGAAAGAACGTCACTTTATATTGCCACTTGTGATATGGACCTTTATTATGCAGTCCGTCGCTTTTATTTCTTCCATATCACACAATTGTATAAAGCTTATTTTCTCCCACACTAGTAAGTCATACATATTTAGAGAGCAATTTTTATTGCTTGCACCGATGACAACTTACTTGAGGGATCTTACTCAATCCATAGGTAGGTATGGTGGACTCTCATGGCAAAACTGGTTTAAGGATGTTTGGAAGCACAAGTAGTATCTCTACTTGGTGCAAAGAATTTGGCAAGAATGAGGGGGAAAGGCAAGCCCAATCATGTTGGATGATCCATGACAATATAATTTATCTCAGATGTAAGAAAACATAACCCATTATGTTGTCTTCCTTGTCCAACATTAAGTATTTAGCATGTCATATTTTCATGAGTGCTCACAATCATAAAAGATGTCCAAGATAGTATATTTATATGCGAAGACATATATTTCTTTATTGCTTCCTATTAATTGCAGCGATGACCAAAACTATGTTTGTCAACTCTCAACAACTTTTATTCATCATACTCTTTCTATGTGAGCTCATTACTCTCCATAAGATCCATATGATCTCTTTGTTTCTTTTTATTTCTTTCTCTTTTATTTTACTCACTCAAGATTATGGCAAAATAATCAAGCCCTTGACTCAACACTAATCTTTATTATATATAGCTCACGGACTCGATTACCTTGAAGGATCATAAAGCAAAACTCACAACTAGATCATACTAAAACTTTATCTACTATATCAAAATATTGTCAAAAGGATCGAACTAAGAAAAACGGTAAAGAAAAAAGTTATGGTGATACGATACCAGGGCACTCCCCCAAGATTCACAGTTGCCAAGAGGAGTGCCCATACCCATGTGATTATATCTCCTTTTTCGGGGATGGTGATGTGATATTCTTGGCGATGATGCCCCTCAGGATACTATTCTCCTCCACGAGCTTATTGACTTGCTGCTTGAGGTCCATTATTTCCTTTCGACGTTTCCCTGTAACAACCAAAGCTCCCTGCACCCAAGGGTGTTGCATAGTTGCGGGAGAAGAAGTGACACTCTTTTTCATACTCTCATAAGAAAGAAATCTAACATTGGAAGGGATAACCGAGTTTGGGATAGCCGAGCTCTGCTGTTCCCCCATTGTGAATCCAGCTCGAAAGCGAGAAGTGACTTCTTGATCCTCCTCCATGGCATCTATCCTCTTCAAATCAGCCTCCATCTCTTCCTCCATTGCTGGCCCAAAGTGGTCAACATTGTTTTTTGTCATTGATCTCGATGCCGAATGAGACACCCGGTTCTCCCCGACTGACTCTTGCGAAGACATCTTGCTCTAATCTGCAACAACAATAGCTCGAAACACAAACAGAGGATAATTGCGTGATACGGGAGTGAAAATCTCCGGGAGATTATATAATGAATTTTTACCGACCGAAATATGTAACGTGCAAGAAAACGGAGTCCGGAGAGCACATGAGGTGCCCACGAGGTAGGGGGGCGCGCCCAGGGGAGTAGGGTGCGCCCTCCACCCTCATGGAGCCCCCGTGTCCTTCCCGGACTGCTTCTTATTTTTCTAAATATTCCAAAACGGAGGAAAATTGCCATTTGAACTGCTTTGGAGTCGGTTTACTTACGTACCACATACCTATTCCTTTTCGGAGTCTGAAACGTCCCGGAAAGTGTCCCTTATGTATTCCTCCGGGGTTACGGTTTCAATAACATTGGTTTCAACATTTATAGGATTACCTGAGATATAATGTTTAATTCTTTGACCATTCACTACATTCGGTTTTGTGCCTTCGAAGTTGTTGATTTTTTATGGCACCGGAATGATAGACCTCCTCGATAACGCAAGGACCTTCCCATTTAGAGAGAAGTTTTCCTGCAAAAAATCTTAAACGAGAGTTGTATAGCAATACATAATCACCTGCATTAAACTCACGCTTTTGTATTCTTTTGTCATGCCATCTTTTAACTTTTTCTTTGAATAATTTGGCATTCTCGTAGGCTTGGGTTCTCCATTCATCGAGTGAGCTAATGTCAAATAACCTCTTCTCACCGGCAAGTTTGAAATCATAATTGAGTTCTTTAATATCCCAATAAGCCTTATGTTCTAGTTCGAGAGGTAAGTGACATGCTTTTCCATAAACCATTTTATACGGAGACATACCCATAGGATTTTTATTGCAGTTCTATAGGCCCACAATGCATCATCAAGTTTCTTGGACCAATTCTTTCTAGATCTATTAACAGTCTTTTGCAAAATTAATTTGAGTTCTCTATTTCTCAATTCTACTTGACCACTAGACTGTGGGTGATAAGGAGATGCAATTCTATGTAGCGACCCGACCTCAGACGGTCAAGTCTCTGTGTATGTGTGCCATCCCTGGATCGGTATGCTGGCACACACAGTACATCAATGTATATATCAAAGTGCAATCACATGTATAAATAACGTAAAACTGATATATACCTCATAAGTCTCAGCAGAAACAAACAATCGGATGTGGAGTCCCATCAACGCCATCGGCAGGTTGAGTGTAGACCGTAACCCTATGACGTAACTCTTACTCGTCGGAAGAAACATATCTGCAACATGAGACATTGCAGCCGTGTAGGTCAGTACATTGAATGTACCGGCAAGATCACAATAAGAGAAAACAAAAGATAAACTATACTATATGCAATATGGCTTTGTGGCTCTGTAACTGAGTTTTGTTTGCAGAAAAGCTGGTTTTATTTTCCCTACATCAAAGGAATATCAGGAGTCTGTACTATGGAGTTTTCTGTCATGACATGGTTCCGCCAACCAATGTCGCATACCCAAATCATCATAAGTTGCCCACAATTAAATTATCAGTCTGGTGTTGAGAGTTCCGAGATAGATCCAAGTCCAGAGGCTCAAATTGTCCGTAACCGGGGACACGGCTAATCGATTAGGTTTTAACCCTCTGCAGAGGTTTGTACACTTTACCCGCAAGATTCCATCCCTCTCTTTACATTCTCACACTTCATGGTGTTTGAGAATAAGATGACCGAAACATGGTCTTCCGAAGAGTTCCTTTGACCACTGTCTGGTGCTCATCCAATCCTACTGTAGTTCTACATCTGCTAGCACCGTCCCAGCCAGAGTCACCACTAAGGTCAACCAAGCCAGAGCCCATAGTGACTTGCGGTTGCACAGGTAAGCTTCCGGGCATGAAGTATTCTTCCGTCTCTTTGAGTCTGGGTGAAGCTTTCCGCAAGATGTCATGGCGCTTCTCCATGCATCCCGGCCAACCACTGGTTTTTCCAGGGTGCCCGTCAACCGTCCTTCACCCAGTAGTGTGTATTGAATTCTTGTCTCGAGTCTCGAAAATCTTGAGGAGTCCTGAAGATGCAGTCCTTGTCGGTGCCATCATGAAGTTTTCGCCATTGACGTAGAGTCCTCCATTCTCACACCACTCCCGAGCACTCATACCAAACCCCGTCTACTACAGCGTAGCATTAAAACTATATACGTCCCGGGCTTGGTAACAGGGAGGTGGGTTCCTACCTCATGCATTCTACTCAACTACAAGAATCAATATCACTACTGGAGAAGTGGTTTCAAGGATGACACTAAATGCAATAAAAATATAGGTATGAAAAACATGGTCAAAGTGAACTTGCCTGGTAGGTTGATGAAGATAACAATGCTCTCGAAACTAACTTGATAGGACTATTCGCAACTCTCCGATGAAATCTACAATAACAAACATGACATTCGCATAAGAAAGCATTGTAGCAAGCAAATCTAACAATCAAAAGAAAACCCAATAAGAAAAACCCAACACAAAACAAATAGCACATCGAAAGAACTAATAGGGGAAAACTATAAAGAACCTACTAGGAAAACCGTTTGCCTTAACTACAAAAATAGTTTTGTCCTAAGCAAAACTTAACAAAGAAAATACTAAACTAATAAATTAACTGAAAATAAAATGTAAAACAACTAAGTTAACAGAAAGTATTTTTCATAAAACTTTATTTGCAAAAAGGAACAAATAAAAAGTTTTTATAAAACTCTAACTATGACCGATACAAGTTTCCATACAAAACTAACAAAATAAAATTTTAAAATAAGAATAAAATTGTCTACAGTTAAATAACAGAAACAAAACAAATTTGTCAAAAGTGACAAAAAGAAAAAAAATAAAAAACAATTAAAACTATAAAGGAAAGGTTAAAACAAAACTAGAACTAAAACAGTACTGTTTTGCCTAAAAATCTAATTTAAAAAAATAAATTAAAATAAATAACTAAATTCTACTAGATAAAGCAAACAATAACAAAACAGTAGCAAAAAGAATCAATCAAAAATATTTCATAAAACTAAAGATACAGCCAAAATAGTGATTTCAACAAATTTCATCAAACTCAAAATTTAAACTACTCAAACTTTATGTCTAAGGACACAAACAGAAACTTCAAGAAATTTTGAATCTAATGCAAAAAGAATCACTCAATTTGGATAAAGACACTAAAAGATATAAGCAATCTAAAATTGAAACTATTTCTGTTTTTAAACAAAAACGAAAATAAACTAAAAAAACAATCGGGCACTAGCTACGTGTGTAACACCCTCGATGCGACTATATCTCCCACGTGTCGAGGCATGACTTAGAGGCATAATCGCATTGAAGGCATATGTCGCAAGTCAGGCAATCATCACAAACATCCCATGTAATATAGATAATCAAACATCCCATGTAATTTACACTCGCCACGTCAATCAAGTACATAAATAACATACATCATCCAAACACTCATGGCCCGACTACGGCACCAAAATAAAAGATAACCCAACATGCGACACGGTCCCGATCACCCACAACAGGCCACCACTACTGATCATCAGGAAAGGAAACATAGTAACGTTGAGAGTCCTCGTCGAACTCCCACTTGAGCTCGAGCGCGTCACCTGAAGTGGAATCATCAGGCCCAGCATCTGGTGTAATAGTAATCTGTGAGCCACAGGGACTCAACAATCTCGCACCCTCGCGATCAAGACTATTTAATCTTATAGGTAAGGCAAGGTAAAATATATGTGGAGTTGCAGCATGCGACCAGCATATATGGTGGCTAACTTATTCACAAAAGAGAGCGAGAAGAGGAGGCAAAGCGCGAGCGAGTAATCTAGAGAACAACCTGCACAAGCATTACTCCAACACCGTGTCCACTTCCCGGACACCACCGAGAAGAGGCCATCACGGTAACACACACGGTTGATTCATTTTAATGAAGTTAAGGTTCAAGTTATCTACAACCGGACATTAACAAATTCCCATCGGCCCATAACCGTGGGAACGACTTTCGAAAGTTCAATCCCTGCAGGGGAGTCCCAACTTAGCCCATGACAAGCTCTCACGGTCAACGAAGGAATAGACCTCCTCCCAAGACGTTCCGATCAGACTCGGTATCTCGGTTCTTCAAGACACTTCGACAGGTTAAAACAAGACCAGCAACACCACCGAGATGTGCCGACAAATCCCGATAGGAGCTGCACATATCTTGTTCTCAGGGCACACCGGATGAGCAAGACGTCGGGTAGGCCAGCCCAGAGTTGCCCCTGGTAGCCCCGGACATCGCTCGGTTGGACCAACACTCAGAGGAGCACTGGCCCGGGGGGGGGGCTAAAATAAGATGACCCTCGGGCTCCGGAAACCCAAGGGAAAAAAGAGGCTAGGTGGCAAATGGTAAAACCAAGGTTGGGCATTGCTGGAAAAGCTTTAATCAAGGCGAACTATCAAGGGGTTCCCATTATAACCCAACCGCGTAAGGAACGCAAAATCCGGGAACATAACACCGATATGACGGAAACTAGGGCGGCAAGAGTGGAACAAAACACTAGGCGAGAGGCCGAGCCTTCCACCCTTTACCAAGTATATAGATGCATTAAGATAACATGGCAATATAATGATATCCCAACAAGTAAATAAATGTTCCAACAAGGAACGGTCTCCAATCTTCACCTGCAACTAGCAACGCTATAAGAGGGGCTGAGCAAAGCGGTAACATAGCGAATCAATGGTTTGCTAGGACATGGTGGGTTAGAGGTTTGACATGGCAATTTGGGAGGTTTGAAAGCAAGTGGTAGGCATCGAAGCATTGGCATAGCAAAAGAGCGAGCAAACTAGCATAGCAAAGATAGTTGTGATTTCGAGGGTATGATCATCTTGCATGCAAAGCTGTCAGAGTTGACTGGATCCTCGAAAGCAAACTCAACGGGATCCTCGTTAGCAAACTCGTCTCCCGTCTCTACCCAAACAAGACAAACAAGCAACAAGGACACAATCAACCACGTGCAAACTCAAACAACATGATGCAAAGATGGTATGCTATGCGGGATGCGATGCGGGATGCATATGCAAGATATGACAAGGAATGCATGAACCTGGCCTCAACTTGGGAACCCAAGTGTGCCACTGGAAACATGAGATGAAATCGCTTTAAAACGATATGAAGAACGCCGGAATCGGAGTTACAGTTTGGAAATGGCAAGCGATTCAAATATGACATCGGTCTGCCATTTACAGCAAGTAGCCATCTAAATGCAATGAGATGAACATGCTACAGCACTCAAACATGGCAACAAAACACATGGAAGGGATGCATTCAAGATGCTTAACAAAAGTCTAGCACTGAGCTATGGCCAATTAATCCATTAACAGGTTCAAACAAGCATGGCAAAAATGCATATGGTAAACAGATCTCAGACTTAGTGAAATTAACACTTGTCTGGAATTTCAGATCAGGTAGCACTCTTCGGAGCCACAAAACTACATGCTACAGGACCTGAACATGACAAAGTAAAAAATGGCATGGAGCTACTCAAATAGCTTAACAAAATTCCCTTAGTGACCTTGAGCCAAAAGGGATCAGAAAATACAATTGCAAGCATGTGAACATGGCAAAAACATAATCAGATCACAGACTTTGTGCAAACTGGCACATGCTGAAACATAACTCAAGTAGGCATGTTCACGAGCTCGATGCACTCACTACGGAGCAAGTCATGAAAAACTAAGCATACATATATCAAGAACACACAAAATTCAAGCTAGAAATGGCAAGAACAATAACATAGCATGCACGGATCAACTATAACATCATCGGCAAAATTGCAAACAAGTTGACAATCTGCCCAGATTCACAAAGTTCCAAAAGTAGAGCTCGATTGACTCAAGTTAGGGTGCTCCATAATTGCAAACAAAGAGATGGATGGATAGAGCACTACAAGATTAACAAAACATCCTTACTGATCAACCTCAAAAGAGGCACGGATCACTAGGAAACAACATGAACATATGACAACATGAGATAAACAGCTCTAGGACTTTGTGGAATTGCTAAGTCCCTAAAATCAGAATTACCAAGTGCCTCACTTGGCAAGCTTACACTAGTCACCACACACATCACAAAAATACATGGGTTGCACCTCTGGAGAGATGGAAAAACACTTAACAAAACATATGTAGAGCATTAGGGCATATCATGCACACAATAATCATGGCAAAAATAACAAATATGCTGATGGAGCAGCAGATCTGGAAATTAACTCAAGTAGCCCTCTTCTAACAGCTTTTCGGGCATCAAGATGAACTCAAATGAAAATGATGCAATGGAATGAAATGATGTACTCTTTGAGATGAACAGTTTGATATGCTATATGCCAAGAATGGAGCTACAGATGCGGAGATATAGCATGATGAACAGGAGCACATGGATTAGGGTTTTGGGCAAAAGTCAACCCGAACGAGATCTAGATCTGAGATCCGGACGGCGCGGATAACGAGGCTCGTCGGGGCACTATTCACCAGCGCCGGAGTTCGTCGGGGAGGCGGCTGCCGGAGCTCACCGGAGGAGCGGGCCGGCCGGATCTCGCCGGATCCGGGGCCGGCGAGGAGCGGCGTGCCGGGGCGGCGCGGCGTGCCGAGGTGATGGCTGGCGACGAGGGGGCCGGGCAGAGCTTCAAGCTCGCCGGCGAGACGGCGTGGCGGCGCGGCGAGCAACGCTGGCGTCGGGGCGACACGCCTGGAGCGAGGAGGCGGCGGGGAAGACCCGGGCCGCGGGGGCCGGCCTTGGGCGCGGTTGATGTGGGCGCGGGCGACAGGTGGGAGGCGGACACGTGGCGGCGGCGGCTGGGTCGGACGCGTCCGGCCCGAAGCGGACGCGTCCGGCGGCGAGAGATGGGAGGCGACTAGGGTTTCAAGCGTGATTTCGAATGGGGGAGATATATATAGGCATAGATGGAGCTAGGAGAGTCCAAATGAGGTGCGGTTTTCGGCCACGCGATCGTCATCGAACGCTGTAGAAGATGGAGAGGGTTTTGGTGGGTTTTGGGCCAAATTGGAGGGGTGTTGGGCTGCAACACACACGAGGCCTTTTCGGTCCCTCGGTTAACCGTTGGAGTATCAAACGAAGTCCAAATGATACGAAACTTGACAGGTTGTCTACCGGTAGTAAACCAAGGCCGCTTGGCAAGTCTCGGTCCAATCCGGAAATGTTTAATCCCCACACATGAAAGAAAGGTAGAAATGGCCACCGGAGGAGAACGAAGCGCCGGAATGCAAAACGGACAACGGGGAAAAAGCTCGAATGCATGAGATGAACACGTATGCAAATGCAATGCGCATGATGACATGATATGAGATGCATGACAATGATAACAACACACGGAGACAAAGACCCTAACCCGAGAAAATAAAATAACTTAACACCGGAAACGGCAACAGTTGGAGTACAAATTGGGAAAGTTACATCCAAAAGGCTTTGATAAAAATGATAAAGATGCACCAGTGTCAAAAAGAACTCTTGCGGGAATGTCATTAACAGGAAGGTTACCCATGATCACATCTGGTGAGTCCTCTGCCTGAGCTGCATTCAGCAAGTTGACCTTGGCGGACTTGGTGTTACGCTTGACCATAGCTGTACTTGCCGATCTGACAGTAGGAGGAGGAGGAAGACGCCTTTAATTGAAGCATTTGTTGGCATAGTGACCCTTCTGTTAGCACTTGTTGCACGTGACCTCTGAAAGCGGACGGTGGTACGGAGCGCTTGATCTTGGATCTTGAGACGAAGTCTTGTTCTGAAAGCCAGGGTTGGGTGGGTGGGAAGATCCACTGCCACCTTTGCTCTTCTGTTGATACGGCTGACAAAACGGAGGAGGAGGAAGCCAATACTTCTGCTGCTTGGCCACTTGAGTAGAGGAAGAAGGAGTAACATCTCTGACTCGCTTCTTGGAAGCATCACAGCTCAACTGAGCAGCCTCTTGCTTCAATGCCATGTTGTAGAACTCATCGAACCTCAAGGGCTCAAAGAGAACAAGAGCTAGCTGAATTTCTTCTCTGAGACCACCCTTGAACTGGTATATCATGCTCTTCTCATCAGGGACGTCCTGCTTGGCAAAGCGGGCGAGCTTCTGAAACAACTTGTTGTAGTCATAGACAGACAAAGAGCCTTGCTTCAGGTTGCGGAATTCCTCACGCTTGCTTTCAACCTCGCTCTGAGAGATATGGTGAGCTCTGAAATCTTGACGGAATTCATCCCAGGTGATAACACGTCCACCTCTGGAATCCTTGTACTGCTGGAACCATTCTGCAGCTTGATCTTTGAGTTGGAAGGAAGCGAACTTGACAAAGTCCTCAGGCCTGACGTTACTGCACTCGAAATGCTTGCACAGATCCACAAGCCAATCGTCAGCATCGGTTGCCTCAACACAATTGCTGAAAGTCTTTGGCCCGTTAGCAAGGAACTGGTTGATTGTAGCAGAGTGATTTTGATTGTTGCCTTGGTTCCCTTGGTTGCGCTCTTGAAGAATTTGCATGATCAACTGTGTGTTTGCATTGGTTGCGGCCATCACAGCTTGCCATGCCTCCGGAGGAGGTGGAGGTGGTGGCGGATCAGGATTCGGAGTCGTGCGCGTTGGAGGAGCCATCCTGAAGAGGTTGACAACCATTAGCACATTGATAGACAAATATTGAAGCTGAATCCAACGGAATGAAAATTGCAACATATAGTCTTCACATCCGAACAAAATGAATGAATGCATTCCTCTTGAAATGGTCACATATCCATAAATTGAGAAGCCACGTAGAATTAAGGTAGAGAAATAAATCAACAAGGTACGGATCAAGAACGAATAATCGGTAAGAAATCCCAATCTCAAACCAATATCCATGGAAGAAGAACTAGAGCTACAAGAATTCCCACCTATGAAACTCCCGAACCTTTCCGGTTATGCAATCAGGTGTTGGGGATACAGGGGAAGCATAATATCTCACCCAAATCTAGCAAATCCTACATCCAGTTGTATCCATCCTTCAACACATAACCGAGAAAAAACTTCGGAAACCATCTACCTCAACCTTTGAAAAGCATCCGTTATACAAGTTATGGCGATACTCCCGAACTCCCGCCCCAGTACTGGGTGGCGTCGAGGTTATCTCACCAACGAACTACATAAAAGATTTTTTCGATGTCGGCGTACTAAACTCAGGTATTCCAGAACTGCAACGATAAAATTATGACGACAACACCTCAAAGCTCAACTCCCCGGGACACTTCCACAAAACCCCTGACAGGAGGCACCAAGACAATGTTCTCATCATAAAACCATCGGAACGATTCCAAGATACCCGCGTGATCCTAAAAAAAATTTAGTGAAATTTGAGAAGAGGAGAGTCAAAACTCTACGTCAGGATGCCTTACCAGAGCGATGAGGAGACTGGGAAGTAAAAAGAATTCCTACTCTCTGATATATAATTCCTAAATGACTCAAAACATTTTTCTAGACACAACTCGGCTGCTAAAAACGATCAATCAGTGGGGGCTCCTAAGGTCGGGGAAGGCTCTGATACCAACTTGTAACACCCTCGATGCGACTATATCTCCCACGTGTCGAGGCACGACTTAGAGGCATAATCGCATTGAAGGCATATGTCGCATGTCAGGCAATCATCACAAACATCCCATGTAATATAGATAATCAAAAAGGGATAACATAGTTGGCTTACACTCGCCACGTCAATCAAGTACATAAATAACATACATCATCCAAACACTCATGGCCCGACTATGGTGCCAAAATAAAAGATAACCCAAGATGCGACACGGTCCCGATCACCCCCAACAGGGCACCACTACTGATCATCAGGAAAGGAAACATAGTAACATTGAGAGTCCTCGTCGAACTCCCACTTGAGCTCGAGCGTGTCACCTGGAGCGGAATCATCAGGCCCTGCATCTGGTGTAATAGTAATCTGTGAGCCACAGGGACTCAGCAATCTCGCACCCTCGCGATCAAGACTATTTAAGCTTATAGGTAAGGCAAGGTAAAATATATGTGGAGTTGCAGCATGCGACTAACATATATGGTGGCTAACTTATTCGCAAAAGAGAGCGAGAAGAGGAGGCAAAGCACGAGCGAGTAATCTAGAGAACAACCTGCGCAAGCATTACTCCAACACCGTGTCCACTTCCCGGACTCCGCCGAGAAGAGGCCATCACGGTAACACACACGGTTGATTCATTTTAATTAAGTTAAGGTTCAAGTTATCTACAACCGGACATTAACAAATTCCCATCTGCCCATAACCGCGGGCACGGCTTTCGAAAGTTCAATCCCTGCAGGGGATTCCCAACTTAGCCCATGACAAGCTCTCACGGTCAACGAAGGAATAGACCTCCTCCCAAGACGTTCCGATCAGACTCGGTATCTCGGTTCTTCAAGACACTTCGACAGGTTAAAACAAGACCAGCAACACCACCCAGATGTGCCAACAAATCCCGATAGGAGCTGCACATATCTCGTTCTCAGGGCACACCGGATGAGCAAGACGTCGGGTAGGCCAGCCGAGAGTTTCCCTTGGTAGCCCCGGACATCGCTCGGTTGGACCAACACTCAGAGGAGCACTGGCCCGGGGGGGCTAAAATAAAATGACCCTCGGGCTCCGGAAACCCAAGGGAAAAAAGAGGCTAGGTGGCAAATGGTAAAACCAAGGTTGCGCATTGCTGGAAAAGCTTTAATCAAGGTGATCTATCAAGGGGTTCCCATTATAACCCAACCGCGTAAGGAACGCAAAATCCGGGAACATAACACCGATATGACAGAAACTAGGGCGGCAAGAGTGGAACAAAACACTAGGCGAGAGGCCAAGCCTTCCACCCTTTACCAAGTATATAGATGCATTAAGATAACATGGCAATATAATGATATCCCAACAAGTAAATAAATGTTCCAACAAGGAACGGTCTCCAATCTTCACCTGCAACTAGCAACGCTATAAGAGGGGCTGAGCAAAGCGCTAACATAGCCAATCAACGGTTTTCTAGGACATGGTGGGTTAGAGGTTTGACATGGCAATTTGGGAGGCTTGAAAGCAAGTGGTAGGCATCGTAGCATTGGCATAGCAAAAGAGCGAGCAAACTAGCATAGCAAAGATAGTAGTGATTTTGAGGGTATAATCATCTTGCCTGCAAAGCTGTCAGAGTTGACTGGATCCTCGAAAGCAAACTCAACGGGCTCCTCGTTAGCGAACTCGTCTCCCGGCTCTACGCAAACAACACAAACAAGCAACAAGGACACAATCAACCACGTGCAAACTCAAACAACACGATGCAAAGATGGTATGCTATGCGGGATGCATATGCAAGATATGACAAGGAATGCATGAACCTGGCCTCAACTTGGGAACCCAAGTGTGCCACTGGAAAGATGAGATGAAATCGCTTGTAAACTATATGAAGAACGCCGGAATCGGAGTTACGGTTTGGAAATGGCAAGCGATTCAAATATGACATCGGTCTGCCATTTACAGCAAGTAGCCATCTAAATGCAATGAGATGAACATGCTATAGCACTCAAACATGGCAACAAAATACATGGAAGGGATGCATTCAAGATTCTTAACAAAAGTATAGCACTGAGCTATGGCCAATTAATCCATTAACAGGTTCAAACAAGCATGGCAAAAATGCATATGGTAAACAGATCTCAGACTTAGTGACATTAACACTTGTCTGGAATTTCAGATCAGGTAGCACTCTTCGGTGCCACAAAACTACATGCTACAGGACCTGAACATGACAAAGTAAAACATGGCATGGAGCTACTCAAATAGCTTAACAAAAGTCCCTTAGTGACCTTGAGCCAAAAGGGATCAGAAAATACAATTGCAAGCATGTGAACATGGCAAAAACATAATCAGATCACAGACTTTGTGCAAACTGGCACATGCTGAAACATAACTCAAGTAGGCATGTTCACGAGCTCGATGCACTCACTACGGAGAAAGTCATGACAAACTAAGCATACATCTATCAAAAACACACAAAATTCAAGCTAGACATGGCAAGAACAATAACATAGCATGCACGGATCAACTATAACATCATCGGCAAAATTGCAAACAAGTTGACTATCTGCCCAGATTCACAAAGTAGCAAAAGTAGAGCTCGATTGACTCAAGCTAGGGTGCTCCATAATTGCAAACAAAGAGATGGATGGATAGAGCACTACAATATTAACATAACATCCTTACTGATCAACCTCAAAAGAGGCACCGGATCACTAGGAAACAACATGAACATATGACAACATGAGATAAACAGCTCTAGGACTTTGTGGAATTGCTAAGTCCCTGAAATCAGAATTACCAAGTGCCTCACTTGGCAAGCTTGCACTAGTCACCACACACATCACAAAAATACATGGGTTGCACCTCTGGAGAGATGGAAAAACCCTTAACAAAACATATGTAGAGCATCAGGGCATATCATGCACACAATAATCATGGCAAAAATGACAAACATGCAAATGGAGCAGTAGATCTGGCAATTAACTCAAGTAGCCCTCTTCTAACAGCATTTCGGGCATCAAGATGAACTCAAATGAAAATAATGCAATGGAATGAAATGATGTACTCTCTGAGATGAACATTTCGATATGCTATATGCCAAAAACGGAGCTACGGATGCGGAGATATAGCATGATGAACATGAGCACATGGATTAGGGTTTTGGGCAAAAGTCAACCCGAACGAGATCTAGATCTAAGATCCGAACGGCGTGGATAACGAGGTTCGTCGGGGCACTGTTCACCGGCGCCGGACTTCGTCGGGGAGGCGGCTGCCGGAGCTCACCGGAGGAGCGGGCCGGCTGGATCTTGCCGGATCCGGGGCCGGCGAGGAGCGGCGCGCCGGGGCGGCGCGGTGTGCCGAGGCGATGGCTAGCGACGAGGGGGCCGGGCGGAGCTTCAAGCTCGCGGGCGACGCGCCTGGAGCGAGGAGGTGGCGGGGAAGTCCCGGGCCACGGGTGCCGGCCTTGGGCGTGGTTGATGTGGGCGCAGGCGACAGCGAGTGGGAGGCGGACACGCAGCGGCGGCTGGGTCGGACACGTCCGGCCCGAAGCGGACGCGTCCGGCGGCGAGAGGTGGGAGGCGACTAGGGTTTCAACCGTGATTTCGAATGGGGGAGATATATATAGGCATAGAGGGAGCTAGGAGAGTCCAAATGAGGTGCGGTTTTCGGCCACGCGATCGTGATCGAAAGCTCTAGAAGATGGAGAGGGTTTTGGTGGGTTTTGGGCCAAATTGGAGGGGTGTTGGGCTGCAACACACACGAGGCCTTTTCGGTCCCTCGGTTAACCGTTGGAGTATCAAACGAAGTCCAAATGATACGAAACTTGACAGGCTGTCTACCGGTAGTAAACCAAGGCCGCTTGGCAAGTGTCGGTCCAATCTGGAAATTTTTAATCCCCACACATGAAAGAAAGGTAGAAATGGCCACCGGAGGAGAACGAAGCGCCGGAATGCAAAACGGACAACGGGGAAAAAGCTCGAATGCATGAGATGAACACGTATGCAAATGCAATGCCCATGATGACATGATATGAGATGCATGACAACGATAACAACACACGGAGACAAAGACCCTAACCCGAGAAAATAAAATAACTTAACGCCGGAAACGGCAACAATTGGAGTACAAATTGGGAAAGTTACATCCAAAAGGCTTCGATAAAAATGATAAA
The DNA here is from genome assembly GCF_056163025.1 of Triticum urartu. Taxonomy (NCBI): domain Eukaryota; kingdom Viridiplantae; phylum Streptophyta; class Magnoliopsida; order Poales; family Poaceae; genus Triticum; species Triticum urartu. The sequence continues at coordinate 374,161,002 of NC_141874.1, forward strand.
GATGCACCAGTGTCAAAAAGAACTCTTGCGGGAATGTCATTAACAGGAAGGTTACCCATGATCACATCTGGTGAGTCCTCTGCCTGAGCTGCATTCAGCAAGTTGACCTTGGCGGACTTGGTGTTACGCTTGACCATAGCTGTACTTGCCGATCTGACAGTAGGAGGAGGAGGAAGACGCCTCTGATTGAAGCATTTGTTGGCATAGTGACCCTTCTGTTGGCACTTGTTGCACGTGACCTCTGAAAGCGGACGGTGGTACGGAGCGCTTGATCTTGGAGCTTGAGACGAAGTCTTGTTCTGAAAGCCAGGGTTGGGTGGGTGGGAAGATCCACTGCCACCTTTGCTCTTCTGTTGATACGGCTGACGAAACGGAGGAGGAGGAAGCCAATACTTCTGCTGCTTGGCCACTTGAGTGGAGGAAGAAGGAGTAACATCTCTGACTCGCTTCTTGGAAGCATCACACCTCAACTGAGCAGCCTCTTGCTTCAATGCCATGTTGTAGAACTCATCGAACCTCAAGGGCTCAAAGAGAACAAGAGCTAGCTGAATTTCTTCTCTGAGACCACCCTTGAACTGGTATATCATGCTCTTCTCATCAGGGACGTCCTGCTTGGTAAAGCGGGCGAGCTTCTGAAACAACTTGTTGTAGTCATAGACAGACAAAGAGCCTTGCTTCAGGTTGCGGAATTCCTCACGCTTGCTTTCAACCACGCTTTGAGGGATATGGTGAGCTCTGAAATCTTGACGGAATTCATCCCAGGTGATAACACGTCCACCTCTGGAATCCTTGTATTGCTGGAACCATTCTGCAGCTTGATCTTTGAGTTGGAAGGAAGCGAACTTGACAAAGTCCTCGGGCCTGACGTTACTGCACTCGAAATGCTTGCACAGATCCACAAGCCAATCGTCAGCATCGGTTGCCTCAACACAATTGCTGAAAGTCTTTGGCCCGTTAGCAAGGAACTAGTTGAGTGTAGCAGAGTGATTTTGATTGTTGCCTTGGTTCCCTTGGTTGCGCTCTTGATGAATTTGCATGATCAACTGTGTGTTTGCATTGGTTGCGGCCATCACAGCTTGCCATGCCTCCGTAGGAGGTGGAGGTGGTGGCGGATCAGGATTCGGAGTCGTGCGCATTGGAGGAGCCATCCTGAAGAGGTTGACAACCATTAGCACATTGATAGACAAATATTGAAGCTGAATCCAACGGAATGAAAATTGCAACATATAGTCTTCACATCCGAACAAAATGAACGAATGCATTCCTCTTGAAATGGTCACATATCCATAAATTGAGAAGCCACGTAGAATTAAGGTAGAGAAATAAATCAACAAGGTACGGATCAAGAACAAATAATCGGTAAGAAATCCCAATATCAAACCAATATCCGTGGAAGAAGAACTAGAGCTACAAGAATTCCCACCTATGAAACTCCCGAACCTTTCCGGTTATGCAATCAGGTGTTGGGGATACAGGGGAAGCATAATATCTCACCCAAATCTAGCAAATCCTACATCCAGTTGTATCCATCCTTCAACACATAACCGAGAAAAAACTTCGGAAACCATCTACCTCAACCTTCGAAAAGCATCCATTATACAAGTTATGGCGATACTCCCGAACTCCCGCCCCAGTTCTGGGTGGCGTCGAGGTTATCTCACCAACGAACTGCATAAAAGAGTTTTTCGATGTCGGCGTACTAAACTCAGGTATTCCAGAACTGCAATGATAAAATTATGATGAAAACACCTCAGAGCTCAACTCCCCGGGACACTTCCACAAAACCCCTGACAGGAGGCACCAAGACAATGTTCTCATCATAAAACCATCGGAACGATTCCAAGATACCCGCGTGATCCTAAAAAAAATTTAGTGAAATTTGAGAAGAGAAGAGTCAAAACTCTACGTCAGGATGCCTTACCAGAGCGATGAGGAGACTGGGAAGTAAAAAGAATTCCTACTCTCCGATATATAATTCCTAAATGACTCAAAACATTTTTCTAGACACAACTCGGCTGCTAAAAACGATCAATCAGTGGGGGCTACTATGGTCGGGGAAGGCTCTAATACCAACTTGTAACACCCTCGATGCGACTATATCTCCCACGTGTCGAGGCATGACTTAGAGGCATAATCGCATTGAAGGCATATGTCGCAAGTCAGGCAATCATCACAAACATCCCATGTAATATAGATAATCAAAAAGGGATAACATAGTTGGCTTACACTCGCCACGTCAATCAAGTACATAAATAACATACATCATCCAAACACTCATGGCCCGACTACGGCGCCAAAATAAAAGATAACCCAACATGTGACACGGTCCCGATCACCCCCAACAGGGCACCAGTACTGATCATCAGGAAAGGAAACATAGTAACGTTGAGAATCCTCATCGAACTCCCACTTGAGCTTGAGCGCGTCACCTGGAGCGGAATCATCAGGCCCTGCATCTGGTGTAATAGTAA